>NC_057388.1:27322830-27922830 GCF_019320065.1 Cervus canadensis | reverse complement strand
GAACCCACCAAAAAAAGATGTCCTACATCCAAAGACAAAAAAGAAGCTGCAAATAAATAAATAAATAAATAAATAATAAAAATAAAAAAAATTAAAAAAGAAGCTGTAGTGAGACAATAGGAGGGGTGCAGTCATGACAAAAATCAAATACCATATCTGTTGGGTGGGTGACCCACAAACTAGAGAACAATAATACCAAAGAAGTTCTCCCATTGTTGTGAAGGTTCTGATTTCGACGTCAGGCTTGTCAGCCTGGGGATCCAAAAAAGGGACTGGGAATCCCCAGGGAATCTGACCTTGAAGGCTAGCAGGATTTGATTACAGGACTTCCTTAGGACTGAGGGAAACAGAGACTCTAGTCGTGGAGGCACACAAACAAAATCTTGCATGCACCAAGACCCAGAGGAAAAGAGCAGTGACCCACAGGAGACTGAACCAAAACTATGCACTAGTGTTGGAGCGTCTCCTGTGGAGGTGTGGGTTGGCATGGGTTCGTCACAGGGACTAGGGCACTGGCAGCAGCAGTCTGAGAAGGTCTCCCTTGGTAACCCTCTTGGAAGTCGCTGTTAACCCTACCATAGAGCCCACAGACCCCAGGGCTGGGTCACCTCAGTCCAGACAACCACCAGGGAGGGAAAACAACCCCACTCATCATCAGATAATTGGATAAAGCTTTACTAAGCAAGACCCTGCCCACCAGAGCAAGATGCAGCTTTTCCCACGCCCAGTCTCTCCCATTAGGAAGCTTACACAAGCCTCTTAGCCTCCTCCATCAGAGGGTAGACAGAAGAAGCAAGAAGAAACACAGTTCCACAGTGGCTAAAACAAAAACCACATTAAAGAAAGTTAATCAGCATGAAAATGCAGAAAGTTATGTCCCAGATGAAAGGACAAGAAAAAGTCCCAGAAAAACAACTAAATGAAGTGGAGATAGGCAACCTTCCAGGAAAATAATTCAGAATAATGATAGTAAAGATGATGCATGATCTTGGGTAAACAATGGAGAAGATGCAAGAAATGTTTACCAAAGACCTACAAGAACTAAAGAACAAACAAATAGAGATGAATAATATACTAGAAGGAATCCATAGGAGAATAACTGAGGCAGAAGAACAGATAAATGACCTGGAGGACAAAATGGTGGAAATCACTGCTGCAGAACAGAATATAGAAAAAAGAATGAAAAGATATGAAGACAGTCTAAGAGACTTCTGGGACAACATTAAAAAGACCAACATTCACATTATAGGGGTCCCAGAGGGAGAAGAGAGAAAGAAAGGACCTGAGAAAATACTTGAAAAAACTTCCCTAACATGGGAAAGGCAATAGTCAATCAAGTCCTGGAAGCACAGAGAGTCCCAGGCAGGATAAACCCAAGAAGGAACACACCGAGACACATAGCAATCAAACTGACAAAAATTAAAGACAAAGATAGGGCACCATATATTTAAAGTGATGAAAGGGAAGAACCTACAACCGAATCTATCAAGAAAGATTCTCTTTCAGATTTGATGGAGAAATCATAAAGCTTTCCAGACAAGCAAAAGTTAAAAGAATTCAGCACCACCAAACCAGCTTTACAACAAATGCTAAAGGAACTTCTCTAGGCAAGAAACACAAGAAAAGGAAAAGTCTTACAGAAAATAAACCCAAAACAATTAAGAAAATGGTAATAGGATTAAATGCACCAAACAAAAGACACAAAAGGGCTGGATAGATGAAAACATATGTATGTATGCGCTTCCACTTACTACACCATTCTGCTTGACCACCCAAATTGTATGTAATTCTATTACATTGTTGGGCTTCCCTGGTGGCTCAGCTTGGAAAGAATCCACCTGCAATGCGAGAGAACTGGGTTCGATCCCTGGGTTGGGAAGATCTCCTGGAGAAGGGAACCAGATTTCCTGGAGAAGGGAATACTGGAGGGTATCCACTCCAGTATTCTGGCCTGGAGAATTCCATGGACTATATATAGTCTATGAGGTTGCAAAGAGTCAGACACAACTGAGCATCTGTCACTTTCACTTATCATTTTATATTGTTAGATTAATCACATTCCCAAAATGGCTTGCAACTGTAATTATCTTTTATTTTTTTGTCTGGCTATTGATTGTAAAAACTGATAAACATTTTTTACTATTGTGATTATGTAATTATCACTTGCCTAATATCATTGCAGTATGATTGGTCAAGCAAAATATAATAGAATGCTATATCACCAAAATTACCATTTAATAGAAAAACCTGTTCAGTTCAGTTCAGTCGCTCAGTCGTGTCCAACTCTTTGCAACCCCATGGATTGCGGCACACCAGACTTTCCAGTCTATCACCAACTCGAGGAGCCTACTGAAACTCATGTCCATCATGTTGGTGATGTCATCCAACCATCTCATACTTTGTCATCCCCTTCTCCTCCCGCCTTCAATCTTTCCAAGCATCAGGGTCTTTTCCAGTGAGTTGGTTCTTTGCATCAGGTTGCTAAAGTACTGGAGCTTCAGCTTCAGCATCAGTCCTTCCAATGAATATTCAGGACTGATTTCCTTTAAGATTGACTGGTTTTGATCTCCCTGCAGTCCAAGGGGCTCTCAAAGAGTCTTGTCCAACACCACTGTTCAAAAGCATCAATTTTTTGGTGCTCAGCTTTCTTTATAGTCCAACTCTCACATCCATACATGACTACTGCAAAAACCATAGTTTTGACTAGACAGACTTTGTTGGTAAAGTAATGTCTCTGCTTTTTAATATGCTGTCTAGGTTGGTCATAGCTTTTCTTCTAAGGAGCAAGCATCTTTTAATTCCATGGCTGCAGTCACCATCTGCAGTGATTTTGGAGCCCCCCAAAATAAAGTCTGTCACTGTTTCCATTGTTTCCCCATCTATTTGCCATGAAGTGATGGGACCAGATGCCATGATCTTAGTTTTCTGCATGTTGAGTTTTAAGCCAACTTTTTCACTCTCCTCTTTCACTTTCATCAAGAAGCTCTTTAGTTCTTCTTTGCTTTCTGCCATAAGGGTGCTGTCATCTGCGTTTCTGGGGTTATTGCATCTCCAGGTTATTGTATCTCCAGGCAATCTTGATTCCAGCTTGTGCTTCATCCAGCCTAGAATTTCACATGGTGTACTCTGCATATAAGTTAAATAAGCAGGGTGACAATATACAGCCTTGATGTACTCCTTTCCAGATTTGGAATCCGTCTATTGTTCCATGTCTAGTTCTAACTGTTGCTTCTTGACCTGCATACAGATTTCTCAGAAGGCAAGTCAGGTGGTCTGGTATTCTCATCTCTTTAAGATTTTCCACCTTTTAAAATCCAGATGCATATAAATAATATCTTGAAATTTTTGGAAAAATACAAATGCCCAGGTATTGCTGTTTTTCCTCCAGAGCTCCAGATATGTTTGTAATGAGTAGCCATGTTTAAAAACAACTGGACTATATGAGGATCTTTTATTTTTATCTAGTTTGTTTTACTTTCTCTATTTCATATTCAGTGCTCCCATTTCATTTAGTCTATGTTTTACAATTTCTCTATTTCTTCTTCTTTTTTTTTTAATACTCTTTCTCAAGCTTTTATCAACTGTAGGAGAAAAGCTTTTAATACATATATATAAATAATATGTATATGTATTCTAGAAAACAGGAATTTTTGCCTAACTAAAAAATTTATGACATTTTGGTTCTACTTGTTTGACTTAGTATGAAAAGAATGCTAGATTTCTAATTTTAAAAAAAGATGCAACAAATAACAGACTTACTGTATAGCACAGGGAACTATAGTCAATATTTTGAAATACCTTATAATGGAAAATAATTTCAAAAATAATATATATGTATAACTAAATCATTGTTCTGTGCATCTGAAACATCAAAAGTCAACTATACTTCAATAAAATATATACATTAAGAAAAAAAAATTCAATGAAAGACTTTTAGAAAACTGGTCCACATTAAAAAAAAAGAAGTCACCAGATATCCACCTCACAGTTTTCTACCTGTTTCTAGTGGTGTAAGTCCTGGCTTATGTTGACTTTTTTTACACCAGAAAATAATCTAGAGTATGGTTTTACAGATTTTATATTTACTGCAAGTATTTATATCCTGGGGCTTCCATAACATATTATCAATACACTAGGTGGCTTTAAAAAAATTATTCTTTTACAATTTATGAGGCCAGAAGTGCAAAATCAGTGTCAACAAAATTGGTTCCTTCTGGAAACTCTGAGGGGGAGAATCTGGTCCATGCCTTTGTCCTAACTTCTGGTGGTGGCCAGCACTCCTTGGTGTTCCTTAGCTTGTAGCTGCATCATTCCTGTCTCTACCTCAGTTGCCACATGCCCTTCTTCCCTGTGTGCGTCCTCAGGTCTCTGAATCCAAACCTCCCTCTTCTTTCTTTTATAAATTAAGACACCAGTTGATGAATAACAAATGCTGGAGAGGGTATGGAGAAAAGGGAACTTTCCTACACTGTTTGTAGAAATGTTAAGTTGGTGCAGCCAGTGTGAAGAATAGTATGGAGGTTCCTCAAAAAGCTAAAAATAGAGTTGCCATATGATCCAGCAATCACACTCCTGGGCATATATCCAGTCAAAAATCCTAATTCAAAAAGATATATGCACCCTGATGTTCACAGCAGCACTACTCACAACAGCCAAGACATGCATGCTAAGTCACTTCAGTCATGTCTGACTCTTTGCAATCCTATGGACTGTAGGTTGCCAGGCCCCACTGTTCATGGGATTTTCTAGGCAAGAATAAGTAGGTTGCCATTTCCTTCTCCAGGGGATCTTCCTGACCCAGGGATCGAACCCACATCTTCTAAATCTCCTGCATTGGCAGGCGGGTTCTTTACTACTAGCACCACCTGGGAAGCCCAGGACATGGAAACAACCTAAACGTTCATTGATAGATGAACGGATAAAGAAATAAAGAAGATGTGATAGGTATATACAATGGGAGATTACTAAGCCGTAAAAAGAAGGAAATAATACTATCTGCAACAACATGAGTGGACCTAGAGATAATGATACTAAGTGTATACTTCACTGTATAGCAAGAAATTAAATAAATCAACTATACTTCAATTTTAAAAGATTCCTTAAAAAAAAAAAAAGACATCAGTTGTTGGATTTAGGGCCCATTTCAATCCACTATGATTTCATTCTAGAACACATTGTTAAAAGGCCCTATTTAATAGCTAAGGTCAGCTTCAGAAATATCTGGAATTAGGACTTAAACATATCTTTTTGGGGGAGCACAATCCACCCAATGACAATGCATATTATGAAACTCAGCATATAATAATTCATCTAATTCATAACTAGCAGTATTTTATGTGAAAGCTAAAATTGCAAAGCAGTTTTCTTTTAATTAATGATATAAGGATCCTACTTGAAATTCTCTGCTTCGTACCAAAAATACTAAATTCTCAGAACAAAGCAAATACTTTCCTTTAGCATATTGTGGAAAGACCCTATGATAGCATCAAACTAAATTTGTAAAATAGAAGAGAAGAGAGCATATTCCTAAGTCCTAAGAATATTGTCTTTATGTATTAATTTGAGAAAGTATTTACATATTAATTTAAGGGTGAAAAACTCAAAAGTATTCCATAGTGAGGGAAATTTCATCCTTCATATAAGAAATAAATCAAAACAAATGAGTCACTCTACTATTTTAATAGAATTGAAAGTGAAAAAAAGTGTTAGTTGCTGAGTCCTGTCCAACTCTTTCTGACCCCATGGACTGTAGCCATTAGGCTCCCTGTCAATGGAATTCTCCAGGAAAGAATACTGGAGTGGGTAGCCATTCTCTTCTCCAGGGGACTTTCCTGACCTAGGAATCCAATCCATGTCCCTCATACTGCAGGAATATTCTTTACTATCTGAGCCACAGGGAAGCCTCTAATAGAATTGAGACAATCTATTTGGAAAACAGGGTATGACAAAGTTCAGCTTCATTTTAGGCAGGATGCTTTAATAGAAAATCTTTTTTCTGAGACTAGGACATAGAGTTATTGTTGTGAGCACAAATCCAAGAAATTACATTAGAGAACTGATGTTATTGTTCAGTCGCTCAGTCATGTCTGACTCTTTGCGACCCCATGGACTGCAGCAAGCCAGGCTTTCCTGTCCTTCACAATCTCTCAGAGTTTGCTCAAACTCGTTTCCATTGAGTTGGTGATGCCATCCAACCATCTCATCCTCTATCATCCCTTTCTCTTCTTGCCTTCAACCTTTCCCAGCATCAGGGTCTTTTCTAACGTGTCAGCTCTTTGCATCAGGTGGCCAAAGTTTTGGAGCTTCAGCATCAGTCCTTCCAATGAATATTCAGGGTTGTTTTCCTTTAGGAGTGACTGGTTTGATCTCCTTGCTGTCCATGAAACTCTCAAGTCTTCTCCAGCACCATAGTTCAAAAGCATCAGTTCTTTGGTGCTCAGCCTATTATTTTATGTTAAATTACATTCAGATTTTTCTTAATCATACTGAATATCTCGTGATGAATTTTCCTACAATTTTTCTGTAAAATATTTTTAGAAATCAAAGACTTTCTGTAAAACAGAGTTCTGCTAATTGTACTACATTTACCCCACAATTCACACTGTTTGACATGAAATGCTATATTATGACAACTGTCATTATTAGGGGACATGATATAAAGGGAGGGAGAACCTGTGTTCTCTCAGTGGATTTCCTTAAAGGCTTTGCTTCTCCAGCCTCCAGCCTGAAAGTCTATCACAAACCCTGTCCTCTTCTACCTACTGTAGACTCCAGGCCACTGCAGCAGTTTATTCTGTTCTACCAGTTTTTGAAGAAACCTAATCAGCTCTTTCAATCTAGAGCTGAAAAGTGCTGCAGGGGGTAAAAATCACACAAACAAGTGCCCAACATGGATGGATGGCCCAACAAGTCCAAGGTTCCCACCTTCCTCTGGGACTTCCATGTTGACCTAGGATGCCTCTGAATACTGCCTTTGGCCAGGATTCTCCTTTCTTCTACTCTTGTGTCTAGTGGAGGAATCCATTTTCTTCAACACAGAATTTCAGAAGGATTCACCTGAGGGATTACAGGATTCCTTCCCTAATTCAGGTGATATTAAAGTGGCTTAAAAAGCTTTAGAATCTACATTCACTGCTTTAAATCATGATACCATCTGTAGGGAGAGCACCGCAGTAGCAGAGAAGAATAGCAGAGAAAAGCAGCTGGTAAACTCTGTCATCTACAAAATTCAGTAAAATGACAATCCTATCCTTATGTTATGGTCATGAATTGCTTATTAAAATGGACCTGAACACAAATGTACTGAAGAGCTGTACTTTTATTAATGTATCTGTTTACTGATGTTTAAAGGTGGCCTACAGTTAGACTTGAAGTTTGCTTTGGGGCCTTACTGTTGTCTTTATAAACAGCAATGTGTGTGAAAGAGAATGCATGCCATGGACCTGTTTAAACACAGGCACTCTGGGTTCCTTCTCTTTCCTGATGGGTACAGAGAAAATTACTTCCATTGCTGGCAGTTGAGGTTTCATGGTGGCTCCCTCCATGCAAACCATTAATAATTTTTTTGTTAGATTACATAATTTATAGTATCAGTTTTGAATGCATAATGTAATACTGTACAGTGAATGGTAGTTAGTCTTTCTTCAAATAGGTTACTGAAAATGAAATAAATACCTAGATTAAATTTCCATACTAGGGAGAGAGAAATGAAATAATTTGATGAGTTGCAAAAATATGTAATAGACATTGTGGAGATAATCTAAATTCTAAAAAAAAAAGATTACTTCATTGTTCTAGCCACCTCAGATAGTTTTACCATAAAAGCAATTCCTGAGAAAACACTGCTGTGATTATTGGACAAAAATTACTATTTTTAAAGTAAATGAGGGAAGACCCAGAGGGACGGGATGGAGAGGGAGGTGGGAGGGGGGATCGGGATGGGGAACACATGTAAATCCATGGCTGATTCATGTCAATGTATGGCAAAAACCACTACAATATTGTAAAGTAATTAGCCTCCAACTAATAAAAATAAATGGAAAAATTATTTTTTAAATACAGTAAATGAGTTGAAAAATCATCTCTATATAAATATTAATAAAGTTTAATTAATAATGGAGAAGGAAATGGCAAGCCACTCCAGTGTTCTTGCCTGGAGAATCCCATGGACTGAGGAGCCCTCAGGGGCTACAATCCATGGGGTCGCAAAGCATCGGACACGACTGAGTGACTAGGCAATTAATAATAAAGGCTAGCTGGGAAGCCCAGGTGGCTCAGGGGTAAAGAATCTGCCTGCCAGTGCAGGAGACACAGGTTGGATCCCTGGGTCAGGAAGATACCCTGAAGAAGGAAATGGCAACCCACTGCAATATTCTTGCCTGAGAAATCCCATGGACAGAGAAGCCTAGCGGGCTATAGTCAATGGGGTTGCAAAGAGTTGTACGTGACTGAGCACATACTGTAATATAAAACACTGACCATATTTATTTTAGTGTCTCTGGTTTTTGTGAATGAAGGAGTAATAGAACATTTAATAAATATATGAAAAATATGATCTCTCAGCAGAGCTGGGAAAATTTTGCTATCTTTATATCTGACCCTAATCTTTAAGATAAAAATTTCTGGAGTTATGTTTCTAGAAACTTGCTGGAATTTCTAGAGATTTATTTGCAGATTTTCTGTGGTTTTTAAGAAATACAATTCATATTCTGTATTAAGAGGTATCTACTAAAATTACAAGGCATATTTTTCCCAAACTACCATCTGCTCCTTTGGGTCTCCTATAAATCAATTAATATGGAGCCCTTCTCCTTTTGCTATTATTACCATATTTTTCATGGATTGAAACCCCTTATTTTCCTAAGCTTTGCCTTCCTGAGAAACTATCAAACTTCAACTGTGGGATTGGTACTAGACCCTGTGGGAATTTCAAATAGAATTTTAATTTTCTCTGGGCATTGGGCACCATTTGTTGTTTATTCCTCTGAAATGGTGTTATTTTTGTCATGATAATAGGCTTGTGTTCATCAGGACATGTGTCATCTCCCTTAGTGTAACCTCACTTTTCTCCCTTGGAAAGGACGCAAAACAGAAGTAAAGGAAAGGCATGGGAAGATTAAGTATAGTCAGTGGTGAAGTTAAAAGATTAATTAGTGACTCTGAGATGCTTTTTAAACAAATATATATATCAAAACCTTAGGGGAAATCTAATTTGTAAAAATAAGTTTTGATGATGTATAAAAATGAAATGTTCCATAAAATTCTCTTTAGAGTTATTTTTGAGACCGTTTTTAATACATATATATTTTTACTTTTAAAATATACTTTTTACATAATGTTTTAATACTTCCATGTATTAGTAAATGCTCTTAAATATACAGAATAATTTTGCCTAGATTGTTTATTTACCATGAGTTGTAAAAACTCTAAATCATAAATTATTTGTTAGTTTAACATTTATCTCTATTTTGTAAATAACATCACCATCATAATAATTAACACCCTTTAGGATGATGGAACTCTAGAGAAAAAATTAAAAGCTGAATTTATCTAACTTTTTAACTCTCTTCCTAAACATCAAGTTGGTTTACAAAAGCTTAGTGATTTTGCTAATGATTGTCCACGTCAATGAATTCCCTACATTTAAATTCTTTACAAACATGATTAAAATATTTTTTTCATTTGTTCCCCTCATCTTGTTTGGGTTTGCACAAAATAAAGGGACTTACACACTCAAGCCAGAGAAATCATACGTAAGCTTGATAAGCTTCGTAATGCTAATGCTGTTTTGATAGAGAAAACCACAAGTAATGCAAATAGCAGCCTCTACTCTGCAGTACAGGTGTATAATAAGCACATATAATTAAGCCAAAGATACATAATGGTTTGTTGTTGGATACGCATTTACAACAGCTGACTACGCTCTTAATGTGTGGTTCATGAGTTAGGTAATTTTCTTATGTCTCCACTCCTTGAACAGAATATTCCTCATGGACTCATATACAAAACGAGTCTGTGCTTTTTTACCCGGCAGGTTCCCACTGCTGCCTGTAATTTAGTGTCTTTGCCATATCAGCATTACCTAAAGATGATTAAAAAGATCATGCAAATTCACACACAAGTCATTTTATTCTTCAACTTAAATAATTTAGAAATGCCCCCCAAAAGGAAAGTTATCAAAATGTAAGCCTTTTGACATGGTTTCCATCTTTGTGAAATATATCAACCGTGCATTTAATCACTGTTATGCATAAAATATGGTTTATGGCTCTGCTCTATATATCACATAAACTTCTTTGTATATTATGAATTTGAGTCCTTTAAAGGGCATAAAGCAAATATGAAAAACTAGTAAAGGTTTTTAAAAATTGGTACAGAAACAGGCAGCAGTGTATAAACTGTTTTCAGTTATTTTTAATTCTATACTTTCATTGGTAATTTTTTTACCTCAAAATGCATATACTCACATATATATGTAGTCTTTGAATTTTGAATTGGGCAAATAAAAGAATGAAGCTATATAAAAAGTATTTGAATTTATTTTAAACACCTTAAATTCTTTTTCCCTTTCCATCATAAGACTGTTAAACACTTTGATAGTGTAAGAAATACCAGCGGATATGCACAACTGAGATGAAGCATGTCTCTTAACAGAGATGGTCAAGAGTCTATCCACTAAGGTTGATAATGTGGAGAAAAATAGGTAATGCAAATTTGGTTTTTTAAGGTGATATCGTACACATATATTGAACTATACTATGTAGTAAAAATGGTCATGATAATATCTGAGCTTAATAGCATTTTCCCATAAATTACTGTGTAGGTACCATTGATCATTGTATTCAAATGCTGTGCATTGCCTTATTTCAGCTGGTTCTGATTTATACATCATTACAAAGAATGCAAAGGAAACTGAAGTTAAAAGTTTTACTTTCCACATTAGCTACCTAGCTCATCCCCTTCCAGTCCTATCTCGGGACAGACACTAGATAATCAACCTGATTCCTTTGGTTGACATTTTTAAAATTTTCTTTTTGGTTGCACTGGGTCTTCATTGCTGCACACAGGCTTCTGCTAGTTGTGGTGAGTGGGGACTACTCTTGGTTAAGGTGTGCAGGCTTCTCATTTTAGTGGCTTCTCTTGCTGAGGAGCACAGGTTCTGTGGCACATGGGTTTCAGTAGTTGTAGTTGGGGTGCTCCAGAGCACCAGGCTCAGTTGCCCCGAGGCATGTGGGATTTTCTCAGACCAGGGGATTGAACTGGTGTCCCTTGTCTTGCAAGGTGGATTCTTAACCACTGGACCCCCAGGGAAGCCCTCCTATGGTAGACTTTTTAAAGCCTTGTCTGCAACTAATTTGGGGCAAAAACTATCTTGAGTCTTTAGAATGGACTTTACAGAATCAAATTCAGTCCTGATATCATCAATAGGGTCGACTTAAAAAAAATGCATAATGTGAGAACTGCGAGTTAAGTTTTATTTGAGGCAAAATGCGGACCAGTCCAGGAGACAGTACTTCAAGTAGCTCTGAGAAACTGCTCCAAAGAGGCAGGGGGTAAAGGTCAGTATATATATGATTTTGGTGAAGGGGGAATACATGCAATCAAGCCCATATTTTTCCAGGTTTCTACTAGTTTCATGAAGCTTATTGCTAGTCACGAGGAACAATCTTCACCATGAAAGATGTTAGTGCTTTTCTAGACATAGTGTTAGTTGCTCAGTTGTGTCTGCTCTGCAACCCCAATGGACTGTAGCCCACCAAGCTCCTCTGTCCATCAGATTCTCTAGGATATACTGGAGAATACTGGAATGGGTTGCCATTCCCTCCTCCAGATATGGGGAGATACAAGAATTGGGCTCATAAAATTGGCTTCTGAAAATATCTATATGAAGACCTGTTCTGCCAGTGGCCTCACCACTCCCCACAACACAGAATGCCTCATTTCTGCTCTCTACCGTGAACTCATTTCAGGGGGTTACCGAAGGTCAGCAGCTGCAGCAGCACATGATTTCATGCTTATAGAGGGAGATACCAAGTGCCCCTGGTAAGAGCCAATTTGTAGTTGACGATAGTCACTCCTATTGTTGCTGCTGTTATAAATATTTGGTTCCTCATGAAGTAAACCAGTCATTTTCTCCCTCTGTCTTCTTTTTTTATGACCTCGACTATGTTGATTTTGTGTGTGTGTGTGTGTGTTAAAGGAGGGCAGTTTGTCCTCAGCCTATCAATCTGGTTAATATAAAAGTCTTTGGGTGCTAAATTTCTGTTTTTCAAAAACAGAAATCACCAGATGGGAATTCCTTCATCTTCTTATCTGTAAAACCCACCACTGATTCCAACCTCACTTTCCCTCCTCTTTTCAAAGACCAGTGAGTTCAGATGAGCTCTGGTTCTCCTTCCTTCTCTTTTCTCAGAGATCTCATAGTAGAGTTCAGTACTCAGTAGCTCAGTCGTGTATGACCCCCATAGACTAGCCTACAAGTCTCCTCTGTCCATGGGATTTCCCTGGCAATAATACTGGAGTGGGTTACCATTTCCTTCTCCAGGGGATCTTTCTGACCCAGCGATAGAACCCGCATCTCCTGTTTCTCCTGCCTGGCAGGCAGATTCTTTACCACTGAGCCACCTGGGAAGCCCAGAGACTCCACACCACTGGTTATTCTCATAGTCCTATGATCTCTCTCAACCACCTTGTGTTTTCAAGCTTTCTTTTTCTAAAGGACTCTATTTTCTCAGTTTTGTACTTGGTTGGGTAGTACAGATAAGAGTCCAGATCAAGGCTAACTAAATTAGTGAGAAAGACAGGAATTGCCCCAATCTTTCCCACAGCTTACTAATTATTTGTATAGACTTCAAAAATAAGAACCTGCCATTTAACATCTGGGGAGCAACTGTTGAGAGCTAAGGAAACATCAGCTACCAGGAGATCTTAAGACTATTTCTTCTTAACCCTCTTCCTCTCATTTTGCAGATGCTATTGGGTTGATAAATTTAAATAATAATCATTTCAACAATGTAATATTTTGACAGATAGCATTCATATTTGGAGAACAATTTCAACTTTTTTCTTGTCTTCCTGTTAGAGAGGTTCAGACATACAGAAACATTTCACTTCTCTCTCAGCCCAGCTGCTGCATCACCATTTTTTAGACAATTCAGTCTGTCTAAACATAAACCTGTCTATTGCTGAGAATTTTCAGTGTATACAAAGACAAAAAAAAGTTTTCAAAGGGGAAAAGTGTCCTTTTGAACTTCAATGACCGTTACTTGTTTGAAAAGAACAAAACAGCAAAAAATGATGGGGTTAGGGCTTCAGTTGTGAGTGTCAGTCACTCAGTTGTTTCAGTTAGTTGATTTTAACAGTTTTATTTCTTAAAAGCAAAATGCTAGAAACTTTTATATGAAGTGTTATACAAAGTGTTTTGTTTTCTTTTTGTTTCTGAAATTTCTCTGTATGCTTAAGTGCCACATGAGAAAGAAAACTGAATGTTACACATGCAAAAAATCCATGAGTTCTATGGTGATATTTAACAATGTGTAAATAAAAACTGTATTTTCAAACACAGGTAGTAGTTTTCAAACACAGGTTCATGCCAAGTTGAAGACTTAAAGCAAATAAATGACTTCTGGCTATTGGACATTACATATTATGCATACACATAAATATACTGAAAAAAAATCAATGGTACTCTCTTTTGCCAATCTGTATTTTAAGTTTATATTTTGTTGGATATGTCTTATACCTACCATTGGAAATAGTTGTGTGGAAACACTTACATTTAAGAAACCTGGGATTGAAGAGCAAAAATCAGAATGCCATCAGTGCTGAAGAACTTCAGTGGGTCATCTGGTTTACTTCTCAACCTCTGAACATGCAAATTCTTCATCCCTCAAGAGAGTTAATTTGCCTGTTCTTAAACTGCCTCCATCTCTAGAGATGGAGGCGTGATGGACTGTTTTAGTAGACTAATATATTGCTGTTTCCATATGCTGAGAGAGTTTGGGAAAAAAAGTCTTGGAGAAATGACAGTTTTCTTCAAATACAGTACTCTGCCTTTCTAAGGGAATTTGAAATAGCTCTCCTTAATCTCCAAAGGCAATTCTCCTCAATTAAAAATTAATCAGGAATTACACAGTTCAAACAGTGAACTGTACTTCTCTTATTGCCACACAGAAGCACCACTTTAGCCAGAAAACTAGACTAACTACCAACCTTTTCAGAATTAGCCTCAGTTTGCATGAATTTTGAATATGCAAGATCTTCAGGAATGCATTCCTCACAAGAAACAGGACTTTAGTTGGTCTGAAGTGCTGTCATGTGAAGGAATATTGTGTCTATTGGGCATTGCTCCAAAGAGTAGGCTGTGAACAATGGAAATAAATCGTAAGAAGGTATATTTTGACATACGATAAAGATGTAATAACAAAGCTTCCCAAAACTTAAACAGGCTGTCTAAAAATCCAGTGGCTTCTTGGTCTCTGAAATTGTCTAAGCAAAGACAGAATGATCATGCACAGAGGGTATTGTGAGAGTCCTCACTAGTTAAGAGGTCTGGTGGAATAGCACGTAAGGTACCTCCTGCTCTTATGACTAAGCTTTCATGACTAAATGGTTCAATTACTTTAATCTTTTCTGATGAAAGAGATCTTGTATTTCTTCAACAATCTTTGTTGTCACTTATTAATTTTTCCAAATTATTTACATATTTTAAATGTACATATGCCACTGATAAGCAACATTTATCTACCTGTCTATACCAGTGCATATCCTTTAATTCAAAGACTTAAAATATTTGACAAAATAGCCAGGAATATACAACAAAGATGAGTATTTATTCAATAAACAGGGCTAGGAAAACTGGATTGCACATGTAGAAGAATAAAACTAGATCTCTATCTTACACCATTCATAAAAATTAAATCAAATGGATACTTTAAATGTAACACTGGAAACCCAAAACACCTGGAAGAAAACAAGGAAAGTGTCTTGACAATGAATTTTGGTAATGACACCTAAAGAAAAAACCAAACTGATATCAGTTTTGATTTCTCTTTTCTTCCTGTTCCACAGGTTTATAAATCCCATTGCTTACAGCTCTGCAATATCTTTTCAACACACCTCCCCTCCTTTCTCTTTGCACTGCTAATTCCTCTCTTTGCACACCCTAATTCCTCTCTTAATATTGCTCACCCAGACTATGACAATTGTTCCCTGTCCTGTCACACTCATTTGTTCATTTGACAAATGTGTAATGGGCGCCCACTATGTTCTACTTGAGGCTACAGCAGCAAGATACTGCCCTAAGAACCTCCATCCTCGTAGAGAGAGAGAGACAACCCTTTCTCATTCAGCACTTTCTCTTTCAATCTGTCCTACACCCAGGAATCATTTTCTTAAAAATCATAATGATAATTACATCACCACTTATAAACCTTTGGTGAGTTTGCACTCTGAAATTTAAGATGCTTCATGGACTTAATCTAAAATCCCTTTCCAGGCCAATATTCCCCAGTCACCTCCATTTTTCATTTGGTTGAGAAAACTAACACATTCAGTTCAGTCACTCAGTTGTGTCTGACTGCGACCCCATGGACTGCAGCACACCAGGCTTCCCTGTCCATCACCAACTCCTGGAGCTTGATCAAACTCACGTCCATTGAGTCAGTGATGCCATTCAACCATCTCATCCTCTGTTGTCCCCTTCTCCAGCCTTCAATTATTCCCAGCATCAAGGTCTTTTCTTTTCTTTTATTTATTTATTTATTTATTTTTTAATTTTTATTTTTTTATTTTTTTATTAGTTGGAGGCTAATTACTTCACAACATTTCAGTGGGTTTTGTCATACATTGATATGAATCAGCCATAGATTTACACGTATTCCCCATCCCGATCCCCCCTCCCACCTCCCTCTCCACCCGATTCCTCTGGGTCTTCCCAGTGCACCAGGCCCGAGCACTTGTCTCATGCATCCCACCTGGGCTGGTGATCTGTTTCACCATAGATAGTATACATGCTGTTCTTTTGAAATATCCCACCCTCACATTCTCTCCCACAAAGTTCAAAAGTCTGTTCTGTATTTCTGTGTCTCTTTTTCTGTATTGCATATAGGGTTATCGTTACCATCTTTCTAAATTCCATATATATGTGTTAGTATGCTGTAATGTTCTTTATCTTTCTGGCTTACTTCACTCTGTATAAGGGGTTCCAGTTTCATCCATCTCATTAGGACTGGTTCAAATGAATTCTTTTTGACAGCTGAGTAATATTCCATGGTGTATATGTACCACAGCTTCCTTATCCATTCATCTGCTGATGGGCATCTAGGTTGCTTCCATGTCCTGGCTATTATAAACAGTGCTGCGATGAACACTGGGGTGCACGTGTCTCTTTCAGATCTGGTTTCCTCAGTGTGTATGCCCAGAAGTGGGATTGCTGGGTCATATGGCAGTTCTATTTCCAGTTATTTAAGAAATCTCCACACTGTTTTCCATAGCGGCTGTACTAGTTTGCATTCCCACCAACAGTGTAAGAGGGTTCCCTTTTCTCCACACCCTCTCCAGCATTTATTGCTTGTAGACTTTTGGATAGCAGCCATCCTGACTGGCGTGTAATGGTACCTCATTGTGGTTTTGATTTGCATTTATCTAATAATGAGTGATGTTGAGAGACAAGGTCTTTTCAAATGAATCAGTTCTTTGCATTATGTGGCCAAAGAATTGGAGTTTTAGCTTCTGCATCAACCCTTCCAACAAATATCACAGGACTGATTTCCTTTAGGACAGACTGGTTGGATCTCCTTGCAATCCAAGGGACTCTCAAGTCTTCTCCAACATTACGGTTCAAAAGCATCAATTCTTCACTGCTCAGCTTTCTTTATGGTCCAACTCTCACATCTATACATGACTACTGGAAAAACCATAGCTTTGACTAGATGGACCTTTGTTGGCAAAGTAAAGTCTCTGCTTTTTAATATGCCGTCTAGGTTGGTCATAACTTTTCTACCTATTCACAAATATTCCTAGCCCACTCCTTTCTTTTTCTCAAAAACTGTTCTTCCTACAGTACCATGCCAGGTGGTCCCCAGATGCTCATCTCTTGGATACACACTTGTACAGCCCCCTCCACCTCACAGAACCTGTGAATATGCTGGGATGTCACTCCTGTGGTTGGTTGGGTTACTCATCAGTTGACTCTGAGTTAATCAAGAGGGAGACCATCTTGGTGGAGCTGACCTAATCAGGTGAGGGCTTAGGAGGGGCTGGGCCCTTCTCAAGCACAACCTTGATGGTCTTGAAGGAGAAAATTCATGTTGAAGAGGAAACCACATGGCAGAGAATGGTGAGTAGCCTCTAAGAGATAAGAATCACCCTCAGATGGCAGCCGGAGAGGCAATGTTAATCCACTCCAGTACTCTTGCCTGGAAAATCCCATGGACGGAGGAGCCTGATGGGCTGCAGTCCATGGGGTCGCTAAGAGTCAGACACGACTGAGCGACTTCACTTTCACTTTTCACTTTCACGCATTGGAGAAGGAAATGGCAACCCACTCCAGTGTCCTTGCCTGGAGAATCCCAGGGATGGTGGAGTCTGGTGGGCTGCTATCTATGGAGTTGCACAGAGTTGGACACGACTGACGCGACTTAGCAGCAGCAGCAGCAGTTGGCAGTCAGTGAGAGAGTGGGGAATAAGTCCCATAACTGCAAGGAGTTGAATTCTGCCAACAACCTGCCTGAGTTCAGCTAAAGGACCCAAGCCTCAGATAAGACTGAAGCCCAGGCTAACACCTTGATTTCAGTCTAGTGCAATTCCGAACAAAGGACTCAGCTAACCCTGGTCCTAACCCACAGAAACTGTAGGCTAATAAACTGGTCATGTTGTAAGCAGCTAAATGTATGGTAATTTGTTAGATTCCTATAGAAAACTAATACTAGAGACATTCTCCAACTTCACCTGGAAATATTCGCCCAGCTACCGAGACCCAGTTTAAATGTTTATCTTTTTGGTGTTTGCCCTTATTTCCCCAACCAAAAGTGATCTTTCTCTAAATTCCTATAGGATCTTGCTTCCCTCTTATGGAACTTCCTACTTTTATTGTAGTTGTTTGTTTATATCTTACTTCTCCTGAAGTGTGGGTTCCTTGAGAGCATCCATGGTTTTCCTTATGTACATATGCACATGTTCCGTATAATCACTGAACCCAGTATTCACTTAGGCCATCTAGGAAATACTTCTCAGGGATCTAAGAATTAACAAAGCTTCAGTCTTCAGCTTCACATTCACTTTTTTTGTGCTTATGAGTAACTTCATGTGACTTAGCACAAGTGCAAATCTTTGTGACCTGACTCTCCCTAAGACTGTCATGCAAAAGACTAATTCTTTTGTTAAAGAGTAAACAACATGCAAGTTCAACATATTTAAAATCCAGAGTTGAAGGTCATTAAAAACAGATTTATGAGTTAGGAAATTTGCAGACAAGCAAGGTAGCACTTAGAGCTACCCAGACACCATGATGCTTGCTGCCCAGAGGTGAGGTCTGGGGGAGTGGCTGTCATCCACACATATCACTTCCTTTCTCTAACCTCACAGTTCCTTTCACCTGTGGATACCCAGGTGGGTTGAAATAAGAAATAATGAGGAACCCAGGCTCAGAAAAGAGCTCCCACTGGCAGTGGAAGCATTACGTCCAGAGTTGGTTAATTGAAATCATGCATCGAACTAAGTTGCCACTTTGATGCGATCTGACAAAAATGATCATAGGATAAAATTGCCTCTTGCTGATCCCCACCTATCTTACATTTCAGCTTGCAGCAAGATTGAAGCAAACTGCTCCAATTTCCTGCTCCCGACCCGCTGATAATGGACACTTTGCCGTGCACTCTCCCTTCATTACTGCTCAGGTCAGGGCTGTTAGCAGGGACTCTTGCCACTTTTGACAGATAGTCACTACCAAGATGAATGGCGGTAGCCACATGACCACTTAGGACCAGGCCTTCCCTCTCCAGCACCTTCAAAATGCCTTTAAAAAAAATAAAAATAGAAGTCCACACTTCACTGTTTAACTCTTTATTAACTAGGAGAATCAATAGAAACCAGGCACCTGTGACCTCCTATTCCTCTACTGTAGAGCAACAACTATTTCAAAGAAATCATTTAACAACATTTTAAAAAGAAACTTTCTAGCAAGGATGCCTTTGTACATTCTGTTCTACTGGGGAATGGAAACTGGGCTGTAAACTGAGTTTCCCGGGGCAAGGAAGCAGTTATTCACCCAAAGTCTCAGCTGTGCTAAATCTTATGAAGAACTGGCTCTGTTTCTGAGTTTAAATGGACTTATTTAAGAACAATTAAAAAATGTTTTTAGAGCAAATAAGCTATTTTTAATATCACACAGATGAATAGAACTCATCAACAGCCTGGTATTCCATCATTTCAATTATTCATAAACAGCCTTTCATGAAGAACTTTTTACCACCACCATTTCTAAGTTATTCTACTTATAGTTACAAAGGGAAAAAAAAAGATGAGAGGGATGCATGTATCTTTCTGGGCTTTTTTCTTTAGCAGACACAATAGATTAGATAGTAAGTACTTAATAAATAAGTTCTAAGAGCAAGCTAAAGCAGAACAGTGTCTTACATTTCTTTTTTTTTTTTTGTCTTACATTTCTTAAGGCTTCTAACTTAAAACTGTATATAAAGCGTATAGTTTGTATAGACTGCTTTAGTTTTTTATCCAATTCCTGACACACACATTCATATTTGCATCTGACAGTCAAATGAGCTCTCACAACTCTTATTAGATTTACACTGCATTGTCTAATTCACTGTGCCTCATGAAATTAGATGAACTATTAAATACCATAATCTGTTATCCACCATTAAAATTAATTGATTTTCATGTCACTTTATAACTAATGAATTACCTGGAGATAGTCTCATAAACTACAAAGCATTGTGGGAAAGCTCTTTTATTCCCCATCATTTCTAGTAAGGCTGAACAATCCTATGCTTTTGCTAGTTTGTCTCTCGGCAGAAATCTCACAAACAACGCTGTATTCAATAATTACACTTCATGGATAAGAATCACATTTATGAAAAAGGTTTTGAAGATGTGGGTAATATGATGCCTGATATTGCTCCAGGAGGGGTTTGTCATATGGAAATTTCCAGATACAGTATGGTGTTGCCACAAGTATTATATAATTGAAATGGACATGCTATTAAGCAGAAATAAAACCCTAGCAAATAGTCCTAAAAATAAATACATGAGTAGCATTTTATTGTGTTGCCTGAAATAAGTCTTATTTGATATTTCAGTTCAAAGACTGCATAGCTGTATTACAGTAATAATGTGTGGTTATAGAAAATTTATTATGTGCCAGGCACTGTGCCAAGCATTTTTAACATGAATTGTTTTATTTAATCCTTAAATGGTCCCATGATACAAGCTTTATCTTTATCTTCATCTAACAAGCAGGGAAACTGAGACTGAGAGAGAATACGCAACTTGTTCAAATTCACATAATCAATAACAATGTAACTGGGACATGAATCAAAAGCAATCTTACTCCAAAGTCAAGCTCCTTATTGTTATGCACTGGGGTCTTTTACTGTAACATCACTGTATCACTTGGCATGGATGGTATGTTGGGCCATTAATTGCTTGTAATTTGTATCCATTAATGTTTATTAAGATAATCCTCTCATAAATTGGTTCATTCAAGGAAAACAAAAATCTTGCTTTTTAAATGATCTTTCAGTATTAATAAATTGCTCCATGTGAATCTTAACAAACTTAACAAAACTCTGTGTTTAATGGCACTTTCTTTTCCCCACTGCAATATTAAAAGTGGGTAGGAGGGACACTGTACGTCTACATATACTGAAGAAACCTTGAGAGCTGGGTTCAAAGGAAGACTCAAAGCTTCTCTGGGTTAAGTGAGGGGACGGACCATGTGCTCTGTTTTGCCGGGGACTGTCCTGGTTTTTGATAGTTTTCCTGACATAATTATGAACAGAACGCCTCTTTATTCTCAATATTGTCCCAGTTTGGATAATAATGAATTACTTTAATCTTAAGGGAGAAGTTTTTCTGCTTATTGGTGTATTCAACTGTAAAGCACCTCCATCAGTCTCATGCAGTTAGGTTGAGACTGCATGGGGATGAACAGGTTGCTACCCCAGTGTGCTTTAGCATCAGAAAGAGTAGATGAACTTGCTACATCTGACTCCTTCCTCACCCTTCTCTATTATTTCCTCACTTCAGTGGGTCACCAGTGGATGGTCTTTTTATAGTGTGTCAACTTGGCTAGGCTATCGCGCCCACGGTTATTCAACCAAACACTAATCTAGGTGTTGTTTTGTAGGTGTTTATATACGTGATTTAAATCCTTAACCAGTTGATTTTAAGAAAGATTCTATAAAATCTGAGTGGGCCTGATTCAATCAGCTAAAATGCCTTAAGAGCAGAGGCTTCTCTGAAGAAGAAATTCCACCTGTGGACCTGAGAGCTCCAGCCTGACCATCTGCCCTAAGGATTTCAGGCTTGCCCCTCCCAACCCCTACAACTGCATGTCAATTCCGGCAGTAAACTTCACACTGTATATACGTATGTATCTCCTACCGGGTTTGCTTCTCTGAATTCTGACTGATACAGCCCCTTGGTGCTTGTTGAGTTCTACCTCAAATCCTCCGCATGCTCTTCCAGGCTCCTTTAACTTTATTCCCACGTAACTCCGATGGCTCCCTGCCTCCGCTCTCTCGCTCTCTTGTTCTTAGTCTGATAAATGCGCCTAGAGCACTACCCTCATCGTTTAGCATCTAATCTTTACCAAGGGCTAATACGCCCTAGGCACTCCGCTAGACAGAGGATGTAAAGATGAAGAGAGTACAATCTGTTTCCCAAGGTCTCACCAGCATGTAAAGCCCCCTCCAGTGCCTGCAGGACAAGGGAAGCTGCGCGGCAAAGCGGACCTCGTTGACTTTCATCTGCCTCACAGGCCTCAGAACCCACAAGCATCTAAAGCGGGAGAGGGGCTGCTCCTCGAGGCCTCCAATACGGTGCACGTTTCCTGTGGTTTTGTTTTAAAGTTCAAGTTTTGCTGCGGGGAGCAAAACCTGGCTATTTAAAGCAGGATGAATACAAGGACTTACTTACAAAACTGCTGTAAGGGCTGGAGACAGGGGCTTCCGACTGGTTGTCCAGGAATGGCTCTCAGAAAAACACCTCAAAAGCTGCCCATTAGGGGCCTGCTCTGCCGCAAGCAGGAAGGTGCAGAATCCACTGAATTTATTAACTGGAACTTGTAGCTCAGGGTCAGGAAGCGGTTGCTTGCCACCACTATTGTATTTTCCTCTCAGCATTCATGATGCTAGCGGCTGATCATTGAAAAACCGCTACAGGAAAACCATCTCCAGGACGGCACTTGCCCCGAAGAAACCCGTAAAGCTGTAGGAAAATGGCTCCCCCTGCCGGCTGCCTCCCAAGTCTCGGGCGAGAGCGTCTAATCGGCACGCAGAAGCCCAGCAGCAAGGGATTCTGGGAAACAAGGCCATCTAGTCTCCCAGCTGCTGGTAGTACAAAAAGGCTTAGGGCTCACCATGGGGCAGATACCCTGAGAAAACTATGATTGGAAAACACACATGTCCACCAATGTTCACTGCAGTACTATTTACAGGAGCCAGGATATGGAAACAACCTGATTGTCCATCTATAAATGAATGGATAAAGAAGTTGTAGTACAAATATATAATAGAATATTACTCATCCATAAAAAGGAACAAGTTTGAGTCAGTTCTAGTAAGGTGGATGAACCTAGAGCCTGTTGTACAGGGTCAAGTAAATCAAAAAGAGAAAAACAGTTATAATATTGTATGTTAATGCATACAGATGCAGTCTAGAAAAATGGCACTGATGAACCTATTTGCAGGGCAGGAATAAAGACTCAGACATGGAGAACAGACTTATGGACACTGCAGGGCCAAGAGAGGGTGGGAAGAATTGAAAGAGTATCACAGAAATATATATATTACCATATGTAATATTACCATATGTAAAATAGATAGCTAATGGGAAGTTGCTGTATTACACAGGGAACTCAGCCTGGTGCCCTGTGCCCACCTAGAGGGGTGGGATGGGGTGGGAGGTGGGAGGGAGGTTCTAGAGGGAGGAAACATCTGTGTGCCTATGGCTGATTCATATTGATGTATGGCAGAAACCAACACAATACTGTTAAAGCAATTATCCTCCAATTAAAAACAAATAATTTTTTTAAAAGGCTCAGCAGAAGGAGGTTAAAATGGATGCTGAGTGCCAGCCACATTTTCCACCACAGCTGGTTTTCATCTAACCTGGAAAGTTTTTATGCCTATCCTACTTAAATAAGGATTATTGACTTTAATTAAAAGTCTTAGGGTCCTTAGCACTTAGCATAATTCCTAGTACATAGAGGTACTTCAGATATATGTTGAATGGATGGATGAGTGAAACAAAATAGTGACTTACTGACACAATCACAATTTTAAATTGTTATTTGTGTTATAGGGAAAACTTACCCAACAAATTATAGTAACTATATCCCATATGGGCTTCCTTGGCAGCTCAGATGGTAAAGAATCTGCCTGCAATGTAGGAGACCTGGGTTCAATCCCTGGATTGGGAAGATCCCCTGAAGGAGGGAATGGTAACCCACTCCAGTATTCTTGCCTGGAGAATTCCCCATGGACAGAGGAGCCTGGCAGGCTACAGTCCATGGGGTTGCAAAGAGTCAGACAGGACTGAGTGACTAAGCACAGCACAGCACATTTCCCATATAATGCCTAGTACAACATTTGCAAGTGGAAGGCACTCAATAACTATTTCTTGAATGACTGGAGGGATGAATACAGTGCTATCAGAGAATAGAGTCTGATATGCATACCTCAAGTAGACCTGCATAACCAGTATTAATGCTTCTCTAAGACACTAGCTCATTAGACTGGAAGGTGATACTTAATTTTCATATTATAGAAACTCATGATATAAATATTTCCTTTATGTTGATATGTTTTGTCTCCCAAGAATTATTTTTATTGGATGCCTCCTCCTAAAGTTGCAGCCTAGTGAGAATAAATTAATTCCACACAAACATGATATAATTTTCCGAACAAATAATACACTTCATTTCCAAAGACTAATGGTAAAGAAGATTTATATATCACACTGCTAATCATTTGTGTTTGCAGTGTGGAGAAAGGCAGATAAACCTAAGTGAGAGAAGTTGGGACATCATTTGATGTAATTATGGTGCTATGGTCTGAATGTTTGTGTCTGCCCTGCCTCCCAAATTCATATGTTGATATCCTAATGCCCAATATGATGGTACCAAGAAGTGAAGCCTTTGGGAGGTGCTTAGGTCATGAGGGTGGACCCTCACAAATGGGATCAGTGTTCTTCTAAAAGAGACTACATATAACTCCCTCATCCCTTCTGCCACATGAGGACACAATGAGAAGTCAGAGACCCAGAAGAGGACCCTCACCCAACCACACCGGCATCCTGATTTCAGACTTCTAGCCTCCAGAACTGTGAGAATAAATTTCTGTTGTTTACAAGCCATCCAGTCTGTGGTCTTTTGTTATAGCAGCCTGAACAGACTAAAACACATGGCAAAAACAAACAAACAAACCCACCAGCCTGCATATGACTTTGCATAGATGGGATAAAGTTCTCCAAGAGAAAATTGTTGGAACTCATGTCATTCCTTTGAAATCTGCCCCCACATATGTGGGGTGCTTGTCAGGCATACTGTGCCTCTCAAGCAACTTTCATTAACTCAAAGAAAAATGCTTTGGAATTGGTAATTTGAAATCTGTATTGATAGCACTATAATGAGAGGTCACATGACATGCTGCTCCCAGGAACACAAGCAGTGTTGCATACACACTATCTGTACTTACAAAATGCCTCAGGTATCCAGTTATGGGCTGGTGAGCTATTATTGGAAAGACAAGTTTACTGTTTTATACTTCACACTGAGTTAGGAGTATCACTGTTTTCAAGAAGTTTTCCTTAGAAACCATCATTAATTAAAATTATTTTACTTTAAACATTTCATATTTATTTATTATTAAACTTAAGCTGCTATAATACTATACACATTTTCCAAAAGAAAACCTAGTTGAGAAATTTATCTTCTAATAATTTACCTCATTAATATTTTTATAACAATATACCAAACTCACTTTTAAGATTCTATCTCCTGGTTTCCTAGCCTTGATACTAACAGCATTCTGTTCCAGATAATTCTTTGGTGGTGAGGGGTTGTCTTGTGTATTATAGTATGTTTAACAGCATCCTTGATCTCTACCCTTTAGTTGCCAATAGCAAATCCCTCCCCCTCTCTTTCCCCTACTTTGTCTCAATTTGTGATCATCAGAACCATCTCTAGACATTGCCAAATGGCCCTTGGTGGACAAAAAATGCCCTCTGGTTGAGAATCACAGCTCTAGCTCCTCAAGGTCAAAGTTTTTAATGATCAAAGAGCTATTGATAGAAATCAGAACAACCAAGACTGTATCTTGACAGGATTAGAGAAAACCATTATTGTGTGTGTGTGATGTAAGACACAACATTATTTAAAGCAGTTTACAGTGACTCAAAACACAAATTTTTCCATTATTTTAGAAAAATAAGTCTGAGATGCCTGGCACTCACCACTAACCCTGTTTTTCTGTACTAGATTATTCCATAATTATAGATATCAAAAATATTTAAATTTACATTTCAATACTTCACCAAAGTTTTATTAAACTCCCTTCATTTGGACTCAATTGAAACTGAGCTCAGCGTAGTGAGTGTCAACTGATCTTTCAGGCTAACATAGAAAGAAGACACCACAAAGCTTGCAGGAGGCCTGGACTCATAACAGAAGAGAGATGTATTTAAGGCGCATTTTCTTACCTTCACTCCTCTAGATCTTGAAATGGATAAAGGCTGGAGCGGGGGATCTGTCACATAGCTTTAACAAATGTCCAGTGAGTCACAGTGACTGCCCTTAAAGGGATAGGGCTGTTGAAGTGAGACTTTACCTGATGGCACTCAGGCAAAGTCCACATTGTTCATGTTTTCAAGACAGTGTTCTTAGCGGCTCCAGCCAAGATCTTCTGACTTGCCATCCTCTACCTTTTGTCAAGCCCAATCTCTTTGTACTTTGGGTTTCCTGACCCAAAGAAGACCTCACATTCTGAATCTCTGTCTCTTCCTTTTAAAACACGTCCTTATCCGTTTTTAAGAGAATGTCCTTAAGTTTTCAAAAATCTGTTCTGAATTGTATGTCACATGAATACAAGAAATTGTATTTTTTCAGTCCTTCTGAAGCTAAATTTGAGCTCAGCAGCATAAACATTCCCTAGTTGCTACCTAAGAGCATAGGCACAGAGAAGGTGAGGACAGAATCAGTCAGAGGTTACTGATATTTCCTTTGCATTGGAAAAGACTTCCATACCCATGGACCACTGGGAATATACCCTAGTGACTCAACTGCTTCTTTGCAGCAACTACAGAAGAAAAAAGTTCTTCCCTGTATATGCCCTGAGCTGGGCTGAAGCATTCTGTGACTTTCCAGGTTCCCCAGGATTACCAGGCAGTGGTTAATATTCCAGTAAATTCTTGATTTCTGCAACAATGCTCACATTCTTCTGAGTCATGAGTAGCCTATTCCATAATGCTGAGTACAGGTGACCCACTGCATCTGACTGCTCAATATATACCCCAGGGAGTTCCTGAAAGAATCAGGTAAAAGAGCAAGCCTTGAGGTGGGCAAAAGCAACACCAGGGCACCTCTGCCCCACTCACTCATCATTAAAGCCATTTGTGGTTCCTTCATGGACTCCATATTGTAGACTGTCTGCATGAAAGAATTTAAGGGACCAAGTTTGTCTTCAAGTCATCTAGCTATCTAAATGTGACATGAAGGTGAGTATGGGTCCATAGGGAAATTAAGCTATAGATTAATAAGATTACACACATGCTTGCCAACTATTGCTTTGTGCTTTCAGGGCCTCAGCTAAAACTTATTCAGAAAGAGTCCCACATTAACATTCTGCTACAGTTAAACAATAAAGAACAAATTGGTCTAAAATTGCCTTGGCAAACTCCAGCCTTCAAAGTCAAGAGATCTGTAATACCCAATTGCCTTTTGCAACACAAGTTTTATGTTCACATTTACAGCCTCCACTGCCAAAGACCTTCAAAGTGAGCCTCACAGCAGAGGAGTCATGAGAACTGACCCCTCCAGGTGATGAGAATTTCTCCAGTAGGACATGCGCTGGGGAGGGAGAGGCATTACGTTTCCTGTTCTTCTACTATAAGGAAAGCAGGAAAACAGAAGTGGATTTTTGTGGATTTGGGAATCACCTGTATTGCCTTCTGGATTGGTTTGAGAGTTACTGACCTAAAAGCTGGGGAAACAGTGGAAACAGTGTCAGACTTTATTTTTTTGGGCTCCAAAATCACTGCAGATAGTGATTGCAGCCATGAAATTAAAAGACGCTTACTCCTTGGAAGGAAAGTTATGACCAACCTAGATAGCACATTAAAAAGCAGAGACATTACTTTGCCAACAAAGGTCCATCTAGTCAAGGCTACGGTTTTTCCAGTGGTCATGTATGGATGTGAGAGTTGGACTGTGAAGAAAGCTGAGCGCTGAAAAATTGATGCTTTTGAACTGTGGTGTTGGAGAAGACTCTTGAGAGTCCCTTGGACTGCAGGAGATCCAACCAGTCCATCCTAAAGGAGATCAGTCCTGGGTGTTCATTGGAAGGACTGATGCTAAAGCTGAAACTCCAATACTTTGGCCACCTCATGTGAAGAGTTGACTCATTTGAAAAGACCCTGATGCTGGGAGGGATTGGGGGCAGGAGGAGAAGGGGACGACAGAGGATGAGATGGCTGGATGGCATCACCGACTCAATGGACATGAGTTTGAGTAGACTCCGGGAGTTGGTGATGGACAGGGAGGCCTGGGGTGCTGCGATTCATGGGGTCACAAAGAGTCGGACACGACTGAGCGACTGAACTGAACTGAGTTGACCTACAAGCAATATCGAGAGGTGGAGCACCTCCAAACCCCTTTCAACCCAATTTTCCTCAAATGGGCAGGCACTTAACAGGAACCAGGCCCGTGGCTTCGTGATATCTGATATTTAGGAAACTCCTTTCCCTCATTCTTTCCTGGAACAAGTTCTTAGGTTAACCTGGTGAGGAATTCCCTCAGCCAGTATCTATTGGCACCTATTAAGTCCTAGGTGCTAGAGATACAGCAGTGAAAAAACAGACCAAATTTATCCTCACGGAGCTTACATTCTAACTAAAGGGTTAATAAGATCCAGTGTTTTAAGATCTTACTGTGGGCCAGGTATTCTTTTACCCACTTTACTAGTATTAGCTCAATTCTATCCCTCTATAAGGTAAATATTTTTATTATTCCCATTTTGCAGGTGTGGAAACTGAGACTCGGGGAGTTAAATAACTCAGTCAGACAGCCTGGCTCTAGATCTGCCATCTCTACCACTCTCTCGTCTTTCAGATAAGAGGATGGACTTAATAGCAGGAGGCAGGAGGATGACAAGGCTGAGTTCAGTATGAGTTTGGAGACTTTGGTGTTGATTTTGTAATGCCTAAGTGCATTTAATGGAGCAGTAAAGATGGCTGTCTTCTCACACATTCTGTGCTCGTGTCAATGAGGCTGGGATACAGAATAAGCTCCCTTGTTCTTTCTCCCTGCAGGTCAGACTGTGCCTGCTCCGCTTATGTAAGTGAGTTCCTGTGACACTCTTAACCAGGGAATCTGATCTGCTCATTTGGTGTTCAGGGAGCCAAGCTCTTGTTCCTGAAGCCCAATCTCAGTCAAGGCTCACTCCACTAAAGAACCTGTTTATCAGGAAGAAGTAGCATGGCAGCACATAAAGTTTTATGTCAAGAAACTCACAGTGGAAGGAGTCCAGGGGTGGACAATCCACAGCTATACAATGAACAGTTGCAATGACAGGATGATAAAGACAGATACATGTGTGGAAAAAAGAAGCCACTCAAACAAACACACGTACTTAGCCATTTCATACCCGACCATAACAACAACAACAAAATGAAACTGGCCACACGCAACCAGATGTATAACTTTGCAGTGAGAACAAAGGCAACTATAAATATTCCAAGGAGCCAATAAAAAGAAGATGAAGAAGAAGGAAAAAAAACAGGAGTGGTTAGCTCTCCAATGTAATGGGCTCCATAAAAGCTTTTATTGTTAAGAGAGTTACTTTACTAAGAGCTATATGAAGCAAGCTGAATGAATGTGAAAAATTGCATGCAATAACCCAAGCTGAAAGATGATTATCAACCTCTGAGTCCTGTATTTTGGAGCCAGTCAGTGCTGCTATTAGAAGATTGCCATTGTAGTTAAAGAAAAGCTTGTTTTGTACTTTTCTCCCCCTTCTGGGTAAACAGAAAGTCAATACAGGCTTCTCCTGTGTTCTGGTCCATTATTTGAACAATTATTTTAAAGATGTAATCCAATCTTCCTGACTTTCCAAAAGTATAACTCCTGTGAACTTTTCCAGCAGAGTTCTATACACACAACTTGCTAAATCAAGAATTGAGTTATTTCCAGTAGGCATTCCCTCCTTCTCCATCTGCCCTTCACCCCCACCCCATTCTCTAGCCATCTGTTTGTTTTGCTGTTGGCTGTTAACAGGATAGTGGGTGACATTTAAGGGAGATGACCCATCTGTACTTTAACCATTCAAAGGCTAGCCAATGAGAAGTGTAAAAGTTGGAAAACTTAAAAAAAAAAAGGACATTATTCTCTTGGGCTGTTAATGTGGTTTTTCTGTATTCTCAGTCTGAAAAACCCTGTTCTCTGCTCTCTTTCTGGGCGGATGGAGTCAGTACAACTTTCCAAAATGCTAGTGCCAGAGGAGAAAGAAAGAAAGTAATACTTCAGAAGATAATATTGTTGAGCAGAGGTTAATGGTTGACGTTTCTGAAATCCCATTATATACCATTAGTATATTCTGGGATAATAATTGCTGTATTATTGCTTTGAATTTATTTCAACAGGGAGTTGTCAAAGCTTCCCGTTACACATGTAGATCATGTAATAGTGTAGTATAAACTCTTTGGAAGATCCAAATCAAATCAGGATTAAACTCTTTTGATCAGAAATCAGGAAGATGGCTTGAGCATCTTTTTAAAAAAAACTCTCCTAAATATTTCAAATACATTTAGGTAGACTGTGTGTTAACTTTCTTTTCATGTATTATATAATCAGCAAATTAGATTTCAATAACTGGCACCTTTGACTTGCTTTTCAAGTGGCAGCTTGGCTTTTCCTCCCCACCTAGAACACTCTAGGCCTCCCTGCCATTCCCAGACCTCACATGAGCCCACGCACGTGATCCTGAAGCTTAAGTTTCATCAGCTGCCTGGGAAGTCCACCTTCGACTTGTTGACTTTTGTTGCATAAACTAGAATAATGGTAGAAATAGAGAATTCATATACACTGCCCATGTGGTTGATTGTATGCAGCAGTGATACAGATAAAAATAGTCCATGCTGTTGATTTCTTTTTGAAACAAGCACATAAGAGGATACGTGAATGGAGTCTGCTATAAAGTGAAGCAAAGAAGACTCGGTGTTTAGTCAACTAGAAGAGGAGCACAGCAGCAGAGAAGGACAACAAGAAGTCAAGTCAGCTCTATCAAGAAACACAACTCTTCTTTCCCTCCTTTTGGTATCTAATCCATGCATCTCATGGAGGTCATTTAAGTAAGTATTTTGAATATGCTAGATATATTTTGAAGGTAAAACCAATAGGATTTACTAAGCACTTGACAATAAGATATGATAGAAAGAGAGGTGTCAAAGATGACTAAAATATTTTTGACTTGAGCAGCTAGAAAGATGGAGTTGCTACTTACTAAGGGGGAAGCTGAGGGGAGAATGACAGGGTTGGCAGAGAGGAATTCAGTTTGAGACATGTTTGATCTGCAAAGGAAAATATCCAGTAGGCAGCTAGACACACTCACGTACATGGGTCTGAAGTTCAGGAAAAATGGTGGGCTGGAAAGTGCTTAACAACTATCTTTCTGGGAAAAGAAAGAAGTCCAATATGTAGCAGAGATTTCCAATTTCTTTGGTATAAATGCCTTCCATGGCTGACTTCTAGTTACCAAGGTGAGGTCACTGTGATTGAATGCAGAGTAAGGAAGAAATGTGCTCTTGTGCACAGGCAAGCTGGTTTAGGTGCATCACTGGGACCAGAGACACATATTTAGGAGTCATCTGCTGCTGCTGCTGCTGCTAAGTCGCTTTAATTGTGTCTGACTGTGCGAACCCATCCGCAAGTATGAAAGCCATGAGACTGAATGATGGCACTTAGGGAGTGAAAATAGATAAAGAGAAGATATTAACAAACTGAGCTGTAAGCACTCCAATGTTAAGAGTTTTAAAAATGATGAGGAATCAAAAAAGAGGATATCAGAAGAAAACCAAGAAAAGGCTTCAATAAGGAAGGAGTGGGCATCTATCAAAATACTGATGGGCCAACTAAGATGAGGACCTAAAATAGGTCACTGGGTTTGGCCCTGTCACCTGGACAGCAGCAGCCTTGGTGGAGTGAAGGGAACAAAAGCCTAATACACCTCACCCTTACCTTCTCAAAACAGCAACACCTGGAGGCAGAGGTGGCTTTGGCAGCTGAATCCCATATTCAAATCTTTAAAAATGCACTTTGGGCCTTTGAATTAGAGTAGATTTCAAAATCACATGATGTCAGGACTGGAAAAAAATCTGATTGGCTCAAAGAGGTCAAAGCCTTAGGAGGAAAAAGAGGAGCGGACCAGTCTATGTTCAATAATTTGAGAAGGTATTTTAAAATCTATACAGACCTATAGTCCTTGCAATTGCCTGCTGTTTCTTGTGACCGTGAATAGAAATCAGGGCCTTTTATCCAGCTTCACTGACCAACACTCCACTTCCTTAACACTGCAGAGATGATACAAAAGTTTAGGGGGACATTTTTTTCCCTCAGAGCCTCAGTGGGTGTTTATGGCTCCTGCTTTATTCTCCTTGTTTCATCTGTTGGTTCTCATTCTTCTGCACTGTTTACAACTATGGCATTTAAGGATATCTGGGACACATATTCTTTACAGGTAAAAACTATCAATGCTTATCTTTAGACAATCTATTTCTACGAAAAATTATTATTTATGCAATCATATTTCAGGGGTAGAACTAATTTCTCTTGGCATGGCTCTTAGCTGTCCATCACGTGAGATTTATTTGTTCATTCAAAACATGGTAAAGAGGAGCAGTTGTGAGGAGAGTGGCAGAGAGGAAACATCTTCCAGAGGAAAAAAAAAAGCAGCAGATGCAAAGACAATGAGGCATTAGAGAATGTGGCATGTTCTAGAAACAAAATCATTAACGAAGACTGGATCACATAGGTGTGGGATTGGTGGAGCTATGAGACTAAAACAGCACACCGTGCCTAAATTCTAAGGACCTGAGAAGTCACGCTGAAAGGCTGGATTATTTTCTTAATAGAGAAATTATCTCCAAAAAATGAGATCCAGAAGCTTTACCAGTGGAGAATTTGGGACCATTAACTCATCCAATCAAGTTCATCGCTACCCACATTTAGCTGCATTCTCAAATCCCTTCATAGAGGTTGATTTTAGTTGTTCTTTAAAAATTTCTCCTTCCCTGCTTTTCTCACCAGAAAGGTACAAGTCAAAGTCCTTCAAGAGTTCCTGCCAAACAAAGCAAATTAAATACAGCATCACATACACTGGAATGATTCTGCAGTCGCAAGGAGCGTGTTGTCAGGATTTTGTTGAATATTTAAGTTATTGCCAAGAACAAGGAGCCTTTTCTGTTTCATTCTCTGCTGGATCTCACACTGATTAGAAGTCCTGAACCTTCAGATTACAGGCTACATTCAGTTAGAAGACAAAAAAAATACTTTTTTTAAAGTGTTTTCTAAATACCCAGCCTTGCTACTAAGGATCATCTGAAACAGGCATGAAGATAAAATTACCATCTGGAAAAATATAGATGCCCAAAGTGCATTTTTAAAGATTTGAATATGGGGAAATTGCATTAGCAGGCATTTACCTTTTATTTTATTTTTTAAAATAAAGCCAGTGGGATGTAGCAGTTCTGATTCCTTTTTATTTTTATAATCAGGGAGAATTTCACGTTGGGAACTGTCCTGGGAAGCAATGTCCCAAAGCTGAGCCAAGCAAGGTAGACAGACAGGAAGGTGCAGTCCCCTCCATCCCCCACCCCCGCCACCACAGTGAGCCAGTGGAGGACAGTGTCCCTTGGTCAGCTGGGTCGCCATCCTGCATCCTCAGAGTTCGTTATGTTGACATCTCTCCTCAGGAACTATAACAGTGAAAGTGGGTGTGAAAAAAAAAATGTACAGTGGAAGTAAAATCTCCTTTCTCCACCTTCTCTCTGTGCCAGACTCAGGAACTTAAGTGATAACATGCCTATCTTTTGAGAGAGAATTTTGGATTAACTAATTATGTTATTTTGGAATAAGTGTTTGGTAGAGAATGAGATCCCCAACCAGTGGCTCTCTGGTTTAAATAACACACAAGGTGCTTGGTGAGCCTGTTATAAAGGCAGATTTCTGGCAACATCCAGAGGTTTTCACGTTAGTGGATCATTTTTCTACTTCCCTGATATGAACCTGACATGGGGATGCTTCTTGAACTGTATTTTGAATCCCACTGCCTTACAGAGGAGAGTTGCTCTAAGTCACTTTCTCCTTATTTGGATGAATATCAGTTTCAGGTTTCATGTGCAGGTGTGTGTTTTCTGGGGAAAAGGCAGTAGAAAAGAGAGAGGAAAGGAAAAAGAAAATCTGCATCTATACTCAGTCTAAAAGTGAAGAGAGAAAAAGAAATGTTGAAAATGGGGGCTGTCCTTGGTTGGGAGACCAATTTGAGATGAGGTTTCAGAGATTAGCAGCTTCCATGAGGTTTGTGCTGATTGATACACTTCAATGTGTACTAAAGATCAGAGAAGTAAGAGATATAAAGCTTGATAATTAGCAAACAGTCAGGAAACATTGAAAACGTGATAGATAAGTGGATTTATTAAAATCAATCATGACATACCCATTTTTCAGAGTTCAGTGTTTCACCAGTAAAATAGGAAAGAAAGAAAAAATAAATAAAAGACATATTTTCACATTTCACATGCTTGGTTTAAAGGTGACTATTTCATAACCAAGTAGTTCTGTGTCTTCCTGGCTATGAGAAAGTGTTCCCTAAGACAGACATAGAATACCAGAACATATCCACTTCTCCCCCACCTAATATTTCCAGGCTTAGAGGCAACATGAAAAGACATGGCAACATAGTGAAGCAAAGTATTCAAATTAGCAACAATTCCAGGTAAAACAGGAGACTAGAAGAGGCATTTTCTAATCTTCCTAACTTAGTTTCTCTTACTTCAACCCTCATTAGATATCTGGAACACTCTGCTTTCTCTATCTCCTTCTGAAAGAAAAAAAAAGTATGTACTCATTTATACTCACATGTATATGACCGATAATGTTTAATTTATTATATCTCACATAGGGGTTCACTTTTGGATACAGTTCAAGAAGACTTGAATCAAATGGGAAAATATACTAAGCATCAAATTAAAAAGTCACTGGGCCCTAAATAGGCCCTATTATCTTGGGCCCGAGAATCACCCCCCTTTCTATTTACTTGAGTCACACTGTTTAATTATTTCAGCTCTCCACTCATTGACTCTTTCATTCAACTCATTTATAAATCACCACTCCACCAAGAGGAGATACTCTGAACCCCTTCCAACACACAGGTTTTCTTTTCTGTGCACAAAATGAAACAGAGACCAGTAAGAAATTAATTATGACCAAGAAAGTAAACTTGCATGGAGTCGCTAAATCAAACTGGAAGGGAAACTTTGATATGTACCTGAAGCCCGAATGGGGCAGGAAGTCTGAAGGCTTCATCACGTTGGACTACACAAGGTCACTTGTTGAGCCACAGTAGAATATTTTGTTCATAATGAGACTTTATTGGGTTTGGTTGTTGTAAGCTTTTCAAGCTTCTAATTATGGTGTTTAGAAGACAATGGAGACAGCTGAAAATAATAAGAATGCTGCTAAAACTAGTAAGATTGCTGCGGTGTTACAAAGAGAAATGTTGGCTCTCTGTGTATAGTGTACATTTAACCTGTCAGCAAACACAGAGCATTTTGCAGGTAAAATGTAAAGGATGCATTTAGGAGCCATCACAGGAATGATGAGGTTTTTCGTTTTGCTTTCAAAACGAGCTGCTTAAGTTATAATACTAGTTTAATATAAATTAGAGTTTCTCCTTTTGAAACCACTTGCAATTTGCTTCTGTTAGGCTGCAGGTCATTATGATGCAAAGTTAAAGGTTCCTGGAACATAATGTGATTCAAGCCTGCATTCTTGTTGCCATGTCCAATTCAGCTGAAAATGAGAATTATAGTGAGAGCATTTCCTGGTCTTTGACCCTTCGTGTGAGCTTTTTAAAAGCAGGGTTTATGCAGAACACTAACCTCATTCTCAGACATTCAGTTCCGACTAATATTAGCTGTGTTAAAAGTCTTAAGTAAATTGAAAACTGTTTAAAAATACCTCATCCCAAGTTTAAAAACAGTGGGCACTTACCTTCCGATTTCCTTCCTTAATACACAAAAAGATCTGCCTGTGAAACAAATGGACGAATTATATTTAAATGTTTTAAAAGGTCTCTCTCTTTTCTCTCTGTGCCACAAATGTAGTCAGGCAACACAAAGGACAGTTGTTTTAAAATCTCCAGCTGTAAATGACTTGGGAAAGACAGCAACAATAATAGGAAAATAACATAACACATAAGCATGTTTTCTATGCCAAAGACTGTTGCAAAGACTTCAAAATAAACTATTTTACTTCATCTTGACAATAACACTACCATTAGGACCCCTATTTTGCAGATGAAGAAACTGAGGAGCAGAGAGGTTCAGTAACTTGCTCAAGGTCACACAGGTCACTGACTGTAGAGGGGAGATCTGAGCTTGGGAAACATGGGTTCCACACTTTTAATCCCAGCCTTTTAGAAAGACAGATGGTTTGAGAAGGACATTCTTGAACTCCTGAGGGTTGGTATAACACAGAAAAGACACATCTAAAACAAACTCTAAGATATATAGGTGTTTTGGAACCTGCCCCTCCCCCCAATAAATAACAAATTCATGAAACAGAGAAGTCTAAGCCTTTTTTCTTTTTTAAAAAGGTCATTTAGAGTCAAGCTTAGAATACATAAAATTCAACAAAATACCACATACTTGTACACTGCACATCGGTCAGACTAGGACTTTTCCCTAGGCTATATTGTTACCTTGGCCCAGGAGAAGCCAAAGTGTGTAAGTGTGAGTGCCTTACCTGGTGGGTCTTACTGATGAATACAGTGAACAGTGAGGGACCCTACAGCCACTGACAGTAAGTTCATCTGCTCTTTCCACACTTTTCCAACCTGAGCGCACTTTCTGAAGACATACTTTTTGTAGGAGGTAATATATTGGTTGAAATAGTAAGGAGACAGGTGGATCTGAACAGACTTCACTCTGTGTTCCAAAACATTGTCAGAAAAAAAGAGAGAGAGAGGAAAAATCAAGGATCAAAATAAAATGAAACATAGTACCTATGAATCCTTGCTTCCCCAAACACCTGTCCTGAGGCTAAGCAAGAAGCTAATTGGTACGAGCTATGCTTGCCAATCAGTCTGAGAGGATTTGCAGGGAGAGGTGGAAATCCCCTGAGGCCTTGAGAACTCCAGAACACCAGGACAATGAATGGATCCTGAGGCTTTTCTTTGAGGAGCGGAAAGGATTCCTCCTACAGCTAGTGTTGAGCTGAACCAAAAGACTGAGGATCCCCAGGGATACCAGAGGGTATTGTAAGCTTGGTGAATGGACCCAAGAACATTAAAACGATTGTATGGAATTATTCGGCATCCCAATTGCTTCTATACTTACATAGTTATTAGCTTGAGAAATTCCCTCTCTCTGCAATCAAGATTGGAGCACTGGCTCTGTTGAAATTCTACTTTAAAGTCAGGAATGTAAAGCATTAGAAGAACCAGTTACCTAGAACAGAGGGTCAGTAATGCATTGCCAGGGCACTACATGCATTCCCCCTGTCACCACTTTCTTCTGGGCAAAGAGGTCTCTCAGTTCAGTTTAGTTCAGTCGCTCAGTCGCGTCCAACTCTTTGCGACCCCATGGACTGCAGCACGCCAGGTCTCCCTGTCCATCACCAACTCCCAGAGTTTACTCAAACTCATGTCCGTTGAGTCAGTGATGTCATCCAACCATCTCATCCTCTGTCGTCCCCTTCTCCTCCCGCCTTCAATCTTTCCCAGCATCAGGGTCTTTTCAAATGAGTCAGCTCTTCCTATCAGGTGGCCAGAGTATTGGAGTTTCAGCTTCAACATCAGTCCTTCCAATCAACATTCAGGACTGATTTTCTTTAGGATGGACTGGTTGGATCTCCTTGCAGTTCAAGGGACTCTCAAGAGTCTTTTCCAACACCACAGTTCAAAAGCATCAATTCTTCAGTGTTCAGCTTTCTTTATAGTCCAACTCTCACATCCATACATGACTACTGGAAAAACCATAGCCTTGACTAGACAGACCTTTGTTGGCAAAGTAATGTCTCTGCTTTTTAATGTGCTGTCTAGGTTGATCATAACTTTTCTTCCAAGGAGTAAGTGTGTTTTAACTTCATGGCTGCAGCCACCATCTGCAGTGATTTGGGAGCCCCCAAAAATAATCTGCCACTGTTTCCACTGTTTCTCCATCTATTTGCCATGAAGTGATGGGACCAGATGCCATGATCTTAGTTTTCTGAATGTTGAGCTTTAAGCCAACTTTTTCACTCTCCTCTTTCACTTTCATCAAGAGGCTCTTTGGTTCTTCTTCACTTTCTGCCATAAGGGTGGTGTCATCTGCATATCTGAGATTACTGATATTTCTCCCAGCAGTCTTGATTGCTGGGAGCAATTAGGTATGACCTAAATCAAACCCCTTACGATTATACAGTGGAAGTGAGAAATAGATTTAAGGGACTAGATCTGATAGAGTGCCTGATGAACTATGGATGGAGGTTCATGACATTGTACAGGAGACAGAGAACAAGACCATCCCCAAGAAAAAGAAATGAAAAAAGCAAAATGGCTGTCTGAGGAGGCCTTACAAATAGCTGTGAAAAGAAGAGAAGCAAAAAGCAAAAGAGAAAAGGAAAGATATACCCATCTGAATGCAGAGTTCCAAAGAATAGTAAGGAGAGATAAGAAAGCCTTCCTCAGTGATCAGTGCAAAGAAATCAAGGAAAACAATAGAATCGGAAAGACTAGAGATCTTTTCAAAAAAATTAGAGATACCAAGGGAACATTTCATGCAAAGATGGGCTCAATAAAGGACATAAATGGTATGGACCTAACAGAAGCAGAAGATATTAAGAAGAGGTGGCAAGAATACACAGAAGAACTGTACAAAAAAAGATCTTCATGATCCAGATAATCACGATGGTGTGATCACTTACCTAGAGCCAGACATCCTGGAATATGAAGTCAAGTGGGCCTTAGGAAGTATCACTACGAACAAAGCTAGTGGAGGTGATGGAATTCCAGTTGAGCTATTTCAAATCCTGAAAGATAATGCTGTGAAAGTGCTGCGCTCAATATGCCAGCAAATCTGGAAAACTCAGCAGTGGCCACAGGACTGGAAAAGATCAGTTTTCATTCCAGTCCCTGAGAGGTCTCTAGTGCCAAAGTATTAATGCCCTATGGAGCCCCTGTACCTCCTCCCTCACTGCTGTTGTAAAGAAAGCCTTGCAGAAGGGAGTTGGTAGGACTAGGAAAAAGCAAGTTTGGGAAGGAGATAAGGTAAACAACTAAGGAAATAGAAATGAATGGTGGAGGGTGAAATCATGAAGAATCACAGTCTCAGGAGAAACATTTTTAGGGCTAGTTCAGTATGAACACCCTTATGATGCTCACACATGCATCTGGACCAGAAATTGAGAATTTATTCTGTCTCAGTTCCAGCACTTTGATGTGCAACCCTGAGAAAGTTTCTTCACTCTTCTGAGTCTCACTGTGTCATGAACATCATAGGGACAGCACACAGCAGCATTTGAAAATGATGACATGGGTTTTGTTGTTGTTGTTTTATTTCTTTAATTAAGTAATTTTTAAATTGAAGGGTAATTGCTTCACAGAACTTTGTTTTTATTTTATTTTTTTACTAGTACAACAGGTCAGGTTCTGGGAAACAGATTTTGTATGGAAGTTTACAAGCAGGAAGTTTATTGTCATTTCTCAGGATCAATACCTTTGGGGATGAGAAGAAAATAAGATCTCGAAGAGGAAGGAACTGAACTTTGACACAGATGAGAGAAAGGCCTCGGTCAGTCCCACTGTAGCTCTGGAACTGAGATGGCCCTTCAGTAGGGCCCAAGTCAGGAAGGGATGAGAGAGGGCCAGGTATCCGGGGAGATCAAGGCTGGTGTGCTACGGAGGAGTTGAACCCTGATCCTAAGCCCTTGACCTTTATGAGCACTGGCAACCCTAACAATGTTTGGAGGTCACCTCATTTAAACTTGGCTCTTCCCCTTTCAGCTGCTTTCTCTTCTCTCAACCCCTCGCCCTGCCTTTATCCGCCCTGGCACCTACTCCCTCCCTTACCTCTCTCTCCTGCCCTAGAGGAACAGGAGACAGGGAAAGAGAACCACACCCCTTGCCATCATAAAAAAAGCTATCTCTTTATACACTGTACTCCCAGGAATCAATCAGACTCTGGATGCAGGCTCCCCACAGGGAGGGAGCCTACTCTTGACAGAGGTCTTTCTCTTAAGCTAGAGTCAAAACTGGGACTGTAGACATAGGAGCTGGGAGAACAAGTGTCTGGAGGGTGCACCAGAGGGTCCACCAGGACAAGGCACTAGCATTACCAGCGCTAAGAACGCTTTATACCGGGGAGGACGGAAGCATTAGAACCACCAGCTGCCCACAAAGAGGAACTGGCTTTCAAATCCCAGATCTTCCACTTGATCCTCCCAGGTCCCAGTTTCCTTGGCTATGCAGCAAGTTGCTGTAGGTCATCACAGGTGATGCGCTAAGGGCAAATGAATATCAGTTCTCTTTTCCTTATGTCACCCATAGCTGACTTATCAGAAATCATATGAGCTAATAGCACAAGTCAATATTTTTCAGAAAGTCTTGTGAGTAGTCCACGCTCGACGCTTTGACTTAAAAAATATCTACCGAAAACATCTACTAGAGACAAGTTAGAGATTTTGAGGTTTTGTTTTTCCGTTTTAACTCTAAACACTAATATCTGTCCTTGGGAAGTATGAGAGAAATGACAGCTGAAGGAAAGATGTAAGTTCATTCATTTGTAGGGATTGTGATTGCAATAGTCAGGGTAAGATCTTCAGAATTTGAAAATTCTGAAGTTGTCCTGAGAAGTCATTTTACTTAAGGAAAAAAAAAAATTGCTAAACAAATCAAATTTCCAACAATCCATAAGAACTGGGCTTTTACTTTCTAACATTAAAAACACACACACACAACCCACATCACAATAGATCTTATTTTCATCCTTTCAAATCTGTGGTCAAATTCTCCACATCTGGCTCTCCCAGTCTCTGAGCACCCTTGTCCTGAATTTCTAGGCAAACTGGCTACTCCAGAAACTACTCTTCCATTTGGGGGGAAGAAATTCCTGAAACTACTGGTTAGTGTATTTTAACAATAATACACTTATTGTCTTAAAGCTGAAATTGGGCCAGTGGTCAGTATGCATCTTTCAAGTTCCCAAACAGAAAGTCACATGATCTTGATTCAGAGAGAACAGTGGGGGAATTAAGCAGGAGTGATGAAGCAAAGAACAGACAGTAGGGGGTTAGGAAACAAGAATCTATGGGAATATCCAGGGGATATGGGGGTGAAGGAAGGGGCACAGCTCGGAAGAGGCACAGTCTGCAGTGATCATAAAGCAGAGTCCTGACAGAGACAGCTGTCTCCCTTGCCCCAGCTCGTCTCCTCTCCTGCAGCTCGTCTTAGAATAAGAGAAAGAGACTTCTGGCATGGGCCAGTACAGTTGGTGCCCACAGATAAAAATGAGAAAAATAAAATAAAAATCCTATAGAGATACACCCAGATACCCTCTTCGGGCACCCCACTGGAGTCAATGTGCTCTCAGGGAGCCTAATGCCAAGTCACAGAACATAGCGAGCAACGGGACTTAGTCTGGGCCCCTGGCCACCACAGCCGGCTCTTTCCCCTGATAGTGATGGATATTTGAAAACTGCCTGATGCCTACTTTACGGTATCTTCATGTCTGATGGGGCCTGGCAATCTGTGACAGATGAACTTCATTGCTTTCTCTGCGAGTACTAAAAATTTACTTTTACCTCACTGGCGGGACCTAGCGAAGCACATGTCAAGGACCCATAGGTCAGTGAGACTGAAATAGCAGCTATGAAATGAATACTTGATACTGTATATAAATTGCATGATCAGCTGGGTGGTTTTAGAACTACCTGGGTGGAATTTATGTGTCTTCTGGATGAGATGATGGTTCTAGGCCAGCGGGAATACCTTTGAAACACAGGACAGTAATCAGTGCAAGGTGGGAGGGAGCTGGCGGGGAGAGGTAGGTGAGTGGCTTGACCTTGACTTTGTTCTTTTTCACCCCTCTCTTATGACTCGTCCTGTAGCATGAATGCTGGGACTGGCAAGGCAGTTGCCTCCTTGTGTGGGCTCAGGAGATGGCTCAGCATCTGCTGTCTGTGAAGGTCAAGTGCTTCTTGACATCCAGGTCACTGGTGATTGGAAGGTTCTAAGAGTGAGCTTGTGAATTCACAGCTTTTACTTGGAAAAGCAAATCATTACAGAAAATGATAACGAAAAATTTTTCTAATATTCACATACTCAACTTTGACCTTGTAATTTATATCTTGGGTTTTCAGAAAGAGAGAGCGAGCCAGCAGATATAGAAGAAAAATGCACAGTAGGAGACAAGAGATGGACATACGTACTCAGAAACTCAGAAGAGGGCAGAGGGATGGGGAGAGAAGAATATTTTCATATAATATTCCAGAATATATTTTCATATAACATCTCACATGCTATGAAATAAGAATATTTTCATATAATAGGAAAGTATTATGGCCAGGAGGAAAGGGAAGAGAAGAAAGAGAAATGGAGACATGCAGATGAAGGGAGATGGAGAGAGAGATCAGAGAGGGAGGGAGAGATGAACATGGAAGAAAGAAAAACCAGAGAGGGACTTAATGAAGGTATAGTCATGCTGTTACTCAAATGGTAACTTACATGTTAAAATAGGCATAACTTCCTTTCTTTTCTAGTTATCTTTCCTTATCCTTTTCTAATCCATGTTAGTTTGTCTCTTCTCTTGGTTTCAAGTTACATTCACCTCTTAAGACAACAAATGCAACTAGAATTACTTTAAGATTGAAAAAAAAATTTAATGGTAGCATTGGGAAAAATGGAAACAGAAAAGAAGGAAAGATGAAAGAGAGAAAAATCTCACTGAGTACCCAGCACCAGAGGCTGAAAACCTACGTTAGTACTTGCAGCTTTGACATGGCCTAGAGATGACCAATCTAATTTCTCCCTGAATAGTTCACAGATGTTCACAGACAATCTCAGTTTGACTTACCCAGAGAAAACAGCTTCACTTGTAACCTCTACTGGACTGTGAGTGGAAAAGGAGGGAAATGCTACATGGGGAGGAGGAAGGTGACGCCAGCTTAACTCTGACCAGGGGTATTTAAAGCTGCTGCCAGAGCACAGGGTGGGAAAGAACTTCTGCTGGGCATCTTCTGTCTGCTGCATCTTCCCAATGTGCTTCACTGCATTATGTCACTGAAATCCCTACGTTACCTGTGTGGGCCTGGCATCTCCTTCTAGCTGACTGAAAATGGGTAAGACACACAGGTGCATGTCCTTATCTGCTGCCATTCTTTGCATTTCCAGGCCAGGTTTGAGGATGAGGGCCAGGCCCACTTACCAAGTAATTTAACAAGGAGAATCTATGAGCAAAGCATAAATAATCTTTAAATAACCTTTAGTTCAGCCTCAGATAGTTATTTCCATGCATCAGAGAAGAAATTATTGAAGCAAATTAATAAGTTGCTAATTTTCAATACAAATTAGTGATAAAAAGACAAGCTCAAAAGAAGTCTATTTTGGTAGATGAAGATTCTCAGGCATATCTCAATAGATTCACCAGAAATGGACTCCAAAAGCTAAATTTCAGAAAAGTTTCAGACTTGTGGGGAACATTTTTGCTATCCTAAATTGGCACATGCAACTGGCATTTGCTGGCATAAAGCTGGTACTTGTGTTCATAATTATTTGATTTGCATGAACTAAAAATATTTTACTGCACTGTCCTACCAGACACAGGCAAAACTTGGGAAATCAGACTCACCTACTTTGAGCTCAAAGTTGAGCTTGTTATTTTGCACAAATAACATGAAGTCAAACTTTCCAGAGGATGTTTGTAGATACATTCTCTGGGTACTGCTTCCCAAAGGAAGAATACATATCAAGACATTGGACTGCATGGACAGGCCTCTATGATATTGCTTAGCTACAATCTGCACTAGAGAGGAAATGAATTCATTTGTTATTTATTCATGTTCTATTGCATCACACTTCCTTAGGCTTAGCATCAAATACAAAAAACATCAATAGCAGTTCTTAGGTTGCTTTTTTTTTGGGGTTAGATGTTCATTTAAGGTGTCTTTTCCAAGTCCATAACTGAGAAAATAGGATACCTTTTAACAAAGGGCTTAAAGTGAAAGTGAAGTCGCTCAGTCGTGTCCAACTCTTTGGGACCCCAGGAACTGTAGCCTACCAGGTTCCACCATCCATGGGATTCTCCAGGCAAGAATACTGGAGTGGGTTGCCATTTCCTTCCCCAGGAGATCTTCCCAACACAGGGATCGAACCTGGGTCTCCTGCATTGTAGGCAGACGCTTTACTGTCTGAGCCACCAGGGGAGTCCCAAGGGGCCTGGCTGGAAGCAAACTGAATGGTTGAAGGAGCAAAATTAAGAAGAAATTTAAACCCCAAAATGCTCTCTTGATGTCAAACAGGTTGAACCCAACACTATGATAGTTCTTCCAATTGCCATATAAGTAATTGATGTATATGTAAGAAAACACAAGCAAGGGTGAGTTATAAATATGTTGAATCAGGGCTCACATAAGAAAAATTTCCTTTCTAGAGGACAAAGCCATATTTGGGCCTCAGATAACAACTGCCCGAATAATTGCCCTGTGTCTACTGAGGTCCTGTTTGCCAACTCAGAAGCCTGCAGGAGGGATGCCACCCTCCCCCCCTGTGCCTTCCTTATACAGTGACTCCTTGCTTGCAGAAAAGAAAGTGGGGGGAAAAATCATTGACTGTAAAAATCAGATCATTAATTCCCAGGAACACTGAAATTCAGGCAAGAGAAAAAATGCTCAGCCTCATGCCATGAGAGGCGGGCATCGGAAGATTTTCTCTGATGAGCTATGCAAAGCTGATCGCGGTCAGGCTCCCCGCCCCCCACCTCCCCCCACTCCCCCAAGCCCCCAAGTAATGAACACACAACACGGATAGATCTCAGAGCTGTACATACCTTTCTCCGAGCAATTTTAACTTTTCCCATGTCCATTAGGCCTTACAGCCTAATCTTGCTCTGCCAATTGCTCCCATGGTGAGATCATTAAGTAAATTATTTTAAGATCAAACACCCTGCAGTGACAATAGCGTCCCATGTAAGGTAAATGCTTCAAAGGCCCCCCTTTCAAATTACAGCTCTCCGGAGTTATTCATCACCTCTCCGGAGGGCTCGCCCCGCCATTACTTGGCTTTTTGCCGCAGGCGAAGGTAGCACTGCTAATTGGCCTCTGTAACAAAACTGACCTGTGGACAGGATAAAACTTGTTTGGAGCTTAGAGACAAAAATTATTCAAGGTTAAAAACACATGAATGCCCCAGCTACGTCACCAAAAAAAGGGGAGTGAATGAATGTCTTCCCCTGCGGTTCTTAATGTGAAAGAATGTGCTCCCAGCGCGCCTGGATCAGACAAAAGCTCCTTCAGGTAGTCCAGCCCGGCCCGAGCCTCAGGGATCTTTTTCTCCTCCGGTTTTCACCCCCCTCACCACTCTCCTCTTCGTTGTCCTCTTCTTTTTAAACTCCAAGACAAGGCGCTCTAGCCTTTGCTTTGGTCCTTGGGCACCCCTCCTGGGGATGGCCTTTGATCTCCCCGGATAATAGCAGATGGAACAATTTAACTGCTTCGTACAGGTGCAGAGTTTACTTGACAGTTTGGGGCTTTTATTTCTAGCACATTAGCCGGGCGCATACAAATGGCCTTCTGACAGACTCAAGCAGGTAAAATAGCACCGAGGCTCCGCAAAAGTGCGGTCACACCTGCCGGGATGGCACCATTTGAAAATGCTGCATAAATTAAAGACAGGTAAAACCTTGGAGTTCCCTGCTGCCACATGATGTCTTTTTTTTTTTTTTTTTTTACTATTGCTAAGGTGGTGTTTAGTAGGGAAGAATCTTGAATGAGTAAACAACGAATGAACTCCTTGATCTTGTGCTCAAAAGAAGCAGTTGCTCAGGCCTGGGGCATCAAATCGGTACTCCTGATTGAGATGGAAGCACTTCATTGATATTCACCAACTAAAGAGAAATGAAAAAGAAATAAAGGCCATTCCAGTATTTCTCCTCTTGCTTCCTTTGAGGTTGACTTTTCCCCTGCCCCCTTGCCCAGTCCCCAATTTTCCTCTCCAGGTCAAAGACTGTGATGAACAATCATGAGGCAGCTTCAGTGAGAAAACTTCGGTTATTGTCACAGTGCAGGTAATGGTCCACAGGCTTTTACAGTTGCTGGGATATTTTAAACATTTTTTTCTCTATAGAAAAAAAATTATTTTGGTGTTTGGCAAGTCCTTGTTAAGTTAGTTCTGTTTTTCTAAGAACATATATCACTTGGGATTTTTTTTTAACTCTTCCAACTTGAATACATAAATAATTTTCTTACCACGGAAGTATTCCAGGACACTCTTTTTGGGAAATGGCACACTGAGGAAATTTTAATTGCATTAAATGATGTTATTTGGTGATAGCTTTTCTTTTGTTTTCTTATTTTACATATGTGTTTGTGATAACATTCTCTGTTATCCAGATTGTAAACCAAAAATTAAGAGTTAAAGCTTTCCTTTTATTATTTCTATTTTGGTTTAACAGTTTCAAGGGCTCTGCAGTGCTAACTTTAATCATTCTCAACAATCTTAGTAGGCATTGCAGTAGATAATTTAGTTTCTTGGAAATCAGGAAAACCTTCTTCACTGTGCTTCCAGACACAGAAAGGTTAAAGCTTTCTTTTCTTCACCTAACTCATTGCCAATGAAACGGAAGTGCCTGTGTGTAGAGACAGCATTTACCATATGAGACGAATCTAGACCAGTCTGTTTGAAAGATGGGTTCTTAACAAAGGTGTGTCTTTGAAAGTCCCAGCATTTCCTCCACCTTCTTTGAGCAGACTTTATCCCTAGAATTTGCCAGTACCTCCGTCAAAATCACAGTCTTGGCCCAATATTGCCTAGAATCAAAAGATTTCAGAGAACACTTGTGCCACTCCCCAGGTTTTATAAGGAAACTATAAATAAAGATGAGAAGCTGAGAGCCAGAGAGCCAGAGACAGAAAGCAAGTTATTTTCTAAGAATAGATTACATTTGTTTGCCCATTCATTGCTCCAACCCTGCGGAGTGCCACTGTGTGGAAGGCACTAGGGGGCATGCAAGGATGAACAAGGCAGTCAGAAGGAGGCCTAAGAAGTCCCTCCCTCGTAGGGATACATGGGTGTGTACGCAAACATGCATGCACACACCCATGTGCACCATGTAGGGATTACAGGTAAATGGACAATTAGTGGATGGTTTATCAAGCACTAAAAGTCTGTTGTACCTAGAATGTGACAGGGACACAGGAGGAAGAGTAGCTGGCTCTAACAGGGAAGTTACTGACCGGTTCACAGAGAAGGTGATTTTGAACAATCAAAGATTCAAAGACAAAAGAGTTCAAACTGTTTGCAAAAATGTGTATCAGTAGTTTATAGGATACCTTGAAGGAAGTCACGAGAAAAAGCCCAGGGACAAAGCTCCCCCTGGTATATGGCAGTCATTGCATGTTATAGGTGAGTCCTGCTCTGCACGTCCATTCTCACAAATGGCCAGTTAACACTACCCTAAAAACTGTATGAAGTGGGACATAAGGTAAAAGTCATTCATTGTTTGAGCAAGTATACTAGAACTTTTTGATTCACACAAAATGTCTTTTCTATGACGGTTTTGGGAATTGCTTTTAGAGCTATCTAACATTTTTAAAAACTCCTCGATGGTGAATTTTCTATATTTTGAAAATAATTTTGATTTTGGAGAAAAACTGAGCTGTTTACTACAAACCAGTAAGTCAGATATTTCTCATGTGGTATAAGAACTGTTTCTAAAAGGCAGTGGCAAGAAATATTTGGAACAACAGTTTTCAAAGAGTAACTTCCAAAAGTAACTAGCTTAAAAGTAAATATATTTGTATGTAAAAAAAATATCAATTGTATTTCTTTAAAATATGTTTCTTATACTTTAAGTCACACACTGGTATGTGTTAGGGCATAGGTTATACCCTTAAATGGGTTGCACCTTTGTAAATTAAGGCTGAGACTGAGTGGTCCTCATAATCTGTCTTTCCTGATGTGCTAAAATAGCAATTGCAGGTTATTTTGACCCTGTGACTAAGTTCTGGCCAATGGAGTGTGAAGGGAGGTGATCTGTGCTATCTCCAGTTTGCCATCCCCTTGTCCCTTTCCTGCTAACTGGAATGCCCATGTGATGGTGATCAGTCATCTCTGTGCTGTGAAGATGGGGCAATAATACAAGGGTGACAGGCAGTGTGCATGAAGCCTAGGTCTGAAACTGAGGAACTGCCATCCCAATCCTGGAATACCAATTCTGAGATAGCTTCACAAAGGAGAAGTCAACTTCTGCATTGTTTGTCCCTGCATTTTCAGTTTCTCTTACAGAAAATTGAATCTATATCTTAATTAACAAATAGCAGTAGATTGAACAAGAGTATATGAAATAATCAAGACAATTATTACCAACACTGGAAATGCAATGAAAAGGGTCTATTCCAATGAGGCTGTGTTTGGTGACATCTCTGTAACAGCTGGAACCAACTGCTATTTTCTTGTCATGTTGGGGACTCCGCTATTAGCTTTTTACTTAAGCAGAAGTTTTTTCTCTCATATTTCAAAATATATCTACAATGTCCCAATTTTTTTTCAATTGAAAGAAGTTGTCATGTGCCTGGGATTGTTATTTTAAAAATGATGATGTCCTGTGAGTGAGAAGTCACAGGCTCTCGACTAGCTCTAAGCTTAGGACAGGCTAAGCCTTTCACACGGGGAAGGACTGAGAGGGAAATAGTTTAGTAGCCTGTGCTAGACTCTTGATGAGATCTACTGGATCATGGCGTAGGTTCCCTGGCTCTACTTTCCACATGAAGCAGCTAAAGCTCAGAGAACTGAACAGCTAGAACAAGCTCAAAGATCTGAAACAATTTGTCCGAGATCACATCTAGCAAGTAGCCAGACTGAAATTCAGATCTACTCTGCTGTAGACTATATATTTGTGTCTGTCTCTGCCCCCAAATTCATATATTGAAATCCTAACCCTAATGTGACTGGAGGTGAAGCTTCTGGGGGTGATTAGGTCCTGAGGGTGGAACTCTCATGAGTGGAATTAGTGCCCTTATAAAAGAGACCCCAAAGAGCTCCCTTATCCTTCTGCCTATGAGGTTGCAGCAAGAAGATGTGCCATCTAGAACCAGGAAGAGGGCTCTCACCAAACCATGCGTCATCCTGATTTTGGACTTCCAGCCTCCAGAACTGTGAGAAATACATTTCTGTTGTTTATAAGCCACTCACTCTACAGTACTTTTGTTATAGCTGCCCAAACGGACTAAGACACACTCTATGATAGAACTCTGCCACTAAAATAGCATCTTAACTTGGTAAATTTTTGTTGTTTAGTCACTAAGTCACATCCAACTATTTTGCAACCCCATGGACTATAGCCCATCAGGCTCCTCTCTCCATGTGAATACCTTTATCAACTTACTTAACCAAGTAAATTATCTCACCACATTTGTGATGCTTGTTCACCCAAACTGACATATCCCTTGCTGCTAAGTCGCTTCAGTCATGTCCAATCTGTACGACCCCATAGACAGCAGCCCACCAGGCTCTGCCAACCCTGGGATTCTCCAGGCAAGAACACTGGAGTGGGTTGCCATTTCCTTCTCCAATGCATGAAAGTGAAAAGTGAAAGTGAAGTCACTCAGTCATGTCTGACTCTTAGCGACCCCGTGGACTGCAGCCTACCAGGCTCCTCTGTCCATGGGATTTTTCAGGCAAGAATACTGGAGTGGGGTGCCATTGCCTTCTCTGACATATCCCATCTCCTTCAGAATTTTTCACAGTTTATTGTGATCCACATAGTTGAAGGCAAGAATAAAATATAGTTAAGTGATGGATATTTTATTCTTGCCTTCGACTGTGTGGATCACAATAAACTGTGGAAAATTCTGAAAGAGATGAGAATACCAGACCACCTGATCTGCCTCTTGAGAAACCTGTATGCAGGTCAGGAAGCAACAGTTAGAACTGGACATGGAACAACAGACTGGTTCCAAAGAGGAAAAGGAGTACGTCAAGGCTGTATATTGTCACCCTGCTTATTTAACTTATATGCAGAGTACATCATGAGAAATGCTGGGATAGAAGAAGCACAAGCTGGAATCAAGATTCCCAGGAGAAATATCAATAACCTCAGATATGCAGATGACACCATCCTTATGGCAGAAAGTGAAGAGGAACTAAAAAGCCTCTTGATGAAAGTGAAAGAGGAGAGTAAAAAAGTTGGCTTAAAGCTTAACATTCAGAAAACTAAGATCATGGCATCTGGTCCCATCACCTCATAGGAAATAGATGGGGAGACAGTGGAAACAGTGTCAGACTTTATTTTTTTGTGCTCCAAAATCACTGCAGATGGTGATTGCAGCCATGAAATTAAAAGACGCTTACTCCTTGGAATGAAAGTTATGACCAACCTAGATAGCATATTAAAAAGCAGAGACATTACTTTGTCAACAAAGGTCCATCTCGTCAAGGCTATGGTTTTTCCAGTGGTCATATATGGATGTGAGAGTTGGACTGTGAAGAAAGCTGAGTGCCGAAAAATTGATGCGTTTGAACTGTGGCGTTGGAGAAGACTCTTGAGAGTCCCTTGGACTGCAAGGAGATCCAACCAGTCCATCCTGAAGGATAAGTCCTGGGTGTTCACTGGAAGGACTGATGTTGAAGCTGAAACTCCAATACTTTGGCCACCTCATGTGAAGAGTTGACTCATTGGAAAAGACCCTGATGCTGGGAGGGATTGGGGGCAGGAGGAGAAGGGGACGACAGAGGATGAGATGGCTGGATGGCATCACTGACTCGATGGGCATGAGTTTGAGTAAACTCTGGGAGTTGTGATGGACAGAGAGGCCTGCGATTCATGGAATCGCAAAGGGTCGGACACGACTGAGCGACTGAACTGAACTGAACTGAATGTGTCCCTTAGGCTTCCTAGGCGGCGCTAGTGGTAAAGAACCCGCCTGCCAATGCAGGATATGTAAGAGAGTCAGGTTGGATCCCTGGGTTGGGAAGGTCCTCTGGAGGAGGGCATGGCAACCCACTCCAGTATCCTTGCCTGGAGAATCCCACAGACAGGAGCCTGTGGGGCTTCAGCCCACAGGATTGCAGAGCTGGACCTGACTAAACGACAGCACAGCATGGCACAGTGTGTTCCTGGGTTCTCATCTCCCTGCCACTGGAGTGTAAACTTGGCCTTCATTTTCCTGCTGCTGCACCCTTATGCCTGGAACATTGCCTGGAACACCGTGGCCACTCACTACTTGTTGAGTAAATGAATGATCAGATGATATCAAGGAACTGCAGTCACCACAGTGAACGGTTCATGAGCTGTCACTGTATCCGTCAAGTCTCCTTGTCCGTCCGTGTTCATCAGTCACAGGGAGGCCCCTGACACAGGGAAGCTGGCCATATCTCAGAGCGTGCTATGCATCCTTTTACTACTGGTTTGACTTTAACACCATTTACTTCCTACTAATGCTTTTGCAAACTACCCCAAAGAAGCACCATTTTGTACCTATCTAACTGGTTGTGCTGAACAAGACTCCCTAGGTAATGACATTAATCTTTGAAATTTAGGGATGCACCTTGCTAATTTAAAATGAAGAGCCTGCTTGGCTCCAGGTGGCTGATCCGGGCATGTTCCTAAATTTTGCCTAGGATGGTGAATCTGATGAAGCACATCCATTCTCACCCTCCCTTAGGAGGAGAGGATTCTGGAAGATGGAGGGCAGTTTCCAGTGACAAAGGGCCCTTGCTTGGTCCCAGGGTTTCTGAGCAGTTAACTCAGGCTCAGAGGGGAGCTTAACCATCTGATACTAGCAAGCAAGTCTATAACCATATTGGGCTAGAACTGTGTTCTGTGAGTGGGAATTAGAGCAGTGTATTGAAAGGAAGGGTAAAAAAACAACAACCCAGCATTGCAAGGAAAAAGCTGTTTCCAAGAGAATACATTAGAAACGTAATCAAATGCTCAAGGTTTTAACAGTGGGTAAAGATCACCAAATTAGTCCTATAAGCCTTTACCGCCTTTCCTCTTTCTATTCTCAAATGTCATTAAATATTTAATCTTCCCTAGGTCAGCTTCTTCCCCTTTTAACCTAACTTGAGCCTGACTGTTACATATTGAAATTCCTTAGGACCTAGTCCCTTTAATGCTTATTTTCACTCACTTTAAGGCAATTTTATTCACTTGGGTATATTTTTTATTATTTATTTATTTTTGGCTGTGCTGGGTCTTCACTGCTGCATGGGCTTTCCTCTAGTTGTGGCGAGCAGGGGCTGCTCTGGAGTTGCAGAGCGTGGACTTCTCCCTGCGGTGACTTCTCTTGTTGCGGTTCCTGGGTTCTAGAGCACACGCTCAAGAGTTGGTGCGTGGGCTCAGTTGCTCTGCGGCATGTGGGATCTCAGCAGACCAGGGATAGAACCCATGTTTCCTGCATTGGTAGGCGGATTCTTTACCACTGAGCCCATCAGGGAAGTCCTCACTTGTATAATTTCAACCACCATCTACATGTTGGTGACTTTTAAATTTATAGTCTCTGCTCAAACTCCTCCTATGAATTCCTCCTCATGTATTAACAACCTACTTGATATCTCCACTTAGGTGTTTCACAGGCACGTCAACCTCCAAACCCCCAAACAGGGAACTTAGCATCTCCCCTCATGCCCCAAATCTGCCCTCCTGTGTTTCTAGCTCATAGATGGCACCTGTGAGAAACACATGGCTCAAGCCTAGAATCCTAGAGGTCATTCCTGACTGCTCCCTCTCCTCACAGTCCACATCAAATCAATGTCCAAATCCTGCTTTTGTAGCTTGTATATCCCTTCTTAATCCATCACTTTGTTTCCACCTACAGTCACCCCTTGGTTAACCCTATCATGTTCTGGTAGAGCTGGACTACTCCAAAACTCTGCTTGTTATTTTCCCTGAAAATTCTCTTGTCTTCCTTGAATTTCATCTCTACATGGCATCCAGTTATCTTTCTAAAATGCAGATATATTGAAGTCACTTCCCGTTTTAAGCTCTTCATTGCTTTCCACTGCTCCTAAGATAAAGTACAGAAGCCTCAATGTGTCCAAGTTCTCTGCAGCATCAGCCCTCCCTGATGTAAACCCTATTTAGGACCCCTATCTTGCCCACTCTTTGGACTGGCGCTTCCATGCTGCTCCCTAAGCTACAAATTCTGTCTTCCACTTCTTTGTCTAGTCAAATCCTGAGCACCCTTCAAGTTTCAGCCTAAATATCATTTTTCTCAGGGCAGCCTTGCCTGATGAGGACTTGAGCTAAATTAGACCTGTGTATTCTTGTTCAGAACTCTTATCCTTGTTACCGTCACATCCTCACACCCAACTCAGCGTGCAGCCCTTGAAGAGTCTTAATGACATTTGGTGAATGAAAGTGCAAATAATCATAGGCTGGGCCCAGAGTAAGCCAGACTATTGCTATGTAATATATTTAAAGTAGGGAAAAGTAACTCAAATTAGAGGGATATATTTATGCACGTCATCAGTGTATGTTATTATCTGATGTAACATGGTAGCATGCTATTAGCTAGAACTGGGGAAACCACTAGGTTGAAATAACCATTTAGAAAACATAAATGGATTAAAAAAATCCCCTCTGCACATGCACACATACATACAGAGCAAAGCAATGAAACACTTAGAAATGCATATCTAATAAGACATATGCAAAATCTGTAATTTTAAAAACCCTGAAATAAATCAGAAAAATATAGGACATATAAGAATATCCGAATGAGTAGAGAGACATACCAAGTTCCTGGATCGACACCAATCCTATAAAATTGTTGATTCTCTCTCTCTGTATATTCCCATCAGATCAATGACTTCTGGAGGGGAATCCTATAAAATTTATCTGGAAGAATTGAACAGGAGAATAAACAATAAAATATTAAAGAAAAACAGTATGGCAGGAGTAAGTACTTGCATGGTAAAGTGAAGTCGCTCAGTCGTGTCTGACTCTTTGCAACCCCATGGACTATAGCCTGCCCGGCTCCTCCATCCATGGGATTTTCCAGGCAAGAATACTGGAGGGGGTTGCCATTTTCTTCTCCAGAGAGTACTTGCATAATCAGATACTAAAACATAGTCCAACACCAAATAATTAAAATGGTGAGATATGAGAACCAACAGATAGATCAAGGAATATAATAGAAATCCTTGAAACATCTGCAAGTATATATGGGATCTTATTGTGTGCTGAAGATAACAATTAAAATTAGCAGGGAAAATGTTTTTTTAATTGAAGTATAGTTGATGTATGATATTATAAAAGTTACAGGTGTATAATGTGGTGATTCACAATTTTTAAAGGTAATGCTCCATTTATAGTTATTATAAAATATTGGTTATATTCCCTGTGTTGTACAACATATCCTTGTAGCTTATTTTAAACATAGTAGTTTGTACCTCTTAGTCCCCTACGCTTATATTGTCTCTCCTCCTTCCTTCTTATGGGGGAAATAATTTTTTAAAACAAACGTGATTGAGTAATTGTTTAATTGGAATCATTAATATGAGACTCTTATTTCATTCTACATCAGATGTGTTATTTATAAATTATAGACAAACTATGGTATTAATATCAAAGTCAGAAATTATTAAACAATCTATAGATGGTATGACTACACAAAACTTTTAATCTTCTTTCAAAACCCACCATATACAAAAGTTTGACATAAAAAAAAAATAAGCTGGTGTTATAGAGTGAAGTAAGTCAGAAAGAGAAAATCAAATATCATATATTAACACATATATGTGGAATCTAGAAAAATGGTACTGATGAACATATTTGCATGTTAGGAACAGAGACGCAGACATAGAGAACAGACTTGTGGACTCAGTGGAGGAAGAAGAGGGTGGGACAAACTGAGAGAGCAGTACTGACATATACACACGACCGTGGGTGTAATAGATGGTAGGGAGCTGCCGTATAACGCAGGGAGCCCAGCCCTGGCTCCGTCACGACCTCGAGGGGTTGGATGGGGGCTGGGGGGGAGAGGGGCTCAAGAGAGGGGGGATTACACACACACACACACATTTATGGCTGATTCATGTTGTCCAGTAGAAACCAACACAACATTGTGAAGCAACTGTCCTTCAATTAAAAGAAAATAAAAATGGAAAGTACTTGAAACCATGTACTATAGCAAAACCCGCAAAGATATAATAAACAATTTACGAAAGAAGAAGTACAAATAGTCATAAACAACATGCTCGATTTCACTAGTGAGCAAATAAATACAAATTAAAACAAGGTACCTGTTTGACTAATAAATTTATTAAGTTTAAATAAAATGATAATATTTGTAGTTTCATGCATTTGTAGAATATCTATTGTTCCTGATAGATTTATGAATGGATACTGCTCCTAACAGCTAACCCCATGTCTAGCATAAGCTTGCATATAGCAATAGTTAAACAAGTATTTATTCAAGTGAATGAACGAATGCTTTTTAATGCCTTTGTGGGTTTCAGGAAACAAATTCTTTCAAAAACTCTTGATATAATTAATACAGTATTTTGAGATGGCATTTTGATAATAACTACCAAATGTCTTAAAGGTTTGTATATGTTTTGAACAGTGCAACCATAAATGACAAGATTTGCCAAATAGGCCTGGCATACACACCTATTATCCTGGTATGTATAGTGAATAACAGCATCGCAATCACTCTCAGAGGTCCTGAGATGGGGATGATAAAATATATGGTCTTATATCTCAGCAATTAGATACATAATTATGGATGTGTATTACAAAATCTTTTTGAACTTAATCTTTTTGGTTTTATATAATTATTAAAAAAATAGGAAGTGACTTAACTGTCTAAGAAAAGAGATCATTTAAATCAGCAATCATCACTGACTGAATATTAGAATAACCTGGGAAGCTTTCGCCTTTAAAACACTACTGTTACCCACGTTTTCGGCTTCCGAGGTGGGCTAGTGGTAAAGGACCCTCCTCCAAATGTAGGAGATATAAGAAGTATGTGTTCAATCCCCGGGTTAGGATGATCCCCTAGAGAAGGACATGGCAACCCACTCCAGTATTCTTGCCTGGAGAATCCCATGGACAGAAGAGTCTGGCAGGCTATGGCCCATAGGGTCACACAGAGTTGGACACGACTGAGGTGACTTAGCACACATACCCACATGCCTCCCCAGACTGGATGAATCAGAACCTCATAAGGTAAGGCTTGGTCATGTTTTTTCCTTAAGCTTTCCAAGTGATAATAATGTGCAGTCAGGGTGAGAATCACTGATTTAAATAATCGAAAGCACATCTCCACAAAGTGGAATATTCTATAGTATAGACACTAAGATGCTGCTCTTGAATTGTATTAACCAGGAGAGATTGTTGTCTCACATTGGTGTAAAAAATGTAACAGAGTAGAACATTTTTTTAGAATCTCATTTAAAAAATATGTATTTTTTATTGTGGTAAAATAAACATTAAATTATTTTAACCATTTTTAACTGTACAGTTCAGTAGCATTAAATATATTCATATTCTTATGTAACTAATACCACTATCTAGATATATACTGCTAATTAAATTCAAGCATATTTCATTACAATCAATATATATTATATATAGTAAGTTTTTATCCATAAGTATAAATCTCAAAGGATAGACATGAAAGCTTAAATGTGACTATGTTTACATTTCTTCCTTTTGCTTGTTTGAATGTTCTATTTTTTTTTTTTTAGGTGGTATATTGCTTTCATGTTAAAAACACTAGTTTTAAAAAGGCAGCCTGGTGGTTCAGATGGTAAAGAATCCGACCGCAATGTGGAAGGCCTGGGTTTGATCCCTGGGTTGGGGAGATCCCCTGGAGGAGGGAATGACGACCCACTCCAGTATTCCTGTCTGGAGAATCCCATGGACAGAGGAACCTGGCGGGCAGCAGTCCATGGGGTTGCAGAGAGTTGGACATGACTGAGTGACTAAGCACAGGGATAAACTATTTTCCTCTGTATACTTTAACATCTATGCTTCCGCCTTACTTATCTCAATATGGGACATCTTTGGGCCCAATATACCAGTTTCATTTCTGAGAAGAGCTTCAAAGCCTCAACTATAAAGTGGCCCTCATGGAGGAATCCTAAGACAGTTTTACCAAAGACTCAGTCAGAGTAGGAACCACCGTCCAGAAGTTCACTGTGTGGGAAACAAATAAAGAGCTGCTGGGAGTAAAATCATCACATTTGGTAAAATATGGAGTTATGCAGATTTGACCAACTCTTTTTTAAGATCCAATGGTTGGGCTATAGTTTGGGCAGAAAACTTCTTCCTAAGAATTATACTTTGTCTGATTATACTTTGTCCTGATCCTGTAAATCATAACCAGATGCCAGGTTATCTGCCCCCATGTTAAAGACAGAGGGTGAACTGTATGTCTTGTTAAAATGTTCCCCTAAATTTGAAGGCAGGGACTGTTTAAGAATGTTTTGAAGTTTCTATTCATTAGGCTTGCATGTGGAGGAATAAAATATGCCTCATCTGGCCATATTTCTGTTAAAGCTACTACAGGTTTATGGGAGTGCTAAAATGGTGCGGCAAACATGGAAATTAGTGACACCATCTCATAAGATTCTTTATGTATTGCTCTTATTTTCAGGAAACATATGATGGTTATTTGGCACTTTCAGATAAGTAGGTTTGTTTTTCAAAATTTGAATTCCTGTCAAATCCACAGACAATCCATCAGTCCGCTTTTCCACAGTGCCTTTCAGAGACAAACACCGTTAAGCACTTCAGAAATATCAGATTAACATTAATACCCAATGGATTAGAAACCAGACAAAAGTGGGCTTAGGCAAACACTGCAAGTGGAGTTTGAAGGTAGGTGTACATCATATCAGTTTCCTGCAGGGCTCAGCTCTCAGAAACTTGAGGGCAAGAGGCTCATTTAAAAATATTTGCCATTTTGATGAGCCTTGGGGCGCTGAAAGCATTGCAGACAAATCACATAGCTCACTTAGGACAGCCTAAGAAGCTCTTCACTGAGAGCAGCTCAGGTCCCGTATTTCAAATAGAAAATTTCTTCTTTTCTTTCCTTTATCTTTCTCAACTCAACTTCCTTTCTTTCTCCTGCTCCCCACATTATGGATAGGGCTGCTGCTCCATAATGCAATGGAAAAATCCTATAGCTGGCACTCCAAAAATACTAAAATCATTATATGCTTGACAGGACAATGACTTTGGCTTATAGGTGTGAGGAAAAAAGAGCCCATGGTATCAGCTCTTTAACACACAAATGGATACGAGCTGAAAAGTCAGCCAGTATATGCTTGTAGCTGGTGTCACTTGGAGTGTGAGTTTATGATTTGCAACATGCCCAAGGCATATGTAGATAATAAAATTGTAATCACAAAGATGGCTGAAGACTATTTACTCGTATAAAAATTCCTCTGAGAAGTATTCATCTACCTTCTTTGAAAGTTTCTCTGTCCAGCCTTCTCTGAAGCACAAGGGATTCGATTCTTAGCATCTGTGACAGCTTCTTTGCTATAAAACCTAAATTTCCCCAGAGCACATCCCATTTTGTTAAGTACCTTTAATACACTGGGTCATATTCTTCTTCTTTTTTTTTTTTTAAGTTTTCAAGGACTCTTACTGGGAGTCTAGGTAATTAAAAATCCCACAGATCATTATTCCTGTAGTCAAAAAGCCTGCTCAAATCAATGGCAAGATACGTCCATTTTCAATAGTTAAAAGTCTGTGGGCTTTTAGAGATAGAAAGCGAAATCATTCATGATTCTAGGGTAGAGATGAACAATGTAGTTTTTTACTGCCCTATACACTGATGTGTGAGTTATTGTTATATTTTAGAAAAGAGAAATCACTATTCCATCACTACTGAAGGTATTACATTGCCTATTCTGTACATCATCTATATGAAAATTTTCACCAGAAAGATTATGTAGCTAGTCACTCCTTTTGTTTTCCCTTGCTATAAAGGAATGAAAAATGACTTTGCTAATTTCTTGGCAATATTGTATCATTAGTCCTAGCAGAGTATGGTTTTGTAGTTTTCTTATCTTGCTTTCCTCCATGATTTTAGTAACCTCATTAGTAATTTACTATAAGAAGACAATAAGCTTTAATGGCAAAATCAAGAGAAAAGAAGTTAGGATGCTGAATTGCAGTTTAATTTCATTGCAGACTGAAGCAAATTCTTTCCTTGCTCTGGCTATCAATTCCCTTCTAGAGGCTATCAGTTCAGTGGTACCAAGCTCATTCTCTGCTCAATTATTCAGCCAGCTGTTCTGGAGCACAAGGAAGAGTCAGACATCTACTTGCTCACTCTGAATCCAAAACAGAGTCTGCAAAATCCATGCACTGAAGTGTGGTTGTTTTACTATCAATGGCTCCTCACTCCATGGGTGTGCCTCATGCTTTAAACCTTAGTTCAACCAGATGAGTTGTCAGCTCTTCAAGTCTAGAGCAGATTCACAGCCATATAATAGGTGACTAATACATAACTATTGACTAATAAGCTGAACTGAGAAGAGAAGAAGGAAGAAGGCTACTGGATATAGTAATAGCACTAAAAATAACAAGTAAGAGAAGAGAGAAAAGAAGGTATAAGGGGAAAAAGTCCAGCTACTTGCTTTAAACTCAGTAAAGGAAAAGACTCTTAACTTCCCAACTCTTAAAGGGCCAATATTTTAGAGAATATATAATAATCTGGACATCACAATGAACTTTCTCTCTTATCACAAAGATTTTTCTTCATGGAATATTTTTCAGCCATAGAAAAGAATGAAATAATGCCATTTGCAGTAACATAGATGGACCTAGAGATTATCATCCTAAGTGAAGTAAATCAGAAAAAAACAAGTATCATATGATATTGCTTATCTGTAGAATCTAAAATATGATACAAATGAACTAATCTACAAAACAGAAACAGACATAGAGAACAGATAATGGCGGGATGGATTGGGAGTTTGGGCTTAGCAGATGCAAACTAGAATACATAGGATGGATTAAACAACAAGGTCCTATTTATATATATAGCACAGAGAACTATATTCAATACTCTGCAATAAACCACAAATGGAAAATAATATGGAAAATAATGTATATATTAATATATATGTGCATGTATACATATGTATACTTGAATCACGTTTCCATACATCAGAAATTAACATTGTAAACCAACTATACTTCAATAAAATAGATTTTTTAAAAATATATTTTCTTCAGTGGCTGCTTGTGGTCCTTACTTACTTGGAAAATCAAAGTAATGACAATCATTATTTTTAAAAGGCACCTCAGAGATATACAAATGCCCATGTTAAACTTGTATCAAACTCTGAGATCTAACCATAAATGAAAGGAGTATTTGGGTGGAATCAGTTATGCTTTTAAGATTCTGTTCTCTTCATTTATCTGTTCAAGCACACTGACTCAGTACATCCTTATTGAAATCCAACTACAGGCAATACCATGGCAAGGTGGAATGACTCAGAAGAAATTTCCTATGCCCTCTGAAAAATTACAGTCTGGCAGAGACTGAGCATGTATGTACAGTACTTAGAGAACAAAGCCCCATGTGAGACTGGTAGCAAGAGTGGTTTAAATCCAAGGCTATAGATACTCTCAGCAGGAAGTATGAGGCTGAGGCAATCAGAGAAGGCGGCCTGGCAGAGGCAGTGTTTAACTAGATCCTCAAAGGGTACACAGGATTTCTATAAACAGACTGGAGGGAGAGCTCTTAACACATTTAAATCACCATTTATTGAGCACCAAAACCACAAACACACTATAGGGGATACACAGATTAAAAAGACATGACCCCTGACCTTGTAGGTTGATGACAGATGTAGAAATGGAACCAATTAAACAGGAGGGCAAAACAGCATAAGGGCTATGGCAAAGGCGTAAGCAAATGCCATTCCTGGAAGCAGGAGCAGCACGATAACAGTCTGCAGGTGAGGAAGTCAAAGCCATTTGGAGCCAGGAGTGGACCCATGGTGCCCAGCTGCTAAATCCACTAATATGTGGAAACCAGGCTGCTCAGAGACCCCAGCTATGGGGTCAGGAAGACTCTATCACCTGGCAGAATTCAGAACTGGGGGAAGCAGGGCCTGGAGTGAGGGAGGACCTTAGGGTGGAGGAAAGGAAGACAGGGGACCACAAGGGCAGCACAATGGGCTACAGCTCCGCTGGGGAGCCGCAGTGCTGGAGCTCTGCGGCCGTGTCATACAACACCCTCATTAGGTGTCTGCCTTCGTTAACAGGCTCGCCAAGACCCTGAGGACAACGTCCCTGCTGGGCCTGCTTGTCCATCACCACTTGGATGGCACTCTGTGTCTAGCACGTGACATAAGCTGACCAAACGTTTTCTGAATAAATGAATGAATGAATGAGGTGGACCCAGCCTTGCTCCTTAGTGATATTAGACCCCCACACAATTTAGAGGATCAAGAAAGATCCCTGACTTTTCCTAAAACGGCTCCTGGCAAGTTGTGCAGTACATCTTATCTTACTCCCTCAGATAGCTTAAAAGTGGATTTAGGTCCACTCAAAAGTGTTCTCTCTTTTAAGATACAAATCCTTTTAGAAAGCACTTTCATTTTTAAACTCATTTTTCAGTTAGATAACATCTCTTCTATCTTTTTCAGTAGATCAGAGACCACTAAGAGCACTGGGTCTTGATGGGTTACAAGTGGCAAGTGAAAGGCATTTTGGATCTCAGGTCCCCAACAGAAGGGCAAAGTCTAGGGGATTCAAGGCCAGGGTAACTCCTAGGGTTGAAAGAGCTGGGCCTCAGACTAGTAATGACTAGTAATAAATATGGGACAGATGGACTTCTTCTCTGAGTTGTGAGATCTTAAAGTTCTCCTGTATTTAAAAGTTGTGTGCCAAAAGCCAGTTTGTAAAATACTGGGTGGTAAGAGAATTTCTAACTTGCTGATATGAGTGCCCAGACTTCACACTTGAGGCATCAGAAGAAGAAAGCCAGCTTGACCCTGACGTGATACAGGAAAAAGGCATGGCCAGCCCTACACCAGTGGCCAGCTGATATCAGGAGTGCTTGGATGAGTGAACCTACACTGGAGTCTATCCTAGAAACACTGACTAGTCTTTTTTTAGTGACTTTTGCACCTGAACCTGGTGAAGATGTGCTGGGGAAGGGGAAACATACATGAGGCCTCTTTTTTTTTTTTTAATTAACTAACACTTTCACTTTTGGTGACTCAAGGATGACCATGTTCATAATTTAGACCTGACAATATGAGGTCCATAATTTATCTCTATCTTCCAGAAACTTTTGTCTTCTTTTCCCGAAAGTTTTCAATCCCTCTCTGCTATCAAAGTTATAGTCTACTCATATATCTGTCATATATATTATCAACTTTCCTTGAACCTGTAGTGTTTCTCTTGCCAGTGTCTTACTTTTCTCTTTCCACTTCCAGCTAAATTTCCATATTCTTGCCTTCACTTTTCCCTCCCACCAGGCTCTTACTCTTAATCTCAGTCAGCTGCTACCACTCATGCTTTCTCTGCAAAGGGCACTAATCACATCAGCCAGGCCTTTGTCTTTGCTTCAGAGCTCCTCCTTGACAATTTTCTGTCAGTACTATCCATCTTTTGAAAACGTGCTCATCTTTGGGCTTGCAGAACCCCACACGATTCTGTTTTTTTTTTCCTCACACTCTAAATATTCTATATTTATTTCTTTTCTAGGTCTTTCCCGCTTCTCCTGCCCACTTAACAATACACATCATAGTCCAAAATTCAATTTGAGGCTTTTCTGTTTTTCTTGTTTTTCATCTCTCTAGCAATTTATGTGGTCATCATTTCATTGTAGAAGACTCTGTAGTTCTTCATCAATCTTTTCATAAGTGCAGTCCTATATTTTCATCTATCCCAAGAGCATTTCAGTATTGGTATATTGCGATCAGCTTAAATTCAAGATTTTCAGAACTAAACAAGCTCTTCTTTTCAACGTATATACCCTATCAAAAGGTTTCTTTTTTCAAGGTTCAAAATCCTCAAATCATGATTCTATTCACTATTTAGTTTCCAAATCCCATAAAATCTTTCTTTGAAATGTCTTTCTTCATGCGTCTTCACCCCTCACATATGCAGCCTTCATCTGAGCCACAGCCCTTATCAGCTCATTCCTGGATCACAGAAGCAGCTACCTATCTGCCCTCCCTGACCCCAAGCTTTCTCCTCTCCAAACTCACGTTCATGCCACTGCCAGGCTAATCTTCTTTAAATGCCACTTTCACCTTGTCACTGTCTGCTGAGAAGCCTTCAATAGCCCTTTAATCACAAGTGCAAGCTGAAGGTGACCTTGGAGTTTATCTCATTTAACCCCTCACTTTATAGACGAGGAAACTGAGGTTCAGCGAGAGTAAGGGGTTACTCAAGGTCTCCACTAATAAACCCCAGAAGGAGGATTTAAAATCAGGTTGTTACATATATATGGAATTTAGAAAGATGGTAACGATAACCCTATATGCAAAACAGAAAAAGAGACACAGAAATACAGAACAGACTTTTGAACTCTGTGGGAGAAGGTGAGGGTGGGATGTTTCAAAAGAACAGCATGTATACTATCAAGGGTGAAACAGATCACCAGCCCAGGTGGGATGCATGAGACAAGTGCTCGGGCCTGGTGCACTGGGAAGACCCAGAGGAATCGGGTGGAGAGGGAGGTGGGAGGGGGGATCGGGATGGGGAATAAGTGTAAATCTATGGCTGATTCATATCAATGAATAAAAGAAAAAAAAAAAATCAGGTTGTTATTACCTTGAGGGCCAGTGCTCTTTCTCCTTCAACAGTATATTCCAAAATTCCACTCACATACCACCTTCAGGATCACATCTGGACACTGCTTGTGCATGCCTGTGCAATTGCTTCAGTATGTCTCCTTGCAGCCCCAGGGGCTGGAGCCCAACAGGCTCTTCTGTCAACTGGGATTCTCCACGCAAGAAGACTGCAGTGGGTTGCCATGTCCTCCTCCATGGATGCTGCTTGTATCACTTCTTATTTCACACATTGTTAACTGTTCTGCTTTAAAAAAATTGTATATACATAATATATATGTATATACAAATATATATTTTTATATATCTCACAACTATAGAAAGAAAACCATTTATCACTGAATGGAATTAGAAATACAAAATAATCTTAAAATTAATACACTGGGGACACAATCATATTATTAACTCATAGGTGGATGAGTTTCTGTTCCGAAGGTCTATTTTCTTTTTCTCTACAAAGGAAAATTAAAATGTGATAGCTAGGGTGATGTAAAATGTGTATAAAATGTGATAGAAAGTCTTACTAGTATAACTAAAGGAACTGAAAGGGGAATAACTTTCTCATAAAATGATTCAGCATTTCCAAGTGCTTAGTGCCTACCTACACCTAAATTTGTCTTCTGTGCCACAGTTATAAGCTTCTCATGTTTAGAGACACAGAGCAATTCATAAGGTTTCAGTTTTGCTACCATTGCTTTGCTGAATAATCCAATTCTCATTGACTAGCTTTTTCTAGATTCTATAGCATATTCTTCAAAGTAAATTTTGGAGTCTATTAAGTACTCTCACATATGATTCAGTAATTCTTTTGTGTGTTAATTTTATCTCCCTAACAACAATGTATAGTACTTGAGGGCTGATATCTTTCTTTTATGACTTCCACATCCCGGTAGACCTGGTTTTTTACTGGACACCCACAGAGTGCAAATCCTGTCAACTTATGACCACTGAGTCCCTTAAGATGCTCATCATGTGGTTAAGTTCTCAGAATGGTGATCACCAACACTTTTCATATTTAAACATTATCAAGGGCTTTGGGTCTTTTCAGTGGGAGAGGGTCCATCAGTTATATTTTCTGCAAGAGACAAGATTATTTTATTTCATTAAAATAATCATCATTTGCCTCAGTATAGCTTAGTAAAGTAGAAATCATTTGTACTGAGATCATCAATAGTCAAGAGGCATTCATAGTAATATACAATGAGTAAAAGAATGAAGACTTTAAAATCACTCTCCAATCACCTAGTTCAGGGTAAGATTTCTATGAATGGGAGAAGACTTCAAAATTACAGCTTATCTCATTTTCCAGGTGAAGAAGAGACCCCCAACTAGAAGGTGATGTATTCACAATTCCAAAACAATTTAGTGCCAGAGGTCAGCCTCCTTCACTCCTCAATGAGCCTGGCTCCCACTTTTCCTGGGATAGTCCTGGCTGAGGGCTCTTGTCCCAGCCTCTCCCTTCTTATATGAACATGTTCACCCACTTAACTACTCAGTCCAATATTTTTTCTCCTGCATTAAAATAAAGAACATGCTTATTTCTTTTTGCACATTTTTATACTTAAATGTTCCTCTTAAACATTTTGAGCTTTGCTTCTAAAACCCAAATGATCAGTCAATATCAGGAAAACAAACACTTTTTCTCCATTTACACAGAGATTTCCTATATGTACGGCTCTTCTGAGCTGCTAAATTTACATGAACAACAAATGAATTTTCGACAACACCATTTGGTTGCTTTAATAGAAATAGAGGTCTAGTGTGTTATTACTGTAACTATAGAAGGTGAATGACCTGTTACAATTAACAGGAGAACTATTCACCAGAATTTATGGATTTTGTTCTTTTTAACCTAATGAGCACTGCAGCGTATTATCACTTATATCACCCTAGATTGCCCAATCACCCTGCATAATATTACTTCAATCCATTTTGAAATAGGCCCAAATTGTCATTTTTTTGTTGTTGGAGTAATGATCAAGTATTGATGTTTCTTGAGTTCATACAAATGGCTACAACCTCTTGCATGCAGCCTGGTCAATAAAGTCTGATGTTCACATTAGGGATTTGGAAATCAATGTAGTTTTCCTGTTATTCTTTTATGATTAAATCAATTGAAGTTATTTACTCATAGCAGAAAATATGGGTGATTGCCAACCCTATGGCTTAGTGAATTGCTTTCTCACCACCACTGCCCTGTAATGAGAAGGTACATATTCACTTCAGGGGTTGACTAAAACCTGTTCATGTATAGCAGCAATTTGAGATGCAGAAAGTGTTTATTATTAAAGGCTAAGAGTGTTGAATGCCAAAGGGCATCTTTATCACTTGGCATTGCATTAACATTGACAAAGGAGAGAAACACGCCCAGAAAACCCCTCGGCATTGGTCACCTGGCGCTCAATTATAGAAGTGAAGTCAGGCAGCAGCCAATGGGTGCTCTTGCCACATCCTTCCTGGTATACAGTGTTATGCAGAGACCCTAGTTAAAGACAATGGAAATGTCAATTAAACTGAATGGACAGGGCCTATTTGTTGATGGATTTTCTCTCTTTAGCGTGTAGTGGGTGACCTACAGTGTTTTGATGTGAGAATAAATAATGGCTTGTATAACATGGGTTGCATTTAATGTGCTTGAATGCAAAATAGTATAAGGGAAAAAGCAAATGGAGGCAGCGATGGGGATGGCTGTGGAGGCGGGAAGAGGCTGCACAGGGAGCTGCACGTGAGTGAAATCTCTTGCAAGCTGAGAAGAAGGTCATTTGTTCTTGTATTCTCTATCTGACGTGAGTAAAAAGCAAACAATAGAAGAATCATTTCATTTTTAGACCAGTTCTGTGCAACCAGCTGCACAGGATCATGGTGATGCCAAGTCCTTTAGAGTTACTCGATCTTGTCATCACGTTTGATGAGAATAGTGCAAAAGTGGGAAATATGGGTTGCTTTGGTCAGTTTCTAAATGGTCTGGATTGCTCTTAATTTTTTTAACTTCCTTCCTCAATAATATCTCACAGAACAAGAAAAACAATCACCCTGATAAAGCCTTAGCACAAATTTGACTTTAAAGATTTGCAGTCTGCTTTTAGGAAATAGTAATGAAATAATCCATATTTTTATGAAGGAGGTCCTGGTTGGCTGGGGTAGGGATTCAGATACATCTGAGTGGGGAGGCAAACATTATCTTTCCTCACCCATACATATCCACTAATTTACCAAGAGAACAGGGGCTTCTCTGAAAAGTCCTCAAGTTGTGCCTTTGTGGTTCCAGAATACAGGCACTACCTGGAGTAGTGTGGAGGGTGGGAAGGAGAAACCTGAATCAAATTGCAAAGGAGGACTCTGAGGCATTTAAAAAAACAGACATGGGAAAGTAGAGGCAGGCATGGATGCTGTGACCCGGCTTCCCTTTATATTCCTCCAAGGAGAGTATGGTTCTGGAGGGGAACGTACTGCTTTTCACTGAGACTTTCTAGGCTTCAACCAGCTGGCACATGCACATGTGAATCAGAATGGCATGGCCGTTAAGGATGCAAGTTCCACAGTCATGTTCCAAGCCCACCTTTCCTCCTTGCCTACTTCCAGCAATTCTTCACTGGTTTGTGCCTCGGTTTTCTCATCTGTAACATGGGGTGGTAGTAATGGAAGCTACCTCACAGAGTCTTTGTGAAGATGAAATGAGTAAATGCATGTAAAGTGCTCAGAATGGTGAATGATAAGTGAATGTTAGTGATTATCATTGCTATTACTCTGGAATTGTTACTATTGCAGATTATAGGTAAATAGAAGCCCATCAGGCTTCTTAACATTTCAAGGTACTGGACTCGCTGCCATGAGCACCTCAGAGCAAAGCATAGCACACAAAGGAAACAGCAAGTCCCTCCAATAGAGCCAAGGCTGCCTTCAGCTCTCTGCACTTGGGATCAAAGTAATAACAGTAACAGCGATGGTGGCAGAGCACTGTCGTGAATTCACAAAGTAGAGAGGGATCCTGGTGGAATTCTGACAGCAGCAGGAGTGACAGGAATGAACTATGTCCCATCTGTGGCCAAGTTGTGGCTTCAGCAGGATGGATTGAGTTGGTTGGGGGGTGGGGTGCTGATTAGAGATGGCAGTGGGGTCACAAATGCAAAATTCTCTCTGGAATGTTCAAAAAAAATTGCAGAGAGGAAGAGGAAACTCAGATGGTGGGAAGGATCAAAGCTTTAAAGCATCCTAAGTGGGCTAAGATCATGGCATCTGGTCCCATCACTTCATGGGAAATAGATGGGGAAACAGTGGAAACAGTGGCTGACTTTATTTTTCTGGGCTCCAAAATCACTGCAGATGGTGGTTGAGCCATGAATTTAAAAGACGCTTACTCCTTGGAAGGAAAGTTATGACCAAACTAGACATATTAAAAAGCAGAGACATTACTTTGCCAACAAAGGTCCATCTAGTCAAGGCTATGGTTTTTCCAGTAGTCATGTATGGATGTGAGAGTTGGACTATAAAGAAAGTTGAGCACAGAAGAATTGATGCTTTTGAACTGTGGTGTTGGAGAAGACACTTGAGAGTCCCTTGGACTGCAAGGAGATCCAACCAGTCCATCCTAAAGGAAATCAGTCTTGAATATTCATGGGAAGGACTGATGCTGAAGCTGAAACTCCAATACTTTGGTCACCTGATGGGAAGAACTGACTCATTGGAAAAGACCCTGGTGATGAAAGATTAAAGGCAGGAGGAGAAAGGAAAGACAGAGGATGAGATGGTTGGATGGCATCACCAACTCAATCGACTTGAGTTTGAGCAAGCTCCAGAAGGGGACGACAGAGGATGATATGGCTGGATGGCATCACCGACTCAATGGACATGGGTTTGGGTGGACTCCGGGAGTTGGTGATGGACAGGGAGGCCTGGCCTACTGCTGTTTGTGGGGTCGCAAAGAGTCGGACACGACCGAGCGACTGAATTGAACTGAACTGAACTGAAGTGGGCTAAAGATCTAGTGAAATCTGGGATTCAGTCACCAAGAGACTACACTGGAAGCCCCCACTGGGAGGTGCAGGGTTGTTTGGGCTACATGTTTTAGGGTTTCTCTAGGGTTATTTGAATCCTGGATCATGCACTTCTGCACCAGGGATTAACCATTGCTCCAGAGATTAGAGCTAATTGATTTGTTTGTTAAAATTTCTCCTCAGGCATAGAAAAGTGCTTGTCAGAATGTTCAGGAGAGAGCAAAATATGAATGTAGCCTTTCAGAGCTTGTGGAGTGTGTTGATTTTCGTTCTATGCCAAAGAAAAAGCAAGGAAAGGAGAAGGGTCCCTAGAAAATGATCCTTAATTCCTCTACATTGGCTAGAGAATTTCCAAGAGTAAATTGTTTTCTAGAGAAAGCTGAAATGGCCGGTGGCAGGTACAGCCAACAAACATCCTTGTCTGTAATGACAGCGCCCTCAAACTTGAGCTTGGCCGTGTCCTCAGCCCTAGGTGCACCCTCTCATGGGGTTTGGTGGAGAGGAAGAACATTCAGCAAACTGAGGAAAAAAGTACTGGTACGCTGGCTGGCACAGGTCACACAGAGGGGCGCATGGCTGGCCTCAGAAGGGGCAGGCAAAAGGTGGTCAGGGGAGGGCCTGATACCTCTGCAGGAGCAGCGCACAGACGGTATGGGAAGGGACAGGTTAGTCAGGTGCTCAGAAGCTTGGCCCACCTTGCAGATGTCCTAACACCTAGCAGCAGGCAGGAGCAAGTCTCCCCAAGTACGGTGGTTAGAAACCTTGTTTCAGAAGGGCTCTGCCCTGCCACGAGATATAGTGTAGATGGTGCCAGCCGTGAATGAGTCCCACTGCTAGCCTCAGTACCTGCTATGGGGCAGGCTTCCGGTTTCAGAGGGATGGATGGCCACGGTTGGGTGGCTTAAGAGAATACTACGATCTGTCTGAAAGTGTTTCAACAGTTTCTGCCCGTCCTTCAGTGCTCAGAGCAGCCAGCCACTCCATATCTCAGAGCCTGATACAATACAGTTAGAGGCTGCCGTAACGAGAGGAAGCACCTTCCAACCCCAAAAGGCAAAATGCTGGACTTAGTGAAACAGGCCTGCTGCCATTTTGTTTTTGTTGCAGCTAGGAGAGCAGTTTCCTGGTGGACTAAAACCCTGCCAAGATTTAGCCTCAGGGCCTTCTGGGAGAGGTGAGGGATGCAAATGGGACCATCTCCTCCCAAATAGCTCATGTAACTCTGGAAAAAAATTCCCAAAGGAGAATCTGAAAAATTCAGGATGACCAGAAATCAAAAGGAAGAGGGAAGAGCATGGGACCAGTTTCACCTTTGCCAGGCAACCATCATAACTTATCACCTCAGGTGAAATTTGAATTTTGCCTCAATACTCTGCCTTCTGTAATAAAAGACTAGAGTAGGGAGGGGCACTCTAAACAAGGGTAGGGATCACCACCTCTGGCTCTGTGGGACCCCAAGACCAGTCACGAAGTCCACTGAAAGAAGAAGAAGATGTAATAGAGGTAAGGGCGCTCTTGCCAACCTCCATCTCTGACCTTCCTTGGTAAAAGCAGCCGCTAGCCTCAGGTTACCCAGGGCCATGACAGAGTTCCCTGGAGTTGGCAGAAACTTGGTCTAGGACCCTGACCACCTCAGAGGATGAAGCTGTGAGCAGGAAAGAGTGGGAGGCAGAGACAGCCCAAGAGAATGGCCCTGGTCCAGAGGGGATCAAATTCTCAAGCAAGGGGAACCTTGATTCCAAGTAGTCTCAGCTCAGTCTGATTTATCAGCACATGAAAGACAGCCCAGGAATTCCCGTGTAGGGACAGTCAGTCAGTTCACGGGAGTTGCTGAGTTGTGTCTGACTCTTTGTGACCCCATGGAATGCAGCATGCCAGGCTTCCCTGTCCATCACTAACTCCCGGAGCTTGCTCAAACTCATGTCCATTGAGTTGGTGATGCCACCCAACCACCTTAACCTATGTTGTCCCCTTTGCCTCCTGCCTTCAATTTTTCCCAGCTCAAGGACTTTTCTAATGAGTCAGTGCTTCCCATCAGGTTGCCACTGTATTGGAGCTTCAGCTTCAGCATCAGTCCTTCCAATGAATATTCAGGACTGATTTCCTTCAAGATGGACTGGTTGGATCTCCCTGCAATCCAAGGGACTCTCAAGAGTCTTCTCCAACACCACTGTTCAAAAGCATCAATTCTTCAGCGCTCAGCTTTCTTTATAGTCCAACTCTAATATCCATACATGACTACTGGAAAAACCATAGCTTTGACTAGATGGACATTTGTTGGTAAAGTAATGTCTCTGCTTTTTAATATACTGCCTAGGTTGGTCATAGCTTTTCTTCCAAGGAGCAAGCATCTTTTAATTTCATGGCTGAAATCACCATCTGCAGTGATTTTGGAGCCCAAAAAAATAAAGTCTGACACTGTTTCCACTGTCTCCCCATCTATTTGCCATGAAGTGATGGGACCAGATGCCATGATCTTAGTTTTCTGAATGTTGAGTTTTGAGCCAACTTTTCCACTCTGCTCTTTCACTTTCATCAAGAGGCTCTTTAGTTCTTCTTCACTTTCTGCCATAAGGGTGGTATCATCTGAGTATCTGAGGTTATTGATATTTCTCCCAGAAATCTTGATTCCAGCTTGTGCTTCATCCAGCCTGGCATTTCACATGATGTACTCTGCATATAAGTTAAATAAGCAGGGTGACAATATACAGCCTTGACATACTCCTTTCCCAATTTGGAACCAGTTTGTTGTTCCATGTCCAGTTCTAACTGTTGCTTCTTGAACTGCATACAGATTTCTCAGGAAGCAGGTCAGGTGGTCTGGTATTCTCACCTTTTTAAGGATTTTCCAGTTCACTGTGATCCACACAGTCAAAGGCTTTGGTGTAGTCAATAAAGCAGATGTTTTTCTGGAACTCTCTTGCTTTTTCGATGATCCAGTGGATGTTGGCAATTTGATCTCTGTTTCCTCTCCCTTTTCTAAATCCAGCTTAAATATCTGGATGTTCTCAGATCACATACTGTTGAAGCCTGGCTTGGAGAATTTTGAGCATTATTTTGCTAGCATGTGAGATGACTGCCATTATGTGGTAGTTTGAACATTCTTTGGCATTGCCTTTCTTTGGGATTGGAATGAAAATTGACCTTTTCCAGTCCTGTGGCCACTGCTGAGATTTCCAAATTTGCTGGCATATTGAGTGCAGTACTTTAACAACATCATCTTTAGGGACTTGAAATAGCTCAATTGGAATAGCTCACCTCCACTAGCTTTGTTCATAATGATGCTTCCTAAAGCCCACTTGATTTTGCATTCCAGGATGTCCGGCTCTAGGTGAGTGATCACACCATCGTGGTTATCTAGGCCATTAAGATCATTTTTATATAGTTCTGTGTATTCTTGCCACCTCTTCTTAATATCTTCTGCTTCTGTTAGGTCCATAACATTTCTGTCCTTTATTGTGCCCATCTTTGCATGAAATGTTCCCTTGGTATCTCTAATTTTCTTGAAGAGATCTTTAGTCTTTCCCATTCTATTGTTTTCCTATATTTTGCATTGATCATTGAGGGAGGCTTTCTTATCGCTCCTTGCTGTTCTTTGGAATTCTGTATTCAGATGGTATATATTTTCTTTTCTCCTTTGCCTTTAGCTTCTCTTCTTTTCTCTATTGTAAAGCTGTTTGTAAGGCCTCCTCAGACAACCATTTCGCTTTTTTGCATTTCTTTTTCTTGTGGATGGTCTTGATCACTGCCTCCTCTACAATGTCAAGAATCTCCGTCCATGGTTCTTTAGGCACTCTATCAGATCTAGTCCCTTGAATCTGTTTGTCATTTCTACTGTATAAACAAAAGGGACATTATGAGTAGGGATAGTCCCCCTGAAATGAGTAGGGACAGTTCCCCTGAAAGACAAAGAGCAGAAATCCTACAGTTACCACACGAAATATAACATGCTTGAAATTTGGGCTTTCAGATCAATTACATTAAAAAACAACTACTCACAGTGGAAGCTGTGCAGGGTGTGAGAAAAGCATGGAAGCAGGCAAGACTGGCCTTTTGGTCTGTGCCAGCTTCACCCTGTGGTGGCAAAGCTCTTAGAGAGATGCTTCTGAATGCGTGGGGAGGGGCGCCCACCGCACTGTCGTCAGGGTGGCCCGTGAACCATAGCTCAGCCCTGTCCAGGCTTCTCCTCCTCCTGCAGCTTCATCTGGCACTGCTGTAACAACGTCCCCCTGACCTACGGAGCCAGAAACAGAAGAGCCAGGAGTGCTGGCCCCTGCAGCCAAACGCCGAGTGCATTTCCTGTTTTATCTAGTATCTACTGTGGGAATATATGAGGCAAATGGGAGGAGCCAACCTGCTCTCTGAGCTCCCTCTCCATCTCTTCCTCTCCTAATAAATGCTTATTGTGCAGTGACCAGGTACCTGTTGTATCCAGATCCTAGATGCTTCCAGTCCAGGAGTAGAGATTAGACACATATATAAATAACCCTATTCAAGGCCAAAAGGGATAAGGGCTGGTACATAATGTGCAAATGGTGCCAAGGGTTTTCAAATACAGGCCCCCATAAGCTTTCAGGTCAATTTTCAGCTCTTTTTCAGCTATGTAGGGATCCATTTAGTACAAAGCCAGGTAAAAATAACCTAATGGCCCCATTATGGTTTGAAAGAGTTGTTGAGTCCCATTTGGTCACTTATAGACCTTAAAAACACACAGCAAAGCCATAAAATTGGCAGATCTCCTTTTTGAGCATGTCATGTTTTGGGGGTTGTTTTTGTTTCTCAGCGGTGCAGGGAGAGGCATTCTCTCATGGTTACGTATGTGTACACATCCTGATGTCTGGACCTCCATCACTGTGTGTGACTCAGGAGTCAGGCTGCAGGGATGGACACCAGGATGATGATCTCAGCCCTCTAGCAGTTCTGGCACTCTTCATGGGGGCCTCAGTGCTAGTGAGAATAGCTTCCCTCTGCACTTGGGTGGCACCCTTTCAGGCTGTATAGGGATTCATTACAATTTACTGCTACCTATTGGAGCAGGAAGTGGCAACCCACTCCAGTATTTTTGCCTGGAGAATCCCATGGACAGAGGAACCTGGCAGGCTACAGTCTATGGGGTAGCAGGAGTTGGACACGACCGAGTGACTAAGCACAGCACATCTGGTATTACTGCTAATGCAACACACAAAATTGGGAAAGCCGTTGTGGGGGCCTAAGCCAAGTTAGGGTAGTTTGAAGACTCACTGATTTTATAATTTGGTCATCTGTGTAGCTGGACACCTCATTCATTATCTGTCAACATTATTCCCTGAAGGCAGCAAATGCACAAGATCTAATTCCCAGGATGGCCTGCGTACCAGTGTCCTGTTGGAAGCTGGTGCGTCCGTTCCTGTTGCTCGTCCTCTCACACAGGTGAGCAGAGGACTGGTTATTTCCTCTTGGTTGAAGGAGATAGTTACAGGGATTAGGGCTTCAGGTCTAAGATGCACCTGTTAGGAAGGTAGAGTTGGATAAACTGGGCTTGGCTATACAAGCACTTTCAGAAGTAGCTTACTTAAAAGGTGATGAGAACTAAATACCGCAGTTTCTCATGAATGTAAACTTCTCTACTGATGACTTTTTAAAATGCTTCCAATATCCTCCTAACCAATAAAGGAGTCTGCACTGAGCAATAAGTCAGCCTGAACAGCCCAGCAACACAATACACAAATAGCATCCATCATCCACTACTTTGGGAAGAAGATCCCAGGTATTTAATACCCTGTTCCTGAACCAGAGCAATTAGAATTCGGTTTACAAGTAACGATTACAGGGCATCTGAAACACTGATCATTGAGAAGGAAGAATAGCTCACAGATTTTTAATAAATAGCTTTCCTAAAGCATTTCCTTTTATGTTTCTGAAAGACACTAGCAGCTTTTAAAAGTTTAAAGATAATGAACTTGATCTGTGTTCTTCTTACCTGATCTTCAATTTCCTAAAGTATTTGTGTTAGTTTCTTCTTGTTGCCATAACAAGTTTCCACAAAATTAGGGGTGTAAAGCAATACAAATTTATTCTCATATACTAGAGTCAGAAGCCTTAAGGTCAAGCAGGACAGTTTTCTTTCTGGAAGTTCTAAGGGAGAAGCCGTTTGCATGACTTTTCCAGCCTGCAGAAGCTGTCCATATTCCTCATCTTATAACCTCACATCACTAGGACCTCTGCTTCAGTCTCATCTTCTCCTCTGACTCCCACCTTCCCACCTTGCTCTTGTTCAGACCCTTGTTGGTTACACTGGTTCCATCAGTTAGTCCAGGACAATCTCATTGTGAGACCCTCTACTTAATCTCATCTGCAAAATCCCTTTTGCCACATAAGGTAACATGTTCACAGGCTCCTGGGATTAGTACACGGACATCACTGGTAGGCTATTATTCAGTTGGCCAAAGTATTTTATCTTGAGGAGTATTTCTCTTTATAAATGGGGATCTTGGTGGCTTTTTTTCACATTCAGGCTGTGTTATATTTACCCATTTAGAAATTCAACCACAAAAATGGTATGTTCATGTGACACCTCTCTACCCCTCCCCACACAACAACTGAGAAAAGGCCATATATACTGGTAGGTCGTTGGACATAATTGCCTCAAATGTGTTAATAGTATATAATTCTTAAGGTTATTTACATACAATTATATAAACACATCATTTGTTGCATTTAATATAATCATTACTGCTAATGCTTGAAAACATAGCATTAGGCTTATAAATCAATCATGTTGTGAAATTTCTTACGCCCAATAACAATTTGTATTCCAGTTTATCATATCTAGATTTTTTAATGTGTTTTTTGTTTTGCTTTTTTAATTAATTTATTTTTAACTGAAGGATAATTGCTTTACAGTATTGGATTGATTTCTGCCATGTATCGACATGCATCAGCCATAAGTATAAGCATGTCCCCTCCCTCTTGGACCTACCCCCACCTCCCATACTTCCTTCCTCTCTAGGTTGTTCCCCCTGGGGCCCTGCTTTGAATTCCCTGAGTCATAGGGCAGATTCCCACTAGCTATCTATTTTACATATGGTACTGCATACATCTAGACTTTTAATTTAATAAACACTGATGACCATTTGGAAACGAAGAAGTTTCCCCTTCGTTCTCTTGAACATAAAAGTATTATGAGTAAACTAGTATTTGGGAAACATAATATAATTTTATGCTCTTAATGAAAAGTGTGATCAGGCATGGAGTGAAGCATGTCAAATTTCAGTCAAAAGTATAGTTTATGGCTGTGTGTTAGGTCCCTTAAAACAGCGGTGTGTAATGGAAATTGTGACAGGCGCTTAATTATAATGATGCTAGTTGATGTGGATATAATAAATGTGCTAAGCTGGTTCATAAAACAACATAATGAAGCCTAGAAACTTGTGAGTAACATGAACCGTCATCAAATGGTCACATCTTTTAAATTCACTTTAAAAGCAAGTGGGTAGGGAGACTGTCTCTCACAGATTCCACTCAACGATGCTCCTGACTCATAGCCCCATGACATGGGGCCTTATAGTCCAACAGAAAAGCATCAAGACAACATCTCTCCATGGCACAGAGTTAACTGCCTCCCATTGGTCTGAAACAAAAGCTGATCCTCTAGAGAAGGTTTGAGTGAGTGAGTGAGTGAGTGAGCAGATGTTGCTGTCTGATTGGCACTAGTTATTTGAATACAGTAAACCTGCTGACAGCAGTTTGCAGAGGGCCAGTTGGAAGGAGATTTGCAGTTAACTCTTGTCAGTAGGCAATAAAGGTATGAGGAAGTGTCAAAATATCTCGAGATAAGTGATAGAGAAGAAATCTCTACACACACCTGCCAGGACCTCAGGAAATGGGTGAGCTTTTGGCCATTAGAGACCTGCTGTCCTGCTATGGGTGAAAAAGAGACAACAGTTAGTCAAGTTCAGAACTGGAGGGCTGCAAAAAATCAAGAGAGGCCACGTTTATTTAATAGGAATGACAACTCCTCGGTTGACAAGATAGTAAGTGGACAAGATAGTGGGTGGCTAGTAAGTAATCCTGGATGCATTTCTCAGAGAAAATTCTGCTGGGCAAGTAAGTATGCTGAAAGAACAGGAGAGGAAACTGGTTCATGGAAGAGTAGAGCTGGAAGCAATTAGAGATCATTTAGATGCACACTATTCAAACTTCTGTGTGCACATGAATCAAAGAAAATCTGGTTAAAATTCAGATTCTGATTCAGTAGGTCTGGGATGGGGCCTAAGTGCCTGCATGTTTCACAAGCTCCCAGGTGATATGGATGCTGCATCTGTAAAATACACTTCGAGGAGCAAGGATTTAGAGAATTCCATCTCAGTAGGGATTCTTGAAAGAAAAAAAGAAAAAAAAGAAGTAAGTCAAGTTGGTTTCGAAAAGCATAAGTGACATTGGGTATTTGGGTATTCTTTTATTCAGAACAAGATAGCAAGTAAATGAAGATGCTGAATGACTCTGTATCTAATGGATGACTCACTGAGATTCTGGCCTCAGTCTGTGCATTTTTACTACGTTCTAACTATATGTCCTCAAGTAATTCTCAGAACTCCTCCCTGCTTCAGCGCCATCATCTGTAAACAAGGACTGATAATAAACCTTATCTGGCAGGACTGTGGGATGGTTCAATCATGTAACACAGATAATGTGCTTACAGAGATACTAGCACAGGTTATCAGTCTGCGTTAGCTTGTGTTGTTGTCTCACGTGCAGGTTAGTTGTGCTCTGGTTTTGAATTTTTAGCAGAACGAAGTCATATTTTTAATTCATTCAGAATGTTAAACCAAATCTTCAAATCTAGGGTACAATTTTCATGTTAAGAAGTAGGGAATCCTTCAGAGGGAGGAGTAAAAACCTAGGAGACATAAGTTTCTTGATCAAAGTTTCTTACAAAAACAGAGCCAGAATCTGGGCTTCAATCCTGGTTGAAAACTACTGAAACAGAGCAGGACCCTATGGGGTCTTCCTGGGACAGATCGCCCTCCCACCTCCCACCATGTCATCCACCTGCCTTTTGTCTGTAGGAAAACTTAGCCAAAGACTAAATTTAATCAGAGAAGTGAGAAAATGCAGAAGCAAAGGAAAACTGTCAAACAAGACCAAAGAACAACAGTTGAGTCATTAACAAAAGTCAAGGACATTTAGTTCTTTCTTAAGGGCTATAGATAATATTCTAAGCCATATTCTTTGAACCATTTTGTAGACACTGGAACCCCCATCAGGTAAAAGAAGTTAACTAGATGATCACCAGATTGTAGCCATGACATAAGCTTCCACAATTCTGAGAACTGGCCTCAAAGAAATGGGAACAAATTGACCCTCGAACTAAAGGCTAAATATACTTAAAATGATCAAAATGATGCTGATCATTGTATGACTAATTTCAAGATGACTGTCAGAGCTAACTGACAGAGGGGGATGTAGCCTCCCCTCTTGTCTGTACATCCCTGAAACTCCCCATTTAAAAGCTCTTGCCCCTGATCAGCAATGGGGAGTTGGCTTTTGGACGTGAGTCCATTCTCTACCCTGGTTGCCAGCCTTCTAAATAAAGTAATCTTTTCTTTCTACTAACACTTGCCTCCTGACTACTGGCTTTTGAGTGGCTATCAGCTAGACCTGAGTTTGGTAAGAATATCGCTTAACTCTAAAAATACTTTCCAAAGCTTTCCAATAACTTAATCATAAAAGTAGGTGAAATATGATTCACAGTCAAACTTTTCAAGCAAGTGATGGTATTTTCCCATTTTCTTACCATTCACTCACTCCTTTAATTCTGACAGTCTGGCCCCAGCATAGCCAGTATGTTCTAATATCAATGTTCGCTCTTCTTGGCCCAGTCGAAGATGAGATGCTGTTGCCAAATTCATCTATTATTCTTTCTTTCTAAATTACACTTTTTTAATTGTGAAATTTTTAAAAATTGTGTTGAAATACATATTACATAATTTACCTTCTTAACCATTTTTTTTAGGTGTACAGTTCAGTGGAATTAATTACATTTACACTGTTGTGCCACCATTACTACAATTATTTCCAGAACTCTTTTCATCTTGAAAAACTAAAACTCTGTACCCATTAAATAATAACTCTCCATTCCCTTCTCTCTTCAGCCCCTGGCAACCACCACTCTACCTTCTGTCTGTATGAATCTGACTGTCCTAGGTACTTCACATAGTGGAACCATCTAGTACTGGTCTTTTTGTGATAGGCTTATTTCCCTTGGCATAATGTCTTCCAGTTTCATTCATACTGTAGCATGTGTCATAGTTTCCCTCCTTTTTAAGGATGAGTAATATTCCATGTATGCACATGCCACATTTTGTTTATCTATTCATCTGTCAGTGGTCACTTCCACATTTTGGCAGTGTGAATAATGCTCCTATGGACATTGGTATACAAATTCTATCTCTGAACTTTTGCACACACCATCTCCTGCCCTATGGAAACATCCTTTCCTTCTCTTCACCAATTAGATTTCAATCAAAATGTCAAAGGTGAGGTTCAAATAACATTGCCTGAAGCTTTCCCAGCCACCTCTGATAGTAGGTATTTTGAGGAACACTTACTTGGCACTTATCATGCAGACCTTCATTTCAATTTATCTTTTCTTATGTCACTGTTTTGTAAGTTTTGTAAGGCAATATATCATGGGAGGTTTTTTCACTGTTTGATTGGTTTGTTAATAGGTTATTATAGAGCTTGATTTAGTGATTTTCATAGAGCAGGTATGCAATTAATACATTTTATGGAGGTGATCATGAGGAGGAGGATATAGAGACAGGAGTAGAGAATTAGCAGACTATATTTCCATTGGTTACACATCTGTATGATTGTTAAAGATTCAAGAGTAACAACAATACTCTCACTTAATCTTTCCTAACTTTCAGGTCTTTTTTTTTTTTATATGCATCACCATAGCAGTAACAATTACACAGAATATATATGTAAGGTAAGTATAAAATGGTTATGTGACTTACTGAAAGTTACAGCTTGTAAATGCTAAACCCCTGACCAGAACCTAGGTCTCTGTTCTCTCCAGGTCTCTCCCCACTGCTGCTTCTCAGAACACAGTGCTGCCACAGGCGGATTTCAAAACCTGAGGAGTGTTCTACCCATTTTGTTTTGGATCTTCTTATTTTACATATATTATCCTTGCCTTATCCTATCATGGGCAGAGAAAACACAGAATGTTCACATCTAGCATGAAAATTTAAAATAGTTTTGACAAGCTTGTAATATGGCTTAGAATAAGCAGAATGGAAATTCAATATGGATGATCACAGCTCAGCAAATTGCAAAAACAAGCTCTAGAGAATGATAGAATATTATGCACAGCAGGAAGATCTTTAGAAGCTAGTTGACCATGAACTGAACATGGATTAGTAATATAGGAACATGATACACTATTGATAGAATACCATAAAAGAAATATAATAGGAATTTTCTATATAGTAATTTTTTTCTCCCCAATAAAAAAGACCCATTATCAGAGGAATTTTTTTCTATTATTTGGAATTTATGATTTGTGGATGTATCTTGAGAGTAATAACCATAAATGTATACATTCATTTACTGAGATATGTATTAAATACCTACTGTATACCAGGCATTGTGGCAGGGTCACAGAGTACAGTCCCCAGCATAAATTCAAGTAACGACAGCAGAGATGTCTAACCCTGACTAGGCTGTGGGATTTGGTCAGGGAAGGCTTCCTGTCTGGACTAGGAGTTAATCAGGAAGAGAAGGGGGTAAGGGTGGTCATTTTCCATTAATAAAGTCACTTGAGCCAGGACAAGAATGTAAGAGAAAATGTGGCTGCTCCAGCGAGAGAGGAGGTGGGTATGACCAACATTGTGGATGTGAGCCTGGATGGTGGTGGGAAATGGCAGGTGAGGAAATGGACGGCTTGAATTTTAACCTGCAGTTTATCGTTGTGTCCCCAGGACAGGGTTTGACCCATAGCAAACACTGTGTGCTTGTTGTTTGGACAAATAAATGATCCTTTCATAAACCTAGATATTTGAACCTGAGAATAGCCAGCCTCTAGATATTATTTTATGAAGAATGTGTAGGTCATTGGAGAAAATTCTCTATTTTCCCCAATGACAGCACCAAAGAGAATAAGGGAAACTAACAGATAAAGACTTGAACTTTATGCAAGAAAGAATCTACTGACTGTGAACAAGTTATTTGGCAAATAGTTTATGACTATGCAAACAGCGAAGTCATGGATTCCTCCTTGGAGATCTCTCAAAATGTGGTCAAGACCCATTCTAGGGGTCGGTTTGGGGCAGTCTTGCCAAACAGAATTGGTGAAAACCTTCGCTCTGATCTGGGGGACAACCTCTTTCTTTTAGCACCCCAGTAGCAACTTCACATGCAGGTTCTTTTAGCAACCCAGCAGCAACTTCACACACAGGTTCAGGGTTAACATAACTTATTTCTCCCTGCTGCATCCTGACTGATGTGATTGCAGTTTGATTTTGACTGCTTTCAAGGTAACCTTCTCTGCCCTTTATGAGTATTTAGGAGAGCTGGCAGTGGTGGTGCCCATGTTGCTTTATAGTCATCTGTGGGGAGTGGAGTGGAGTGCGGGTGGAGGACATTTAAAGAAAGAGCAGTTTGCTGTGGTCCCTCTGGAGACCCTCCTGCTGACACCCCTCATTACCTTTATCAACATTCTGCTTTTGCGCCACAGCTAACCTGCAGCACGGGAAATAAACTGGTAGCTGCTGTCCCAGTCCATACCAGGAAGGCTCTCAGAGCATCCAACAGTCCTTTCTGCTCACAAAACTTGAGCCCTGCTTGGGGAAATCTCCCTATTTGTAAAAGGCTTTGCACAGTTAAAGCCAGCACGCAAGAACACACAATCTGATTTTAATGATAAAAGACCATTTTTTGTAGAGGAGAATCATGCCTAAGCTCAGGTTGATAAGTCTCCAGGGCCATTTTTGCTGGCCTGGTGGCAACTTCTTCCAGCAGAGTGGCGGCAGAAGGAGTCAGTAGATGTCTACAGTTAGGGCAAGCACAGCCAGATTTGCTAATAGAGACAATACTTTGCCCTGAAGGCAGTTTCTAGCTGCAGCCCTGAAGCACACACGTTGAGAATGTATCACACAGAACTGTCAGTCAGTACCAGAGCGAGAAAATTGTTGTTTCAAATGTTACAGTACAGGAAAATCGCCTCTCTGCACTTGCTGCCAAAAAAATGACAGCTTAATTTATGCCACACTGAAGCTACATTACAGAGCCATTCAGCTTGGCAGTTAAGTACGCTCCACGCTCACGTCTTCCCCCTGTGCCAGTGCGCTGGGGAGAAATACACAGGGGCTATAATAAGGACAATTGGCCGAGGGTTTGCCATGTCAGTGGGACTAAATACAGGTGAAACAGTATCAGCAATAAAATACATCACCCCTACCTCATTTGCAAAACCCACTCTGCCCTTGCCGTTGCAAATATTCAGGTGGGTTCTGTGGCAACATTGTTATGCACGGGATAGATTAGGGAGAGATGAGCTGGTGTCAACCCACTGGGTTTTATGTTGAGGGGAGGTGCTGCAGTATTGCCATGACTTTGAAAATTATGTCAGTATCCTTGATGCAGACCTTCAAAACTTGGCAGTGGTTTACCCTTTCTGAAATTAGAAATCTGACATATTATACTATAGTAGCCAAGAATCTGTATTTTTCGTTTAGAGCTACCTTAAGGTAATAAAAATACACTTAATAGTCAGTTTTTTAAAGCAACCCAAGTTATTATCACCAAGGTTGTGCTTCACATCCATTCCTGCAATTTTCACAAATAATGAACCATCTCGTACTTGAATGGCAAGCAATATGAATTCTTCAGGCAGCAACAACAGAAAAGTTAGCGATTAGCTAGAGGTGTTCTTTTCTTCACATTCTCAGCCATGAAACTTCCCTAATGTCTATCAAATTCTAATAAATACATAGTCTAATTTATACTGACATTTCAGATGAGAAATCAAAGTCTCCCTGACATAACTGTGTCAGAGTACACAGCTACTGTTTTATGTAAAGGAAGCCAGTTTTCAGAGTCCCTTTCATAGGGACACCCTTTCTCAGAATGGCTCCATGGAATTGGAATATTAATTGGGCTTCAGGATATTTTGCCAAGAAAAGATTTATAAGTAATATGCAAAGTATTTATAAGGCAATCCTTATAAAAAAAAAAAAAATCACAGCCCTGAGAAAGCAGTCCTCTGCAATTGGCTTCTCTCTGCTCAGTAAGCCATTCATAATAAAATGAGCGGCCCTCAAAAGAGAGCAAATGCATTTGCAATGGCTGTTGATGTGCTATAAATCATTCTCAATAAAATGACTTGCAGAGATAAATGATACATATCTATTTAATAATCCATTATCCAAAATAAATATTCTACCTTAAAATAAAGCAAATGCACTTTCCCTGGTTGTTGATGTGTTAGCGCTGCTCAGGCTAATGGTAAAATGATTTGTAAAGTGGAGCTCCGGTGTTGGCCATTGTCTTGTGAGCTCAGGAGAGATTAATACCTCTTCATAACTCATCAAGAGAAATGCCTTAAAGTAAAAATATCATCCAAAATGTTCCCACATATCTGTAACCATACTCATTTTAACTTTCTCATCGGCTGCCTTTGTTGTCAGCAGCTGAGCGTTTTTTAGCCTGACTTCGCATGGGTGTGATTAGACTATGACCAAAAAGTCAAATAGACCCACCTCTTATCTCTAGGATCTATTGTGTAAAAAAGGTCACTGTTAGGTACACCAGAATCAACACTCAAGAATAAGAAAAGCCCTCATATTTTTAACAAGCAGGAAGATAAGGGGTTACTCTAAAAAGATGAATTTTTCCAGATTTAAAATCCTGTTGACCTCAACTTGGTGTATACATGGTATATATGGCTGTTTCCCACTCAGATACTATACTCCAGGTCTTTCTTTCAGCACCTGCTAGTTTGTGAACCCGTGGCTCAGCTCTTAGCTCTGCAGGTCACCAAGCAGGATGACCGATGACAAGTCACCTCTCTGCTTGCTGGTCATTCTCCAACAAAGGGACCCAACATAAGGTGATCTGTAGAGCTTCTACCAGCTTTCAGTTCAGTTCAGTCACTCAGTCGTGTCCGACTCTTTGCGACCCCATGAATCGCAGCACACCAGGCCTCCCTGTCCATCACCAACTGCCGGAGTCTACCCAAACCCATGTCCATTGAGTCGGTGATGCCATCCAACCATCTCATCCTCTGTTGTCCCCTTCTCCTCCTGCCCTCAATCTTTCTCAGCATCTACCAGCTTTAAACACCTGCAATTCTTTACGTCTTGCTTTCTAATGTTTGCCTTATTATTTTAACTCTTCTGCCTGTCTTTTTGGTTCCTCTGTCCCGAGTTTTTAATTTTAAAGAGTCAGTTCAGTTCAGTTGCTCAGTCATGTCTGACACTTTGCAACCCCATGGACTGCAGCACACCAATATTCCCTGTCCACCACCAACTCCCAGAGTTTACTCAAACTCATGTTCATCGAGTCAGTGATGCCATCCAACCATCTCATTCTCTGTCGGCCCCTTCTCCTCCTGCCTTCAATCTTTCCCAGAATCAGGGTCTTTTCCAATGAGTCAGTTCTTCGCATCAGGTGGCCAAAGGATTGGAGCTTCAGCTTCAACATCAGTCCTTCCAATGAATATTCAGGACTGATCTCCTTCAGGATGGACTGGTTGGATCTCTTTGCAGCCCAAGGGACTCTCAAGAGTCTTCTCCAACACCACAGTTCAAAAGCATCAATTCTTCGGCACTCAGCTTTCTTTATAGTCCAACTCTCACATCCATACATGACTACTGGAAAAACCATAGCTTTGACTAGACGGACTTTTGTTGGACCCTTGTTAAAGAGTAGAGGCTCTTTCTAATTAAACTTAACACTGCTATCCCACAAAGAGTCTTAAAAGGATAACTGTGGTCATGATTATGGAATCCACTGAATTTACCATTCAAACATCCCCACTCTGTACAAAACATGGCTCCTGCCTACCCTCACCATCCAGAACCCAATACAGGGGAACATGCTCATTTGGTAGCTTCTAGCCAAGCAGTGTTCTCTGTCGTTTTGTTATCTACCATTCAGTCTTGTCTGTGACCATAGCCTACCTGTCATAGGACTCTTGCCTAAAGTTGACTGACAGGTGAAATCTGACTCTGATTAACTGACAGTTCCATAAACCCTTCACCCGCCCCCATGACAGGCTGGCTGTTAACCAATTGGTGTGCCTGGGTTTTTAACACTCCTTAACTGGAGCATTTCTGTTACTGTTATATCTTAATGAGCCTGATGGAAGACATTCCAGGCAATCAGTGCGTGACAGATACACCTCCATTGACCCACAGGTAATTCTTTTACAATAATTTTTCTCCGTGGGAGTTTTATCAGTCCACTAAGAGGAGGCCTAGTTGCAAAAACAAACTGTATTATTCAACAGTAATGCAGTACTATGGGCCATGTCTTATGTTAGGCTTTAGAATAGGTCTTTTGTCTCAAGGAATATATAACTTACTGGCTATACAGCTAACTTTATTTTTCATAAAAGTTTCTCATTACCCTTCACATCGACGCACTTCTTTGAAAGCAGAAGTTAAGCCTTTTCCTTTTGAAAAATGGAATACTTGTGGTCTTCAAGTCTGTGCCTTTCACAATCCTGTGACTCTCCAGGGAAAGAGTTCAGAAGGCAAAAAAGTGTGCCTATCACTTGGCCGAAGTTTCAACCCCAGGTTTCTCACTGGATTATCCTAATATGAATGCAGATCCCACATCTCTAAAATCGACTGTTTCTGAAACTATGGAAACAACAGGTATAATTCCTAGCAATTAGTGTGGCAAGTTGCACTGATCACCTGCTGGCCAGGCCACCTGTGTGACTGTCTGACGCTCCCCACCCTGCTGTCCTCTGCATGGCTTCCCAATTTTACTCTGAAAAAGCACCTTCTCTTTTCCCTTCCTGAACCATTTTTCCTTTTAAATTTGGGGAGTTAACTTTTCTTTTTAACTTCTGAAGAGGAAAATAACTCCAGGAGGTTTTTCCCTATCTGAGGCATATGGTGCCCCATGATGATTCAAGGGAATTGACATAAAAATAGCTAGAAATCCAAAGAAAAATGACTCTTGACAAATCTAAATCAAGGATTTAACCAAACTAGCTGGCTTGTTAGATGTATATTCAGAGGTCAGTAGATGCCTCTAACCCGCAATCAGAGCTTGATTTACAGTTTCATTAGTAGAAGCTCAGAGGGTTCGCCATAGAGGGTTTAAGTCGTATAAGCTGCATCATGGGGGCCACTGTCCAAACACAAGCCCTTTGAAAGAAAAAGTACTCACAGCCAGAACAATTTGCAAACATACTGCAACCTCTGTCTGTCCCATTTGACACAAAGTCAAAACTTTCATGATTACATTTTCTATCTTCAGATGTTAATTGTGACTAATAGCCAGCAAGTCTAAAAACTAATTAAAAGTAAAGATAGAATTACTTGTCTTCAAGGTACAGAGTATGTATGTAACTATTTTGTTTCAGCCTCTTTCAAACCCGTGATCATAGAAGGTCACACCAACAGAGGTGTCAGTACCATGGTTCTGTCTCGTTCCTGACCTTCTAATCTAGACTATCAGGTTTTCCCAGTAGCTCATTGTTGAAGAATCTGCCTGCCAATGCAGGAGACGTGGGTTTGATTCCCAGTCAGGAAGATGCCCTGGAGAAGGGAATGGCTACCCACTCCAGTATTCTTGCCTGGGAAATCCCATGGATAGAGGAGTCTGGTGGAGGTTGCAAAGAGAAGGACACAACTGAACAACTAAATCAACAACCTAGAACACTACTCCAACACAAGGTGAGCACATCCAGGCCTGATTTGTTTTAATCAAGCAAAGTTAAGGGAGGGATATTTACAGGATTTTAGGGTCTGAGCTGAGTGATTTCCGCATAGAACTTGCAAAGTGCAGCCTGACTGGCAATGGGACTAGATTACAACACAGTCACTTTGGACTGATGGCTATAGCTAGAGGAGGGTCTTGAAGCAAGTTGCTTTGGTTAGATCCTCAGCTTATCTTCTGAGAGTAAGCATTTCCTGGAGTAAATAACCTTTGTGTTGCTTATTTCAGAGAAAGGGAATTATGTTGGTCTCAATTCTCAGAATCTACATTTACTTAAATAATATCAGAGAGAGAAGCACCCCAGAAGCTGCCAAATAGACATTCTTGGATTAACATTTACACAACTGCCCCCACCACCTCCACCAACCAATGACCCAAACAAATGAACTACTCTCCTTCCTTCCTTCCTAAGCTCTCTTGACTCTGCCTGAGATTCAGGACCAGTTCTTCCTTCAGGACATCTCTACAATGCCAGCCACAAGAAACCACTGCACCCATGAATCCTGACCACTCCCACTGTTGGTCACTGTAATATTCAGGGAGCTTGTTTCCATGGGATATTCTTTGTTCTCTGGGTAGCCTTTCTTTAGGACCAGAGCTAATGTGGACTGGCTTTGAGTACTGCAATCATACAATACTTCTTTGAGCAAAACTCCATAAGAGATTATTTTTCTCCTCCTGCCATATCTTTCCGACCATGGCTCAATTCTGACCTTTGAGAGTACACATTCAGTAGTTCCTTTCTTTGTTTTCACCTTATTTCATGCCTTCTGGGCAGAGTCTTCATTTACTAAACTCCTTATCTCTGACTTACTATTGTCTGGTACTCAAAACTGACAATACACTGGTGCTGACCTCCATTGCTCTACACTGGTCACGGTTTTTCATTCATATTCTAGCTGTAAGCTCTCCCCGTGGCTTCAAGCTATTATTCCATGACCCCTTGGCACCCACATAAGGTTGTAAGCCCCTCTCTCCTATTCTGGCCTGCCTCTCACCCTGCTGTGAGTGAGAATAGATCAAATATCTACCTGAACTGCTATTAATACCTTGAAAAGTATGCTCCATTCTCTCAGGAGTTGTCTCTAACATTTAAAATATCTAAATATATACAAATATAGTGACAAATACACTTTCTTTGTATTATCATAACCCAACACTCTGTTTTAAAATGTGAACCCTCCAGGACAGGATACAGTTAGTAAAATTGTTAGAAAGGTTGACTGGTCCTTCAAAATAAATTCAGGGTGTCCAATAAAAACCAAAGACAGCTGTGGAAATTATCTATAGGTACTGAGCATAGCATATTAAAATGCAGAGACATTACCTTGCCAACAAAGGTCCATCTAGTCAAGGCTGTGGTTTTTCCAGTGGTCATGTATGGATGTGAGAGTTGGACTGTGAAGAAAGCTGAGCGCTGAAAAATTGATGCTTTTGAACTGTGGTGTTGGAGAAGACTCTTGAGAGTTCCTTGGACTGCAAGGAGATCCAACCAGTCCATCCTAAAGGAGATCAGTCCTGGGTGTTCATTGGAAGGACTGACGCTAAAGCTGAAACTCCAATACTTTGGCCACCTCATGCAAAGAGTTGACTCATTGGAAAAGACCCTGATGCTGGGAGGGATTGGGGGCAGGAGGAGAAGGGGACGACAGAGGATGAGATGGCTGGATGGCATCACCGACTCGATGGGCATGAGTTTGAGTAAACTCTGGGAGTTGGTGATGGACAGGGAGGCCTGGCGTGCTGCGATTCATGGGATTGCAAAGAGTTGGACACGACTGAGCGACTGAAATGAACTGAACTGAACTAAACTGAGCAGAGAGGGCTTCCCAGGCAGCTCAGTGGCATAGAATCTGCCAGGCAGGTTTGATCCCTGGGTCAGGAAGTTGCCCTGGAAAAGGAAATGGCAACCCACTCCAATATTCTTGCCTGGGAAGCCCCATGGACAGAGGAGCCTGGACAGTTACAGTTCATGGGGTTGCAAAGAATGGGACATGACTTAGCGACTAAACAACAACAACCGAGCATAGAATGATTAACAAATGAATAGACTTAGCAATTATTGCCTTGCTTTGGCTCCAGTTCCTATTTCACTTTTGGTTTGCAGTGACTGCTGGTAAGGCAAATTGTTGTTCACACTGGACTAGACTTGCAGAAAGTGAAGGGGTGTCTTTTTTCCCCCAGGAGAAATCCTCTCCTCTGGTCTATGGTTTGGCTCCGGTGGCTTCTCAAGTTTGTGCCAATATTTTCAACATGTGTCAGTGAGGAGGATGTCATTTTCTACTTGTAAAAATGAGTTTAGATATGTAACTGATCAAGTCACTTAGGTTTATTTTTTCATATAACTGCTAAAAATGATGGATCATCATTATTCAAAGGAATAAAAACACGTGTTGTCTGAAGAACTTCTTGGTGCTGCTACAACAAAGTGAGGACATGGTCTGAAAATGCTGAACATCTGCATTGGTAGATAACGACGGCTCTGAGAAATATATTCTTTCTGCTAGACTCTAATAAAAGCATTTATCTTAGGCAAATCTAAGTTCTCAGGTTTATCAGATAATATAAGTGTCTATGAAAGTGAAAGTGTTGGTTGCTCCATTGTGTATGACTCTCTGCAACCCCATAGGCTATAGCCCACCAGGCTCCTTTGTCCATGGAATTTTCCAGGCAAGAATACTGGAGTGGGTAGCCATTTCCTTCTACAGGGGTCTTCCTGACCAGGGATTGAGTACAAGTCTCCTGCATTGGCAGGCAGATTCTTTACTGCTGTACTACCTGGGGAGCCCTGCAACCATCTATAGCTATATATTAAGCAGACAGATAGATAAAGCATAATTAATCCATCTGTGTAAAGCCCTAGAGGGTAGGGAGTACTATGGTCCCTGGTAAACACAAAAAGAGATGGAGGAAGCAGGCAGTTAAGTCCATTGCTCACAGTCATATAACTAGTTAGTGAAAGTGAAAGTATTAGTCACTCAGTTGTGTCTGACTCCTTGTGACCCCATGGACTGTAGTCTGCCAGGCTCTTCTGTCCATGGGATCTCCTAGGCAAGAATATTGGAGTGGGCTGCCATTACCTACTCCAGGGGATCTTCCCGGCCCAGGGATCAAACTCCAGTCTCTTGCATTGCAGGCAGATTATTTACAATCTGAGCCACCAAGGAAGCCTCAATAATGAGCAAGAATTTGAACCCAAGCAATCTGGCTCCAGATACAAGGATGCTTCAATAAGGGGAAAACATTCCATTTCATGGATACATGCGTATGTATGGCTGAGTCCCTTTGCTGTTCACCTGAAACTATTACCATGTTGTTTGTTAATCAACTCTACCCCAATACAAAATAAAAAGTTTAAAAAAAATCCACTTTAATGGCTTATAATACATTTCAATATGACCCAGAAATCAGGATAAGGTGAGACTTAGTTGAATGCCAAGCAATCTGCAAACTCCAAATATCATGGAGTTAGGAATATCCATAGGGCCTTACTGTAGGTCTGTCTCCATTTCTGTGTACCCCATGTCCAAGGTAAGAGAAACCCAAGTAAGACGGTAGGTGTTGTAAGAGGGCATCAGAGGACAGACACACTAAAACCATAATCACAGAAAACTAACCAATCTGATCACACGGACCACACTCTTGTCTAACTCAATGAAACTAAACCATGCCATGTGGGGCCACCCAAGACAGACAGGTCATGGTGGAGAGGTCTGACAGAATGTGGTCCACTGGAGAAGGGAATGGCAAACCACTTCAGTATTCTTGCCTTGAGAACCCCATGAACAGTAGGAAAAGGCAAAATGATAGGGTACTGAAACTCCCCAGGTTGGTAGGTGCCCAATATGCTACTGGAGATCAGTGGAGAAATAACTCCAGAAAGAAGGAAGGGATGGAGCCAAAGCAAAAACAATACCCAGTTGTGGATGGGACTGGTGATAGAAGCAAGGTCCAATGCTGTAAAGAGCAATATTGCATAGGAACCTGGAATGTTAGGTCCATGAATCAAGGCAAATTGGCAGTGGTCAAACAGGAGATGGCAAGAGTGAATGTCGACATTCTAGGAATCAGCGAACTAAAATGGACTGGAATGGGTGAATTTAACTCAGATGACCATTATATCTACTACTGTGGGCAGGAATCCCTTAGAAGAAATGGAGTAGCCATCTTGGTCAACAAAAGAGTGCGAAATGCAGTACTTGGTTGCAATCTCAAGAATGAGAGAGTGATCTCTGTTCATGTCCAAGGCAAGCCATTCAATATCACGGTAATCCAAGCCTATGCCCCAACCAGTAACGCTGAAGAAGCTGAAGTTGAATGGTTCTATGAAGACCTACAAGACCTTCTAGAACTAACACCCAAAAAAGATGTCCTTTTCATTATAGGGTACTGGAATGCAAAAGTAGGAAGTCAAGAAACACCTGGAGTAACAGGCAAATTTGGCCTTGGAGTACAGAATGAAGCAGGGCAAAGGCTAATAGAGTTTTGCCAAGAGAATGCACTGGTCATAGCACGGGAGAAGCCTCTACACATGTACATCACCAGGTGGTCAACACCGAAATCAGGTTGATTATATTCTTTGCAGCCAAAGATGGAGAAGCTCTATACAGTCAGCAAAAACAAGACCGGGAGCTGACTGTGGTTCAGATCATGAACTCCTTATTGCCACATTCAGACTTAACTGAAGAAAGTAGGGATAACCAATAGACCATTCAGGTATGACCTAAATCAAATCCCTTATGACTATACAGTGGAAGTGAGAAATAGATTTAAGGGACTAGATCTGATAGACAGAGTGCCTGATGAACTACAGACAGAGGTTCGTGACATTGCACAGGAGACAGGGATCAAGACCATCCCCATGGAAAAGAAATGCAAAAAGTCAAAATGGTTGTCTGAGGAGGCCTTACAAATAGCTGTGAAAAGAAGAGATTGAAAAGCAAAGGAGAAAGGGAAAGATATTCCCATTTGAATGCAGAGTTCCAAAGAATAGCAAGGAGAGATAAGAAAGCCTTCCTCAGAGATCAGCAAAGAAATAGAGGAAAACAACAGAATGGGAAAGACTAGAGATCTCTTCAAGAAAATTAGAGATACCAAGGGAACATTTTAGGCAAAGATGGGTTCAATAAAGGACAGAAATGGTATGGACCTAACAGAAGCAGAAGATATTAAGCAGAGGTGGCAAGAATACACAGAAGAATTGTACAAAAAAGATGTTCACAACCGAGATAATCATGATGGTTTGATCACTCACCTAGAGCCAGACATCCTGGAATGTGAAGTCAAGTGGGTCTTAGGAAGCATCGTTATGAACAAAACTAGTGGGTGTGATGGAATTCCAGTTGAGCTATTTCAAATCCTGAAAGATGATGCTGTGAAAGTGCTGCACTCAATATGCCAGCTGATTTGGAAAACTCAGCAGTGGCCACAGGACTGGAAAAGGCCAGTTTTCATTCCAATCCCAAAGAAAGGCAATCCCAAAGAATGCTCAAACTACTGCACAATTGCACTCATCTCACACACTAGTAAAGTAATGCTTAAAATTCTCCAAGCCAGGCTTCAGCAATACATGAACCTTGAACCTCCAGATGTTCAAATTGGCTTTAGAAAAGGCAGAGGAACCAGAGATCAAATTGCCAACATCCGCTGGATCATTGAAAAAGCAAGAGAGTTCCAGAAAAACATCTACTTCGGCTTTATTGACTATGCCAAAGCCTTTGACTGTGTGGATCACAATAAACTGTGGAAAATTCTGAAAGAGATGGGAATACCCGACCACCTGACCTGCCTCTTGAGAAACCTGTAGGCAGGTCAGAAAGCAACAGTTAGAACTGGACATGGAACAACCAACTCGTTCCAAATTGGGAAAGGAGTATGTCAAGGCTGTATATTGTCACCCTGCTTATTTAACTTATATGCAGAGTACATCATGAGAAATGCTGGGCTGTAAGAAGCACAAGCTGGAATCAAGATTGCCGGGAAAAATATCAGTAACCTCAAATGTGCAGATGACACCACCCTTATGGCAGAAAGTGAAGAAGAACTAAAAAGCCTCTTGATGAAAGTGAAAGAGGAGACTGAAAAAGTTGGCTTAAAGCTTAACATTCAGAAAACTAAGATCATGGCATCTGGTCCCATCACTTCACGGGAAATAGATGGAGAAACAGTGGAAACAGTGTCAGACTTTATTTTTTGGGGCTCCAAAATCACTGCAGATGGTGATTGCAGCCATGAAATTAAAAGACGCTTACCCCTTGGAAGGAAAGTTATGACCAACCTAGATAGCATATTAAAAAGCAGAGACATGTATTCCCCATCCCTGATTCATGTCAATGTATGACAAAACCCACTGCAATGTTGTGAATTAATTAGCCTCCAACTAATAAAAATTTAAAAAATTAAATAAATAAAAAGCAGAGACATTACTTTGCCAACAAAGGTCTGTCTAGGCTGTCAAGGCTATGGTTTTTCCAGTGGTCATGTATGGATGTGAGAGTTGGACTGTGAAGAAAGCTGAGCGCCGAAAAATTGATGCTTTTGAACTGTAGTGTTGGAGAAGACTCCTTAGAGTCCCTTGGACTGCAAGGAAATCCAACCAGTCCATCCTAAAGGAGATCAGTCCTGGGTGTTCATTGGAAGGACTGATGCTGAAGCTGAAACTCAAATACTTTGGCCACCTCATGTGAAGAGTTGACTCATTGGAAAAGACCCTGATACTGGAAGGGATTGGGGGCCAGAGGAGAAGTGGACGACAGAGGATGAGATGGCTGGATGGCATCACCAACTCGTTGGACATGGGTTTGGGTGGATTCTGGGAGTTGGTGATGGACAGAGAGGCCTTGCGTGCTGCGATTCATGGCATCACAAAGAGTTGGACATGACTGAGCAACTGAACTGAGCTGAACAGCCCCACATAGGGGTCCCCAGGTGTCTGGAACAGTAGAGGGGATTAACATCCTAGTGAGGCTGTGAAAAGATGGGAGCAGTGAGTGATCTCTGATGGGCCATGAGCCTCAGCATAGCTCAGTGTTTAAAGGCAGGGGTTCTGGAATCAGACTCTCTTGGACTTAAATTCTGACCGTGGATCATGATGGATCCAATGGATGCCTAGATTAGGAGTGATAGCTCTAGCCCTAGAAATTCCATCAGGTCTGCCACAGTATAACAAGCCGCTTCTCTTCAGCTGAAACAGAATGCTTGCCTGCAAATGACACCCTAAAGTTCTGGCTCCCTCAAGAATCCCCAACATCCAAACAAAACTGCCTTGCCACGCCTTTCCTCATCGGTGCTCTGCAATCTCAATCACCATCGATAGTGGGTACATTGTCTGGACTATCTCACCCTTAGTTTCAACATCTGAAAAGTGGGAATTCCGGCAATGCTAAAATAAAATCATTAAGTCACTTAGTACAATAGTTAGCTCAGAGTAAGCACTCTTTTAAGATGACTGAGCACTCTGGTTTCCTCTGCCAATGAATAATTAGAATTCACAAACTCGTCAGTATTTCAACAAGTCACTGGAAATTACATGTTTATTCTTAGGAAGGTTGTATAGACTGAAACATAAAGTTTCTTTGCTTCTGATGGTAGTATAATTTAGTGACATTTGTTACATGGCCCTCATTAAAGACTGGAAAAAGAATTACTTTAAAATGCAGATTGATATAAAAAAATTATCTGAGAATTCTAATTTATACAGGCTAAAATGCTACATATTATTAACAATAGTAATAAAATTATAGTTCTATAGACTAATTTATTAGCTTTTCATTATTAGCCTCAAGGAACATTTATTAGCCACCCATTAATTTAATTGAGAATTTAATAAGCACCAGACACCATACAGAAGGAAATATATTAATGCAGCCTATTGGGATATAAAGCTTTATTTTGCTTATGTTTCTTTCTCATCCTTTCCAGACTTCAGAATGTCTAGATATAAAAGCCTGGTTCACCGGCTCCTTATGGCTCAAAGTCACTCTTCTAATAATTCACAGATCGATATATTGAGATACTGATTTGTGTTTGTTCTGGCTCTGTTTTTTTGCATCCCCACCCCCAAGCAGGGTTTGCATTCCTTTTCTCTGGAGCTTGGGAAAGAGACCTATTCTGGGAAGAGGTTGTCATGAGGGGAGAACACTGAAGCTCCTTGGAGTCGGCAGCACCTTTGTTCTTCTGAACAAGCTCAAACTCATCAGTGATGATACTATACATCTTGGTGGGCAGGAAAAAAGAGGAAGGTTGCAAAAGGAGAGAAGCAGACGATAGGCTTTCATAACCTATTGGTGTCAGAACCCTGAGGAAGTGGAAAGTTTTTGAGGAAATGGCTGTGTGTATACTTTAGAATATTGGACTGTGAAGAAAGCTGAGTGCCGAAAAATTGATGCTTTTGAACTGTGGTGTTGGAGAAGACTCTTGAGAGTCCCTTGGACTGCAAGGAGATCCAACCAGTCCATCCTGAAGGAGATAAGTCCGGGGTGTTCATTGGAAGGACTGATGCTGAAGCTGAAACTTCAATACTTTGGCCACCTCATGCAAAGAGTTGACTCATTGGAAAAGACCCTGATGCTGGGAGGGATTGGGGGCAGGAGGAGAAGGGGACGACAGAGGATGAGATGGCTGGATGGTATCACCGACTCGATGGGCATGAGTTTGAGTAAACTCCAGCATTTTGTGATGGACAGGGAGACCTGGCATGCTGTGATTCATGGGGGTCGCAAAGAGTCAGACACGACTGAGCGACTGAACTGAACTGAACTGATACTTTAGAAATCCAGACCCAGATACCAAATGAAGACTCCCATCCTCTGAAAAGTTTCCCATGTCCCACACAATACATAGCAACTGAGAGCTGTCAGAACTCAAGGACTGTATTGGTATAATACCAGTAGTGGCTATATAGCCCCCTGATGTTTTGGGCACCATATAAATCTTCTGGGTTTTTGTATGACCTAAAGAGAGATGGAGATGGAGTTCTAACGGTGCTTTTTTAGCTAGGGAGTTCAGAGTCAGTTTTGTTTATTTAGATAATACAAAGAAAGAGACTTGTCTTGTAGATTGTACAGTCTATAGACAAATACTGTTACCGCTACACTTGCTTTAGCAAAGCCCTTTGCACATGTTAGGTGCTCATTGAATTTTTTTCTGAAAAGATTTGAAGCTCCAGGTGGAAATGCTAATTGAGGTTTACACAATAAGGTAGACACTTGCCCATTCAGATATTAGAAACTATCCAGGAAGCCATTACTTCAGTGATTAACCGTGATGTTGCCACAAGGCAAGTGTGTGTTATAGAATATGTAGAAAAGAGTAAACAAAATAATGCCACTTCAACGTGGCAATCTTTGTGTCACTTGCTAGCTGAAAAAAATGAGTTATGCCCTTGTTTAATTTGTCAGCATTTCAATTAGAACATCATTGGTGACCCTTCCTCCTGACACAGGCTATTTTGTTCTTGCAACAAACTTGGCCATTGGCCATATTTCCTGTTATTGATGATGTGAATTTATGTATTGCAGATATAAATGATTTAATTGCAGATATAAATGATTTAATTGCAGATTAGATAAATATGAGGCACACATTCCCAATCACATCATTATTCAAAAGATGATAATAATTTTGTCCCATTTGTCAAATAGTGTTACTGCATTTTAATTTACATTTTCAGAAGATTTAATTAACCAGGTTCTAGGAATTTAGACAGGAACAAGCCGTCTTAAATCCTTCCTAGAACAAGGGATGTAAACAAATAAATAAACAAACAACGAGAGCAGATTGTTCCTTTTACTGATATGATTTCTTTCCTCTAAAGATTCCCTTTTTTCCTCCTGGACAAGAACAGGCAACATTTAAAGTGATGTATCAAAACTCTAATTAATAATTAGAACAAATATACAAAAAATGTATTCAGATTTAGGACTAATATTTTAAGATCCACTTCTTTTGAAGTTGTTCCTTGGCATTAACTTAGATCAGGGATACATATCTAAAGCTGGGCTCCTTAAACATGGGTGGGAAGAGAAGTACATCTTTACTTTCCCTGTAAAGAAATTTAGCTTTTTCTTCCATTATAAGTGTTGTCAATTCCTGTGATGTCACAGTCAAAATCTTCTTAGATCTTGTTATAAGATATGTTAGTAAAGAGGCATGCATCTTCTGTATAGTTATTATGTATTTTTAATATTCATTTTCTTTGTAGTCTTATATATTTGACTTAAAAACATTCTGAGAACGGACAGCACTACTGTCAAAAGAGACCATGGCAGAGAAAACAATTCAAGAGCGTTGGTTGTATACAAGGTTTCAAGGAGTCCTCTGATTCACAGTCTCATCAGTGAGTGGGAGGGATCATCATGTATGCCTTTGTATTCCCTTGTTTGTTGTTCACTCACTCAGTTGTATCCAACTCTTTGCGACCCCATGGACTGCAACATGCCAGGCTTCCCTGTCCTTTACCATCTCCCAGAGTTTGCTCAAGCTTATGTCCATCGAGTCAGTGTTGCCATCCAACCATCTCATTCTCTGTCATCCCCTTCTCCTCCTGCCTTCAATTCTTCCCAGCATCAGGGTCTTTTCCAATGAGTTGGCTCTTTGCATCAGGTGACCAAAGTATTGGAGCTTCAGCTTCAGCATCAGCCCTTCCAATGAATATTCAGGGTTGATTTCCTTTAGGACTGACTGGTTTGATCTCCTTGCTGTGTAAGGGACTCTCAAGAGTCTTCCCCTGCACCACAGTTCGAAGGCATTAATTTTTTGGCACTCAGCCTATTTTATTGTCCAGCGTTCAAATTTACACGACTACTGGAAAAACCATAATTTGATTATACAGAATTTTGTAGGCAAAGTGATGTCTCTACTTTTTAATACGCTGTCTAGGTTTGTCATTGCTTTCCTTCCAAGGAGCAAGTGTCTTTTAATTTCATGGCTGCAGTCACCATCTGCAGTGATTTTGGAGCCCAAGAAAACAAAATCTGCCACTGTTTCCATTGTTTCCCTTTTATTTGCCATGAAGTGATGGGACTGGATGCCATGATCTTAGTTTTTTGAACGTTGAGTTTTAAGCCAGGTTTTTCACTCTCCTCTTTCACGATCATGAAGATGCTCTTTAGCTTCTGCCATCAGAGTGGTATCATCTGCATATCTGAGATTGTTGATATTTCTCCCGGCAATCTTGATTCCAGCTTGTGCTTCATACAGCCTGGCATTTTGCATGATGTTACTCTGCACATAAGTTAAATAAGCAGGGTGACAATACAATATATGGCCTTGTCATACTTTCTTCCCACTTCTGGTCTGGTCAGTTGTTCTGTGTAAGGTTCTAACTGGTGCTTCTTAACCTGTACACTAGTTCCTCAGGAGACAGGGAAGGTGGTAGGCAGGTAAGGTGGTCTGGTATTCCCATGTCTTTAAGAATCTTTCAGTTTGTTGTGTTCCACACAGTCAGAGGCTCTAGTATAGTCAAGGAGGAGCAGATGTTTTTCCAGAACCCCCTTGCTTCCTCCATGATCCAACAAATGTTGACAGTTTGATCTCTGGTTTCTCTGCCTTTTCTAAATCCAGCTTGTACATCTGGAAGTTCTCAGTTCATGTACTGCTGAAGCCTAGCTTGAAGGATTTTGAGCATAACCTTGCTAGTGTGTGAAATAAGCACAATGGCACAGTAGTTGGAACATTCTTTGGCACTGTCCTTCTTTGGGATTGGAATGAAAATTGACCTTTTCCAGTCTTGTGGGCACTGCTGAGTTTTCCAAATTTGCTGACATATTGAGTGCAGCACTTTCACGGCATCATCTTTTAGGGTTTGAAATAGCTCAGCTGGAACTCCATCACCTCCACTAGCTTTGTTCATAGCTTCCCAAGGCCCACTTGACATCACACTCCAGGATGTCTGCCTCTAAGTGAGTGACCACACCATCGTAGTTATCTGGGTCATTAAGACCTTTGTTGCGTAGTTCTTCTGTGTATTTTTGCCATCTCTTCTTAATCTCTTTTGTTTCTGTAAGGTTCTTACCGTTTCTTCCTTTATCACGCCCATCCTTACATGAAATGTTCCCTTGATGTTCTCTTGCCTAGGAAAGTCACAGACATCGGCAAAGCCAGAGCCAACATGGGAAGAGTGAGCTCCTACCATCCTGCTGCTGCTTGCCATGAGAGCCCAGAGGACTTGCATGAGCGTCCTCTCACTGCCACAGCATGCCCCTCAGACTCGCCACGCTGCCCTCTCACGTTTCTGTGTGTTGGGAGTCTGGCTCAGGTCTCACCAGGCTAAAATGACACATCGACACGACTGTTCCTTCTAGGGACTCTGGGAAGGATCAGTGGAGGGGATCATTATGCTGCCTACCACAGTGCTCACATTGGCATGGCCTAATCTGGTTGAGTCGGAGGGCTCTAGAGAAAAGTGGTGACCTCGAGAAACAAATTCAGATTTTAGGCAATGAATAAGGAGCTCAACTCACCATAGCCCGGTAGTTAGATAGCAATGGGTTCAGGGGATGAGTACACGGGAAGGGGACAAGTGGTTTTTTTAAAAGGTGAAGAGCAGTGCTGGCCTGTCTGTGTGTAGGTGTTGTGCAGTTGCTCAGTCATGTCCAACTCTTTGTGACCCCATAGACTGCGTGGGATCAAGGCATTAAAGGGAGCAAAGACGCACAGGGGAAGAGCAGTACAAGCAGACAGATGACAGTGGCAGGAGATCCACGACCACAGGCTCAATGACAAATAACAGAGAAGACGTCTTTTGCAACAGAATTGGAACTTAGTTAAGAAGTCTGAGAACCCAGCACGGCTCTCATACTTCAAGAGGTCTAATTATCATGTGTGTGTTGGTCACTAAGTCATGTCCGACTCTTTGCGACCCCATGGACTGTAGCCTACCAGGCTCCTCTCTCCACGGAATTCTTCAGGCAAGAATATTGGAGTGGGTAGCCATACCTTCTCCAGGGGATCTTTCCAACCCCGGGATCAAACATGGTCTCCTGCATTGCAGGCAGATTCTTACCATCTGAGCCACCAATTGAAGGAGCCACTTATCACTATGACACAATTATAGAATCCAAAGAACTTTGTAAAAGACACTAAAAATTTTGTGTGCAGTCCATTTGGGTTTCTGGGGAGAAAAGCCATTGAAGAAAGTACCAAAATGTACCAGGTAGACATTATTACATATATGTGAACTTAATCAACTGCTCTGTTGCTATGCATTTACTTAACTAATTTAGTCCTAAGTTAAAGATTTCTTTATCTGTGAGTTTCTGAGTGAATTCAGCAGAAAACCTAGTCACAATTCGTGGAGCTGTCTTAAACAAGTTAGTTTCCTTGGCTTAGATATTTCCAGGTAACTCATTCTTAAGCTTTCACTTCGTAAAAGAAATAGCTTTGGACAAAGATAATATTTCTACATAGACTTCTTTGGTATAACATCAGTTTGAAAGGAAATTTTTAATAGATTGTCACATGACTGCTAAAGATTTTGTTTATTTTCAGTGAATTCTCCATCTTCAGAATCCTATTTTCATTTGTACCTGAAAAATGTTTCCTTGAAATACTTCAAAAGGTATTTCAAAAATTAACTACTGGATAATTAGTCACCTATACCTGGGCCTCTTGAATCCAGTGATGTTCAATTTTGCCTTCAAGAACTTGACAGAACACCTTTGATTCTTTGAAAAGTTTCTGATAAGGGAGATCCAATGTTGATCATTACACTAAAAAGATATCATAAACAACTCCGTTTAGTTTGTATATTTATTGTTGGCGAAGGACCTGTGTTGTTGACAGTAGAGGGATGATGAGACAGTTTTTGTTGGGATCTTGAATCCCCTGTTTTGAAAATAACACAGAGGCAGATTCTTTGGCAGGACTTGACATACATCAAGAAGAGGCAACAGCCAGGAAAATGCTACTTAGGATAGATTCAATTTGCAGGAGTAATTGATCCTTTTAAAGTGGTAAGTTTATTTCTGGTCATAACAGACTGACTTTGAATAACAACTAAATGTATTTTAGTAGTACACATTTAAAAACAATGATCATTGTGATTGTTTTAAACTCTACAGTGGCAGCCTCTTAAAAGACAACTTAACAATTTTCTCCCAAACATCGAGTTTTGCAGTAAACAGAGGGACATATCTAGTTGCTAAGAGACCTGTCTTTAACATGGCCACCTTTGATAAACGCTTCATGAATTATGGCTTCTATTTTTTGGATATAATATGACAAGAGTTTCACTTCTATTTTAACAATATGTCTTACTATATATACTACTTAAAATCCTAATGATTTTGTTGTTTAAGTAAGTAAGCAAAGAAATTTGAGTCAGGACAGTCCTCTCTGAGTCTTAAGAGAGAAAATAAGACAGATAAATTAAAAAGCACATAATTATGGTACAGTAGAATTGTTTGTAACTGTCTCCAATACACTGTTCTTTAAAAACTAAAAAGGAAGTTCCAAGCAATATGTTTAAATAGAACATACTTTGCATTGACTGACTTGTATTGTCTGTGCCTTTGATCACCATTTAAGAGAACATGGCTTCAGGCCAGCTATAGAACACCTAAAAACAAACCTTAAAAGACTCAAGTGATGTTTTGTCCAGGAAATCAAACACCTAGCCAAAGGGCATCATAAATAAATTTGATCTCGCTTCAGGGGGTGCCCCTGAACAGGCCATTAGAAAGCCTCTATTTATTTCAACCCATTCTGAGAGGAAACTAATTAAACCCGCTCTCAGATAAAGTTGATTAGGCCAGGAGAAGAGCCGGGAGCTCAGAGATGACTGACACAACCCTCCAGTAGGGGAGAAGCCTGTGGGAAAGTTCTTAGCTTGGGCACAAGATGATTCAATAGTGAAATTGAACCAAGCCATTGAGAACTGGTATCCTTTTTAGATCAGAAGATAAAGTGGGGGCCATCAGAGGGGCCACTCCTTTCCTGTCCTGCGTTCATTTTATTTGGAGAACTAAAACTAGGGGACAATTTGGCGCAGTGTGAAGCTCTTTAAATGATCTGTCGAACAGATTAGGATTTTTTCTTGGCTTTTGTTCTCCAATCTGTCACAGACAGATACTTTTCACAAAACATAATATGAGCACATTACTAAACTACAAAACAATCAAAACAATTTATAAAGCTCCATCTTTTTTACTACTATATTCAATGCATATAAAATTACCCTGTCTAGTTACTATGAAAATATCCAAACTCGGACTTAACTCCTGGGCTCATCTCTTTGCAGACAGGCAAGGGGCTGCAGACGATGCTTGATGTGTAGCTGGTGTGCTGAACAGACTTCTGCTTCAGACAGACTTATGTTTAGATCCCACGTGTCACCTGTTATCTGTGTAACTTGAGAAATTGGCTTAACAACGTACAAGAGATCATGGGCTCAGCACACATTTCCTAACTTCCTAAAATCAGGGACAAGATACATGTTCCACTCTATAAATGTTAAAATACTGAGATATCCCCAAATCCCTGTATGTGTTGCTGCCCCCTGAAATTGCTATGAGAAGACAAACTGTTTCTACACACATACATGCTTAGTCGCTCAGTCATGTCTGACTCTTTGTGGCCCCATGGACTGTAACCCACCAGGCTCCTCTGTCCATGGAATTCTCCAGGCAAGAATACTGGAGTGGGTTGCCATTTCCTCCTCCAAGGTATCTTCTTCACCCCGGGATCCAACCAGCGTCTCCAGCATATCCTGGATTGGCAGGCGGATTCTTTACCACTGAGCTACCAGGGAAGCCCAAACCCTCTCTGATTTTCCCCATTTTTGTTACAATATACTTTTAGTTCATCACAGATGCAAATGATGCCAAGGCTTGCTAACAATGCATCCCAGGAAGGGTTAAAAGCTAGAAATAATGGTTTCTGATTAGGAGATTGGAAAAACAGTCTTAATTACAACCACTGCAATAGCTAAAATGGGCAACTCAAGTTTCCATATAATGTGTTAGGTGAACTCAGGCTGAGAGGAGAGTAATGGTAGTGGAGAACTCAATAAATATTTATAGAATAAAGATTAGGAAGAGTAACTCTCTTACTAACAGATTAGTTAGCAACAGATTTGTCCATTGGGTAAAGACATTGTTGATATGTTACCTCTTATGCAATGCCATTATTATTTTACTATCTCATGCATACTATCTTCAAGTGTCCACTGGCTACTTACCGGACCAGGAGTCTTCCAAATGTTTTTAACCATTAAATCTATCTTCAAACGCAACCTTAAAGGGAAGCCCACTGTAGAAAACAGATGAAATCTCTGTTGTGCTAGTTGAAGCAGGAGGAGGTGGAAGAATTGGTTTGTTTATCTTGCCTTCCCTACTTAAAACACCTAGGACACCACACACAGAACAGGATTTGAAAATCTCTGCACTCAAATTCTGAGTAATTTCATGCAAAGTCCAAATGATGAGTCAAGTGAATGGTTTAATTGCTGAAAATAGCCAAGTGTTGCTCTCATCTATAACTGGCAAGTGTTCCCTTAGCTTTCGGCTCTCCATTGAGACATCTGCGAGAGTTTGCCATTAACTGCCCTGCCTCGTGGCAGTCCACCACCATTTTCCCCTGCATGAGACCATTTTCTCTCAGTTTTTCCATATCTCTTTCCTCATATGTTGAGTATGTACATTCTACCCAGTGTCTACTCTACTACAAACTAGCACATATTCTTGTTCAAAAATCCATAACAAACTCAACCCCAGGGCTATGCTGTATTACTGGAGCATGAAGGGAAGAGTGGACGAAGAAAGAAAAGACAAGTTCTCTATCCTCTACCTCTTTCCTGTCTTAGTCTTAAATCCTGTTAGGTTAGAGTATGTAGTGAGCCATCCCTCTTGCCAGTGACTCCACCTGTGAATTTCAAGGAACAAACATAACAACATAATTGGCCTTGTATCTATTTCTTTGGGGAATAAATTCTTTATAAAAGTCTATGTCTATTGGTTCTCTGAGTATATACTACAACTTCAGGTTCAGTTATGTGTAAAGGCAAAGTTTAGAAAGCACGTATTTAGAGATTTGAATGGATTTTTCTTTCTGAACTTGCAATTTTTGGTATATAACTATAATAGCTCCTGTAACACAGTTACCTCACTAATTCAATGTTAGTGAAATCAAAACACTGTAGTTACATGAATAGTCCAGAAATATACAGATGACAGCTTCATTGTAGAGTTCAGGATAGATTATCACTTCAAATAAATAACATCCATGTAATCCTTCTGTAACTCCTGCCAGCCACATTCTACAACTTTACAAGACAATAGGATTTGAGCCAATCTTATACTCATGATTTTAATCCGAAATGTTTAACCTTGCCCATTTACAATGGCATGCTTCAGAAGCACATAGCAAGCAAGACTCATTTCCTTTCTTAGATATTATCTTTAATTTCTGAACTTGTTGATACAAAAACACCATTTCTGTCAGTCTTACAAACAATTATCTTAAATGGAATTTATTTGCATTAGGCTGGATCTATAGAAATCATATAACAAAATATTAGGGAACTAAAACAAATTGATGCCTTAAAAATATATTTCCTTTCCATTTATTCAGAATTTGGGAAGACAATGAATGACAAATTCTACCTAACTTCTGAAGTGTTTTTTTTTTTTTTAAATCACTACATATATCAAAACTGTTAATTACTTCTAGGGACTATTAACATGTTACATCAATTCTACAAATCCTTTCTTAATAATTATTTCAAAAGCATGTTTGGTTCAGTTCAGTTCAGTCACTCAGTCATGTCCGACTCTTTGCGAGCCCATGGAATGCAGCACGCCAGGCTTCCCTGTCCATCACCAACTCTTGGAGCATACTCAAACTCATGTCCATCAAGTTGGTGATATCATCCTACCATTTCATCCTCTATTGTCCCTTTCTCCTCCTGCCTTCAATCTTTCCCAGAATCTGGGTCTTTTCAAATGAGTCAGTTCTTCACATCAGGTGGCCAAAGTATTGGAGTTTCAGCTTCAGCATCAGTCCTTCCAATGAATATTCAGGACTGATTTCCTTTAGGATTGACTGGTTGGATCTCCCTGCAGTCCAAGGGCCTCTCAAGAGCCTTCTCCAACACCACAGTTCAAAAGCATCAATTCTTCAGTGCTCAGCTTTCTTCATGGTCCAACTCTCACATCCATACATGACCACTGGAAAAACCATAGCTTTGACTAGATGGACCTTTGTTGGCAAAGTAATGTCTCTGCTTTTTAATATGCTGTCTGGGCTGGTCATAGCTTTTCTTCCAAGGAACAAGCGTCTTTTCATTTCATGGCTGCAGTCACCATCTCCAGTGATTTTGGAGCCCCCAAAATAAAGTCTGTCACTGTTTCCACTGTTTCCTCATCTATTTGCCATGAAGTGATGGGACCAGATGCCATGATCTTAGTTTTCTGAATGTGAGTTTTAAGTTTAGTTACAAACATTTAAAATAGGACTAAATTTTGAAAGATTGGTATTTCTAGAACTGTTCCTCAAATAAGCCTTTTAAGAAATATTCATTACTTATAGGATATGAGAGAAACCATGTGATATTCAACCACAAAAGACTGTTGAGCAATGCCATAGACTGTTCTGCAATCTGTAGGTGCTGAATGGAAGAAGCTAATGAGAAAAAGAGTGATTGTGACAAGCAATTATGTCACCTATGTGAACAGCTTAATTTTCTAAATTAGCCACTTTGATAATTATGACATCTCATTTGTCTTTTAATTCCACTAGCCCTGAAGTTTACCTTTGATTTTTTTCCAATCAGATAAGAGGCTTTGATAAGCCAAGGGTCTATTATGTGTCTGAAAAATTCAGATTTCAGGCTGATTGGCTTGCTTTTTGCTTTAGCCAGAGCAAATGGCTCTCTCCACAAGAGCTCTCCAAGCCTGACTTTCTTCGCTTCTGTCTGCAGTAGTAATGGGGGAAAGTGGAGAGCGTGAGGGAGATTGCAAAGCAAATTAACAGTGTCAACAGTACTGAAGAGAACACGGTCCAGCCTACTTCACAGGAAAGGCAAACTGTTTTTCAAATACATTAAAAATCACTTTAGCAGCATCCACTTTACATGCATGTCCCCCAATTACTGAGCTAATTACAAATGATTTTGATGTACTCATCAAAGCACTTTCAATTTAAGACTGCGTATTCTTGCTTTTATTGTATTGACTTGGGAGGTTTACAAAAAGTTAGGGGTCTGCATAGAGAGGCATGTTAGAAAGACAGATGAACAGGAAATCCCAATGACCACTGTCAGTTGGATATCTTAAGCAGAGTTGTATAGGAAATGAAGAAGTCCTGATTTAAGCAATTTGCAGGAACTTTAGTAATCAACTGGGCCCTGTGATCTTTCTTACTAGAATGTGTGTGTACTTGGCAGAAAGATGCCAAGAAGAGCAAAACCAAAAGAAAGAGTAATTGGCTTATGTCATGACAGGATGTATGCATAGTTACTTCAGAGACAAGGGCCTGAGAAGGGTGTTCAGATCAAATGTGGTGCCTGAAACCTTTAGAACCATAGCCAGTTTGTTTTAACCAGTAGGGCAGAGGCTTAAGGAGGTAGCCTCAGGAATCAAGAGATGACTGTTCACACACACACACACCCATAGATATGCAAATACACACACACACACACACACACATATCCCACCATGGCCTGCCCAGACAACACCAATGAGTGGATATTTTTCCTGCTTCCCATATATTCTCAAGGCTGTGCATTATTTTTCCTTTTCCTATTCAGAGCTGCTCTTTTGCTTTAGTTTAACTTGATCTCACCCAGAGAAAGCAAACTTTTGTGCATATCCCTGGGTCTCCCAAATCTTAGGAAAATAAATTGATTATGACCACTTGTTTCCAAGCCTGAGATCAGCTTTACTGCTTAACTCCCACTAACACTCCCACCCCTGAAAAGATACCAGGCATATTCAACCTCACATGGGATGACCTGGTCTTGCCAGCGGTGGTCCGGAACCCTTCTGAGTCTTTGGGACTGTGCCTAGATATTCTTGGGCTTATGTGGAGGACTCTGTCCCACAATTACTCAGAACATAGGAAATGTCTTGTCTAAATCCCAGCAATACATGACAAGCTAAGAGTCATCTCCACCACTGAGATCAGAAGGAGTTGCTCTGCTAGAAAGACCGGCAGGTACAAAGGGTCTGAATCAGGATGTATTTTAAGGAAACTGTTTTCTCCCTTTTTAATATATTGAAAATATCTATAGCACCTCTTTATGAATATAACTGTCAAACTTATAATTAACTTATTTATCATTTCTTTTTTTTTTTGCCATGTTAGTGGATCTTTGTTCCCTGACCAGGGATGGAAGGAACCTGGGCCTGGCAGTGAAAGCGCAGAGTCCTAATTGCTAGAGCAGCAGGGAATTCCCTATCATTTCATTTTTTTAATGGAGTAGGTTGTTAATATTTTTATATAAGATATAGTTTACATGCAATAAAAGTAACTTTTTTTTACTGTACAGTTTTGTAAGATTTGACAAAAATGCATACAGTTATGTAACTACCACTACAATCAGAATATAGAACAGTTCTAACACCCCCAAAAGCTCTCCCATGCCCATAATAGTTCAATCCCTTCCCTCAGACCCAATCTCTGACAACCACTGATCTATTTCCTGCCCCTGAAGCTTTGCTTTTTCAGAATGCCATATAAACAGAATCATATAGTATATAGCCTTTGGACTTGGCAGAATGCATTTGAGATTCAGCCACACTGTTGTGTATATCAACAGTTCATTCCTTTCTGTTGATGAGTATTATTCTCTTATATTGCAGAGCCACAGACTAAAAGACATTTTGGTTGTTTGCAGTTCTTAGCGATTACAAATAAAGCCACCATCAGCATTCACATATTTGAATCAGGATTCATCGAAGAGATTTAGATTCCAGATTCTAGGATTAGTGCCAATAATTCTATAGGTGCTCTTTCCACAGAATGAGTCGCCCCAGCCCCTGATCTCAGGCTTCCTTGGATACAGGATCTTCTAGGTTTCCATGAGAGACTTCTTTTACTTCTTGCACACAACTTCTTAAAATTCACATTAGAGCAAGTCTGTATTTCTCTTGTTTTCCCAGTAGTAAAAATATGAGGAAGTCTAATATTTACTTATTATATTATTTACTTATTATGTTAGCTATATCTTCTAAAGAAACTTCTTCCTTATTTGAGGATACCCACAGCTTGAGCTTGCCCTTCCCTCTTTCTACATTTGCTATAGTGTGGAGTACACTCTTGACATTTAAATGGATGGTCCTGGAGTGAGACTTTAGTTCTTGCTTTGTTTCAGTATATTTTCAATTTCCAGGTAAGATGAAAATTTTACCATTTCTGAAAATCACGTAAATGACAGCTAAGAGGGAGAAAATGTCTACAAAGAATGTTCATGGATAAACTGAGAGATTCTGAAGTCATAGAATAGGCCTAGCCTTTTTGGAGGTGACCCCAGCTTTAAGGACAGGCAGTATGAAACAATGCCAATTAATAAATCACGTATTAATATATCAGGTTCTGGATAGTCACCTCCATAATCATCATTTCTTTCAGAAAACATTTACCACAGGTTTCCATTCGGGGAGCAAATTCTCTAGTTCTTTCGATGTATTTTAAATGTGTCCCTTTCAGCAGCATATTTATTACATCAAGGGAGGTAAGGCACAATTTTAGTGTTGATGCTAGTTTTATTTTATTGGAGGGTAATGACTACCCATCCTCTATGTATTTGGAAGTGGGGGCTACAAGGGGGTAGTGGAAAATAGTGAGGCCTGTTAATTTTTCCATGAGATCATTTTTCCCTTGACATGCAATTCGATGCTTAACAATTTTTCTGAAAGTCAAAAGGAAGACTACGTTGCCTAATTTTCACAGTGCTATAAATAGCCCCTCACAAAGCATAATTGTATAAAAGAGATGACATTTCTTTATGAAAGAATTTTCACTGGAAAGATAAAAGGAGGTCAGAACTCTTATGTGAGACATGTATTTTCAAGTATTCATAAAAATAGAAATCATCAGCAGTGGGAAAATTCTTTATGATAGACAGTCACACATAAGATATTGGAGCCAAAGTCATTTTCACAGGCGCCAACTGTAGTTTGAATGGAACTCAGCCAAGAAGCGGCTGCTGGGCATTTAGCTTAAGTGCCAATAAAAGGGAAGAGTATACACACACACACTCACACACGTGCGTGAGCACATGTACACACACACACACACACACACACACACACTCCAGCTTGTAGAGATATTTGCCAGAAACATTTTCTGGCTTCTGCCATCTGTGTCCTGCAGCCATCAATTAGGTCCTATGGTGACTCCAGCTGCTGAATCCTGCTTCAAGAGGTGGAATAATGTGGGAAAAATGAAAGAGAGAAAAAAGAGGAGAGCACTGATGGACAGCTGGAAGGAGCAGCAAGGCAGCATTTAGATACCAACCAGACCCCAATTCTTTGTAATGACTTGGATGCCATGAAGACTTTAAGATGTCCCCTTGGCTGGGAAGTGATTACACATGCATTTTTATGGCTTTTGTTATTTATAAATCACCAGAGATATATAGGACAATTTACAAAACACTTGAAAAAGGTCATGACCCTATTCTATTGGGTTGATGGGTTTATAAAGAATAGGTAGATAATATACCACTAATTTTTTAAAAAATCATTGTGGTCATGATATTGAGCAGGTATATATCTAGTCCTTTGCATGTGCCAGGCACCAAGTGGGTGCTTTATGTAAACCATTTTAAAGCTCTCAGCACCCCATGAAAAGTGTATTCTCAGCAGCCTCACTTTCCAGATGAGTGAAGTGATCTTAGAAGGGTTAAGTGACTTGCTCAACCTCCACAATTTGTCTGAGACTGAGTGGGTATTTGATCTCAGTGTGTGTCATACTGTAGAATCCACACTCTGCTATACTGCCTCTCCCTGCCCCCCTGTGGACTTGGTCCTCCACAGCCTAAAAATGACCCTGCAGCTTTCCACTATTCTGCATTTACAACAAGGTGCTGATGGAACAGTGGAGCCAAGACAGCCATGCTGGCGTTTCCCAAGCGAATGAGCTCGTTCTTTCAGTTCCAGGTGGGACTGCTCTATTATATCTATTATATAACACCTTCTAGACCAGACGCGGGAGTCGGATGCCTCTTCTGGATAGTAATGATTACTCTGCCCCAGCATTCCATACCTTCGAGGCCACCTTTCTGGCCCTGGAACACCACAGCTCTCCTGGAGAGGGTAGAGCACCGCTGCCCACGTCCTTTCTCATCCTCAGGAGGATGAGTGTTAGGCCGGAATGAACACCGCAAGTTCAGATTACTTCCTGACTGCACGTGTTGTCTCTTAGCTTCAAATGTCTGTGCCTTCTTAGTGGATTACTTCCTGCCACACTGTCAGTTATTACATGTTACAAAATGGGGAGGGGGAAGAAGAAGAAAAACAAAACTACGGAGGGTCAGATTTTCCTTCATTTCATTACTTAGCTCATTTCATCCCTGCTCAGAACTCCCTTTGTCATCTGGCAGAAAGGGAGCTGGGGGATGGTGGAAGAAGCGGTAAAAGAGAACTAGGCCCAAGGTAATTTATAACCACAGGCAACTAGATCATTTTATAGCAAACGGTACTTTCTCAAAATCTCATCATTCATACCAGAAGTCTTGCTTATAAAGTAATATTCCTCTGCTTATGAAAACATTGTGAGCAGTTGAACTTGCTTAATCGGTGATCATTTTGCCTCTCTGAAGATTTGAGGCAAGGGTATTATGCCATTATGTTGTTAAAATGCATCAGTGACTTGATCATTTAAAATGCTTTAATAAAAATGAATTCTGTTAGCTGATTCTGATTATCCAGTGCCAAACTTTATAGGCTTTTAAGACATTTTCCAGTTGTCAGATATTTTTTCTTTGAGACATTTAAATATTTAGATTCTATTCTTTCTGGGTATTCCAAATAGGGGAAACAGATATCTTAATAGCAGAAATATTAACAGAATTATTCTGTGGACTGTCTTCCCTAACAGTCTTTGAAAATCAAATTGTATTCCTTGATTATGTATCAAACCTTTTGTTTGAAGTAAAGTAGCAGCTACAGACCAGGATACAGTTTTGTGCAGATTAGGTGTTTGTTAAAGAAATATGCTATTTTGACCTCAGTTAGAGCAGAATATTGCTTACTGGACTCACTGGAGGCCTTTTCCAAGAGTAGTAACTATTAATAAAGGATACCATGTGTGACATTGAAGTCTGCATTTAAATATGTGTGCTTACCATGCATTCCTTGACCAGTCATTTGCATATATGTACAAGCACGCTGTTGTGCAAGCATGCCCACACACACGCACACACACAAACATGGATTTTCATGGTAAAGTATAAATATTAGGAATCCTGCAGTTGCAAAAACTAATTTTGATAAGTTAGGTGAGCTATTTCAAATCCTGAAAGGTGATGCTGTGAAAGTGTTGCACTCAGTATGCCAGCAAATTTGGAAAACTCAGCAGTGGCCACAGGGCTGGAAAAGGTCAGTTTTCATTCCAATCCCAAAGAAAGGCAATGCCAAAGAATGCTTAAACTACTGCACAATTGCACTCATCTCACACACTAGTAAAGTGATGATTAAAATTCTCCAAGCCAGGCTTCAGCAATACATGAACCGTGAACTTCCAGATGTTCAAGCTGGATTAGAAAAGGCAGAGGAACCAGAGATCAAATTGCCAACATCCACTTGATCATTGAAAAAGCAAGAGAGTTCCAGAAAAACATCTACTTCTGCTTTATTGACTATGCCAAAGCCTTTGACTGTGTGGATCACAATAAACTGTGGAAAATTCTGAAAGAGATAGGAATACCAGACCACCTGACCTGCCTCTTGAGAAACCTATATGCAGGTCAGGAAGCAACAGTTAGAATGGGATGTGGAACAACAGACTGGTTCCAAAGAGGAAGAGGAGTACGTCAAGGCTGTATATTGTCACCCTGCTTATTTAACTTATATGCAGAGTACATCATGAGAAATGCTGGGCTGTAAGAAGCACAAGCTGGAATCAAGATTGCTGGGAGAAATATCAATAACCTCAGATATGCAGATGACACCACCCTTATGGCAGAAAGTGAAGAAGAACTAAAAAGCCTCTTGATGAAAGTGAAAGAGGAGAGTGAAAAAGTTGGCTTAAAGCTCAACATTCAGAAAACCAAGATCATGGCATCCAGTCTCATCACTTCATGGCAAATAGATGGGAAACAGTGGAAACAGTGGCAGACTTTATTTTTTTGGGCTCCAAAATCACTGCAGATGGTGACTGCAGCCATGAAATTAAAAGACATTTACTCCTTGGAAGGAAAGTTATGACCAACCTAGACAGCATATTAAAAAGCAGAGACATTACTTTGCCAACAAAGGTCCATCTAGTCAAGGCTGTGGTTTTTCCAGTGGTCATGTTGGATGTGAGAGTGGGACTATCAAGAAAGCTGAGCACAGAAATATTGATGCTTTTGAACTGTGGTGTTGGAGAAGACTCTTGAGAGTCCCTTAGATGCAAGGAAATCCTAGCAGTCCATCCTAAAGGAGATCAGTCCTGGGTGTTCATTGGAAGGACTGATGTTGAAGCTGAAGCGCCAATACTTTGGCCACCTGGTGCGAAGAGCTGACTTATTGGAAAAGACCCTGATGCTGCAAAAGATTGAGGGCAGGAGTAGAAGGGGACGACAGAGGATGAGATGGTTGAATGGCATCACTGACTCAATGGACATGGGTTTGGGTGGACTCTGGGAGTTGGTGATGGACAGGTAGGCCTGGTGTTCCGCGGTTCCTGGGGTCACAGAGTCGGACACGACTGAGCAACTGAACTGAACTGAACTGAACTGAAGCAATTTATGCGTTTCATTACAAGTATTTCCTTTTTCTCTCAGAAAATAAGGGCTTTCCTCCTATTTTAGCTAGATTATGAAGACTTGACTTCCTCAGGGGTGGTGTCTTGCCACACTAAAGTAGAAAAAAGGCATTTGATGGTCCAAAAAGAAGACTCGTAGTCTGGAGGAAGCATGTTCCCCAACTTCATGCCCCCTCCCAAGGACTTATAAAAACTCCTGGGATGGAGGGAGTGCAGAGAAGGGACATGAGGGTCCACAGGCAGAAGAGCAGAGTCAGTGTAGAGAACATCCCCCCTCATCACCCTATCCTGTATCCCCCTCAGGCCATGGAGGTTTCACAGGATTGTGACCAGAGCAGTCACAAAGGACCCTGAGCTTAGAAAGGTCCTATACTTCATGGTCCATGCTGGGCTGTTCTTTGTTGTTGTTCTTGTTGTTTAAAGTGCTTTGCCAGCAAAGGCGGTGAAGATACCAAGGCACGTCGTGGGGACTTGGAGCCTTGACTCACACTCGGTCGCACTTTTGGCTCCCTGCCTCCCATCCTCTCTGGGATGGGTCACCGGGCACCCACTAGTACCCTGGGCTTCCCCAACCTCTGCCTTCTCCTCTCCCAGAAACTTCCACTGCCTCCACAGGTAGTGGGGGCCTGGGAGGCGGTGTGGGAAGAGCAGGGGCAGGTTGTCTGTGCCCCATGAAACCCCGCTGTGGGCACGGTGGTGGCCATTCTGGCCCTGAACCAGCCATACCACATGTGTTTGGTGGGAGCTCTGACCACCAGGTGAGCCTCTCACCTACGCCCTACCCAGGGACCAAGTTCCCCTGGCATGAGCTGCATTCTCTGTGGTGTGGCCATCTGCCAGGGGTTGGAGTGGAATTTCTGTTACAAGGAAAGACTGGATTCCCCATCTCTGGCCTGTCAGTCTGGCTGCTGGTGGCAGGGGGAACCTGCCAGCAGGAGGGTTGCATATACTCATTTGTGCACCACAACGAGGCAAGGGCTTGGCGCTTGGCAGCACACACTGTTCCCGGGAGTAGCCACAAGCTCCAGGGAGCATGCCGTCAAGTAGCAAATAGAAGTTACCAGGACAGGTCTGGAAAGAGATTGTGGAAAAACAGAGGAAGTTGTGTGTTAGTATCTTTTTCTACTTTTTAAACATGGGACATGCACTTCTTTTTTCCACTGGGCCCTACACATTGCACAATCCTGCCTCTCAATGACTCCAGGACATCCCGGTACACTGAAGAAAACCTCCAGCGCAAGTGACCTTTGTCATTCCCTGAGATTTTGCTCAGTCCTTAAGGACCTTAACACATCTGGACAGCCCCAGCAGGGCCCCAAATCCTAGGTGTGTGTTGGTGGTGTACAAAGAAACACTCCCTATATCCTAGTCCATTCCCTGGTGTCAGGAAAACTAACTAGATTACCAGACAACATGATGAGAACACACCTACACTTCCCTCCAAACCAAAACACTGGTAGGCTCTCCCATTACACCTGCATCTCAGTGTCTCTCTTGATGTTTATTTCCAGAGTAGTAAGCATTTTTCAACAGCATTTTATTTTTTGGTAACTTTTCTTTTTTCCCCTCTAAGGATAAAATGAGATATGACTTGTCCCCTAATTACCTTTAAAAAAATTAATTAAATTAGTGAGATCTCAAAGGCCCCAAATCTAAAACCTTGAAGGACAAAGTTTCAAGGTGACTGATGGATAAATCAAGATATGCTTAGCTATTGAGCATGTAGGATGTACTCACCATCCTGGGAAAGACCAGAGGAGGAGAGACAGGGCATGGGTTGTGTATTGGTTTTCTATTCCTGCATAATGAATTACCACAATATGTGCCTTAACACAATGCATGTTTATCAGCTCATGGTTTCTATGGGTCAGAATTCTAGGCATAGGTTAACTGGGTTCTCTGCTCAGGGTCTCATAAGGCTGCAATCAAGTTGACGGCTAAGCTATGTCCTCACCAGGAGGCCTGACTAGGGAAAGATCTGTTTCCAAAATTCCTCCAGTGGTAGCAGAATTCATCTTCTTGTGATTCTAAGGCTGAGGTTTTGGTACTTTTGTTGGCTGACCGTTGGCTGAGGACTCCTCTCAAGAGCTAAGGCAGCTGCAGTTCTCTCCCAGTGGTCCCTTCCATGGGCAGATCACACATGGCTGTTTGCTTTCTTAAGGCCAGAAGAAGAATGTCCCTCCTCCATCCCATCACCTTTGCCATATTGGCTGGAAGCAAGTCACAGGTCTTGCCCACGCTCAAGGGGAGGGGATTAAGATTACACTGGTATGACTCCAGGGAGTAGAGACCACCAACTGTCTTAGAAGAATTCTGCCTACCACAGTCAGGATATGGTTTCGTCCCTAAGTGAGCTTGCACTGTATTAATAGCTGGGGAGACAAGACTAACACTTCTGAATCATTGAGACAGGACACTAAATGTCACTATGGCTTCCAGAAAGAAATTCCTTTCCCATCCCCACCCCATATTACTTTCAGTTCAGCTCAGTTCAGTTCAGTCAGTCAGTCTTGTCTGACTCTTTGTGACCCCATGGAATGCAGCACGCCAGGCCTCCCTGTCCATCACCAACTCCCAGAGCTTACTCCAACTCATGTCCATCGTGTTGGTAATGCCATCCAACCATCTCATCTTCTGGCATCCCCTTGTCCTCTTGCCTTCAATCTTTCCCAGCATCAGGGTTTTTTCCAATGAGTCAGTTCTTCACATCAGGTGGCCAAAGTATTGGAGCTTCAGCATCAGTCCTTCCAATGAATATTCAGGACTGATTTCCTTTAGGATGGACTGGTTGGATCTCCTTGCAGTCCAAGGGACTCTCAAGAGTCTTCTCCAACACCACAGTTCAAAAGCATCAATTTTTCGGCACTCAGTTTTCTTCACAGTCCAACTCTCACATCCATACATGACTACTGGAAAAACCATACCTTTGCATAGATGGACCTTTGTCAGCAAAGTAATATCTCTGCTTTTTAATACACTGTCCAGATTGGTCATAACTTTTCTTGCAAGGAGCAAGCGTCTTTTAATTTCATGGCTGGAGTCACCATAGGCAGTGATTTTGGAGCCCAAGAAAATAAAGTCTCTCACTGTTTCCATTGTTTTCCCATCTTTTTGCCATGAAGTGATGATGGGACCAGATGCCATGATCTTAGTTTTTTTGAATGTTGAGCTTTAAGCCAACTTTGATTCTCCTCTTTCACTTTCATCAAGAGGCTCTTTAGTTGTTCTTCACTTTCTGCCATAATGGTGGTGTCATCTGCATATATGAGGTTATCGATATTTCTCCTGGCAATCTTGACTCCAGCTTATACTTCAACCAGCCTGGCACTTCTCATGATGTACTCTGCATATAAGTTAAATAAGCAGGGTGACAATATACAGCCTTGACGTACTCCTTACCCAAGTTGAAACCAGTCTGTTTCATGTCCAGTTCTAACTGTTGCTTCCTGACCTGCATAGAGATTTCTCAGGAGACAGGTAAGGTGGTCTGGCATTCCTATCTCTTTCAGAATTTTCCACAGTTTGTTGTGATCCACACAGAAAAAGGCTTTGGTGTAGCCAATAAAGTAGATGTTTTTCTGGAACTTTCTTGCTTTTTCTATGATCCAACAGATGTTGGCAATTTGATCCTACTTTTGCTTTAACAATCCTAAGGATTAACCAAAGAATTATTGTAAAGCAATGAGCCAATGTGGAGCTCACATGTAAATAAAAACAGTTGTTTCCTCCCACTCCCAGCCACCTCCTGCCCATATGGTTTTCGATAAATTACCTCCTCTGGTGCAATAGATTATTCTATTTTTACAACATAAAAGGGGAAAAGCTTTCTTCTTCTTCATCCCCATGCCCAGGACCTCAGAACACTCCAAAGGAAGCTGAGTAACGCCAGTCTTCTCTGCTTCTGGTCCACAGCTGCTCCTTCCTATAACTGCTAGTAGGATGCAGGTGGAAAGAGTTCACCTGCTTGCTGATGCCCAGGAGGGACTGGAAGCCAGCTGTCATCAGAGAGCTTTCATTCAGCATTTGGTCGAAGCAGATTTGGGATGGGATCAGAATTCCACTGCCAAGCCAAGGGTGATGGAGATGTCACGCTAAGTGACCAGAAGATGGAGGAAATTCCTGAGTAGTAAAAATGGGGATGACTTCCATCGTGGAAGAGGGGGAGTGGGGACATACAAGGAAAGAGAAGATTACAGACTTCTCATCACAATCTAATCTGGAGCTCTGTGCAGACAACACTGATTCCCAACAGATCATTGTGCTTCTGGGGTAGGGTAGCGGACTTTTATAAAGGCAAATTCTGTGTATATAAGCTATTCAATCTGATTGTGCTGGGCTGTGCTTAGTCACTCAGTTGCATTTGACTCTGTGACCCCATCAACTGTAGTCTGCCAGGCTCCTCTGTCCAGGGGGATTCTCCAGGCAATAATACTGGAGTGGATTGCCATGCCCTCCTCCAGGGGATCTTCCCAACTCAGGGACTGGACTCAAGTCTCCCACATGGCAGGCAGATTCTTTCCCATCTGAACCACCAAGGAACCCTAAGAATAGTGGAGTGGGTAGCCTATCCCTTCTCCAGGGGATCTTCCTGACCCAGGAATCAGACCAGGGTATCCTGCATTGCGGGCAGATACTTTACCTGCTGAGCTACCAGGAAAGCCCATTCAACCTGATTACTGCCCTATAAAAAGAAAAATAGTGTATTTTCAATTAGAAAATGTATGCTGATTAATTCAGTAGGAGGTTTTGAAAGTATCTGAACTCATAAAATCATTGTTTAAGCCAAAATTGGAACATCACTTAGTTTTCCAAAGAACCTTCTATTTCTATTGATTAGTCAAGTGACTTGTCCAAGATTCACTGCCTGGTCGGTAACTTGTAAACAGGGTCATGGAATATTTTATAGGGAATTTATTGAAAAATACATGATGCAGCTATAATTTATCTCCTGCCACAGGGAAGAACATTAGCAAGACCCTGGAATAGAAGAGAAAAGGATGCTATGCCTGGGTATGTCATGTCATAGCATATAATGTATTTAGGCAGACTTCTTTATCCTGTTTTACCCTCAGAAAAATCAGCACAATGACACTAACTTACACCAGCACTCTCTGGAATTCTTAGCCTTGCTCCACGCAAATTTTGGGTCAAATCTTCATCTAGTAGCCCTCTGGTAAACTTTTCTTCTACCACAGATTAGACTTTATTCTTTATTTTCACTCATTTAATAATTATTGTGTACTCTTTATGGGAAAAGCACTGTTCAATGTACTAGAAAAAGTTATAAATGGTAAATATTACAAACCCCATCCCCTGGCAACTTATGCTTTTCTAGACAGGAGCACTTTTTGTTTAGTAGTCATCTTTCTCTCAAGTCTTGTGTGATGGAATGTTTAAATGAAGCAGTCTGTTCAGATTTCAGCCATAAACACACACCCTTTTCATTCAGGTGTTTGTGCAATGATTTTTCCTAAGGTCAGTTACTAATTCTAAAAACTTACTGATCTTGTTTTATATCATTGTGATTTTCCTTATTTGTCCTCCACTCTCCATTGTGGGCCAGAATCAAGCATAATATTCTTTTTATTTGTGTTTTATTTTCATTGTTATCCTCTTAATATAAACCTCTTTGATTGCAGTCAACTGTAAAAAGTGTTCCTGACTAAATACAATAGATGTATCTCTGAAGCACTGCATGCAAACTGAACTTTTATAAATTGAATTATGTTTGTACTTAGACTATAATTTCAGAAATGTATTACAAAAGAATGCACATTGTTTCAAGAAGTGGTCAAATAATTTCTGATGCCTACTTGAAATTATTAAATGAATATGCCTGGATCTTTTCATTTTGTATAGATCATACAAGAAGGATCAATAAATGGGAGATAGAAAGAAAATCCACTGTCCAACATTTTACCTGAATGCTGAACACATTTTTTCTGGAAACACTATCTGCATTCTAAAGTTAGGATGCTGAATTCAAGTTAGTGCTTTCTCTAGCTGTGGCTGATTCAGTTATTTCACTCACAGGGAACAGGCTTGGAGCCTGATGCTTCGCAATTTCTATTTTGCCATTAGGTTATTTTTGATAGTGTGGGATTATCATATGGAATGTTTAATCTACTTCTGACCTTGTCTAACACCTTGTAAGTATTTGCATTTTCTCTTTTCAATGAGTCAATATAGTTCAGGTTATAAATCCAACTGAAAAAATCAGAGGAGAGAGGAATATAGGTACAGAATGGACTTCTATTGAGTGTCTTCTATGTCAACTCCAAAGCCAGGTACTCTAGATACATAATTTCTCATCTCAGCCTACACCAATGCTAGCAAGAATTTTAATGTATCTCTATACATTAAGTAACTTCCTTGAAGACAAAATAATAAGTGTAGTGTGGTGTAGAGGAAAACTGGGGATTTGGGAATCAATCAGACAGTGGAGCTGAACACCTGTATGACTGTTAAAGGAGGAAAAACTTTAACTTCCCTAAACCTCAGCTTCTCCACCTATAAAATAATATCTCCTCCTAGAATCATTGTGAAGATACAAATAATATATGCATAATATTTAGCATAAGATAGGTGCTCAATAAATTACAGAGATGGTTATCTACTAAATTCAAGCCCAAGTCCAAATTCACAGCCAGGACCCCATCCATTTAAAGTGGTGGCCTAACCAAAGAAACCACTTTAAATAATAAGTTACCCACAGAATGATACTCTTGCGGGGAAAAGTCATGGAAAAACTAGGTTTTTTCGTTTTTCCCCTTGATTTCACATCAAACAGCAAAAATGTCAGCAAGGTAAGAGCCCCAAACAGGCCTGAGTTCTAGCCTTGATTCTAACATGAGTCGCAGGATGTTGGGTGAGTCGTTTAATCCTCTGAGCATCAATCTTCTTACATTAAAATAGTAAAGCTGGATGAGATAACCTCTAAAAATGCCTTCCAGCTGGGAAAGGCTGTGATTCTCATTTGACCAAGACCTGGAAGACAAACTCCAAGTTGTCTTTGTGCAACTCTCTCCTTTAATAAGGCTGTCAAGCAGAATCTAAACCCAGAGAAGTGAAGATCAGCTGATCATTTAAAAGGCCATTTCCTCATTCTCTGTTCCAGTTTATCAGGAATCTTGTTATTGAACCACACATGTAAGCTAGAGCCAGAAAAAAGACCTACAATAGAGCTGCTTTCAGCCAAGATGGCTTGAACCCAACCAAAGAAGTTGATGAGAGGAGATAACTGGTGGTCTGCATGTGTCATAGACCGTGCAATTCTCCAGGTCAAATTAAAAATTGAAAAGGCTCTTTGAACAGCAAGAGTCGCTTTTCTGTAGCTTTGGTATCTGCCATCAGCAAACAAAATTAACCATCTGAGGACCATTCAATAAAGGACTCATCCCCTGTTGCATTTTGTCAAGTCCACAAATCCATGTGTAACGGCTGTAAGGATATTTCAGCATCAGCTACTGTCTAAACATATGGCCCAGGGCTTGCTTTCAACGGACCATTACAGTGACTATTTACTAAAAGTGAAAGCTAAGAGGTATATTTATTAAAATTCTCTTGACTCCTGATGAATTTTCCTGGTTTATATATTTTTAAACTCTATCTTTAAAAAGGTACCATTCAGAAACTCAAATCAATAAATATTAATTGAGTATCTGCTGTTTGCCAGGGTCTGAGGTGGGTACTGTAGGGACAGAACAAAGGAAAAGAATGTTTAAATGAACAGAACATAATATCTGCCTTAAGAAACTACCAGTTTAGTAAGTTCCCTAACTAAAGTATTTTTTTTTTTGCATTCTAAGAGTTAAACATGGGAACTTAGCTGAAAAGATTTTATTTAAGGTTTGAAATGAATTTTCCCTACAGACAGAGGAAGCCCAGCCCACTGGGAGTGATGCTGAGGGGTGTGAGAATGGAAGCAAGAACACTCTCTCCTTATTCTCTGCTCCCATCTGTCAAGCTTGATGATTCTTTCCATATTTCTTTGGGTTTTGTGATCCTAACAGGGCATAGAGCAGGGCATGGAGCAAATGGATTGAACAAGTTGGCAGTTAGTAATGTCTTTTAAAATGCCTATCACCTCATTCTAATTTATATGTGTGAGAATAGATAAAAGATTAAGAAAATCTCATTCAGCCACCACGTAACTCACAATATGGCTTTTGCCGTAATCAAGAGATCCGTGAAGGGAGAAGCAAGTATGGAAGGTAGAACTCCTTTCTCTCTCCTTAGTTACTCTCTTAGTCATAAGAAGAGAATTAGGCTATGACATTTTATGACCTGATTTGATGACGAAAATTTAATTTAAAGGTTGATATCTGTAATGTTGAGATTTGTGATGTAGAAAATTCTACTCTAAGTATGTTATCTTACTGATTCATACAGTTTATAATCAGAAACCCTGATTAAATTTTAGATATGTTTTCTTTATACATTATTATTGATATACTTATACACAAATCATACACAGGATGCACATTTTACTTATCTGTATTACAGGAAATGAAGGGAAAGCATGCTGGTTAATACTGAATATATAACTCATAAGCTTTTAATACTACACCTCAAAAGGTTTGAAAAAACCAGAGCCTTATCGTGTTCTGCATTTTGAACTTGCTAGAAACAATATTGTGATTTTTTTTTCCCCTATGAAATGTAGTAAAGAAATATGAAAACTTCAATGAGTCTCCACAGAGAAAATGCTTGATTGTCAGCATCTTGCAACTCCCCTTGTGCTCTCCCCACTGTGACCACCCTGATTTAGGACCCTATGGCCTCTGCAATCACTTCCTGTCTTCCCCCTTCTAATCCCTTCCTCCCACATCTGCCAGATTTACAGTCATAAAGCTCCACATTCTTCATAATATCCCCTTGCACAATGTTCAATGACTCCTCACTGCTTTCAAGACACAACTTAAACATCTGAAACCAGCACACCAGCTCAGCCTGCCCCCAGTTCAGTGACTCTGGGAATTCACCATGGTGCCTTCACCAACCCTTTACTTTCATGACTAGAATGCTCTTCCTCTCATCAGTCATTCTTTATACCCTACCCCTTCTTCAAGGTCTTTTCTCAACTCCCTCCTTGATCACTTCAGCCAAAAGGGGTCTCAAAGCATGCATTCCCCCACAATCATGTACAAAGCTGTCCTCTTCTGCCTCTTCACATTGGAAATTTCTACTTAACTTTCTCAATCTGCCTTATGTCTTGCTTCTAATGGAGTCAGAACCATGAATATATAGTCCTTTTTAATCTCCATGATTAAAAACTCCAAGATTTTTCTAGATAGGAAAATATGGGCTTTGTTAATTTTGCGTTAATTTTTTTTTTTTACCTTGATAATATTTTAAAGGAACTGGTTGGTTGTCAAGAAATGACTATAAAACTGTTCAGTCAAGTAAAAGAACATCAGTTAACTTTTCTCAGAAACTTAAAAGGCGCTGTTTTTTTCAATGGTGGTAATCACTTTGGATCTACTTGGTCTGTTGTTTAACTCACAGAGAAGGCACTGGCAAGATTTACATATTATTTGCCCTTAACGGTGACAGAGCAGAAGTGCTGGTGGGTCCTTTTGTTATCATTTTTCCTGAGGAAACTCATATCCATCAGTCTCCAAAGGAGAGGTTTCCTGTTGGAGGGAAATTGAGAAAAGTTCTCTGGGGTCATCCATGTGGGTTAAGGGTAAATGGGACATGTAGAATCCCTTAAAAAAGGAAACACTAGAAAAAAAAAAGAAACACTAAGAATTCCAGGGTTGGCAATGGAGGAAAAACATGGCCAATAAGCCCCAGTGCTCTTAAAACTCAGAGATTTCCTGTTCCCTTGGGAAATGTCTTTAATGATTATTGCTTCCATCAACAAAATGGCCTCAGGGGTACTGCCTCCCTTTTAAACCTACAGCTCAAGCAAAGATAAACCACTCTTCCCTCCATCGGTCATGCCCTTTTCCAAAGGTGAAGGATGTGTCTCCATGTGGGCAGGAACCACTAAACCATGTCTGTGAGTTCTTGCCTCAGATGCTGTTCTCCCCTTTGAGGAAGAACAGGCTGTTCTTCCCTTTTGAAGGTCATTTCCAGTCCTGCCATATATGAAGGAATGCATCCACTTCCTTACACTACCTATCCAGGAATGCTGAGAAATGTTCAGAGACAGTACATCCTGAAGGGCAGAAGGTGTGGTTCCTTTTGACAGGCAAGGAAACCTGGGATAAGAGTTAATTTCAATAAGATGACTCAAGATGATCATCTCAACTCATATTTTTACAAGAGAAGGGAGTAGACTTTTCCTTACTCTTCCCAAATGGAGCTCTTGATTCTTTTTAAACTTTAGAATATCTTTCCCATAACAAAGTAGACCATGAAGTCTGGACTGGAAGGAGACAATAATGTGATTTTTCTAAAAGGAAGTACTGGCTTTTGCATTGTTTAGAGAAAAACCACATTTTGAGTAAGTTATAATAAGCCTGGAGAAAGAGGAGTATTAATCTTGAAAGACAGATTTTGGAAATAAAAGTATGTATTCACTTTTTGGCAACACATACATGAATATTTTCCTCACAAAAGCTACTAATGTTCAATGAAAGTGTTTTCAAGCCTTGGTGCCTATGACCATGTGTTCTGTGTTAGTTGTTGAGTCCTGTTTAACTCTTTGCAACCCCATGGACTCCTCTGTCCACCACACTCCTCTGTCCGTGGAATTCTCCAGGCAAGAATACTGCATTTCCCTTCTTTGTCTATGACCATACTTGACAATATAGTAGGTGCTCAATAATGATCTGCTGACTACATAAGAGACTGACTACATAAGAGACTGACTACATAAGGGGTGTAGAGCCAACATCATAATAATGGTTGCTACTTTTGGACTCAGCACAAGAATTGATTCTCTCCATATTATCTGTAACCCTTACATGATTAGAAATAATAAGATTGCTAGTCCTATTTTTTTCAGGTGAGGAAATGGAGGTTTAGTGAGGCTAAGTAACTTGCTTGATAAAACACACAGCTAATGGATGGTGGTTGTCTGCTGAAACCCGGGATTGAACCAGGGACCTTTAGATCTTCAGTCTAATGCTCTCCCAATTGACCAAAAACGACAGAATGATCTCTGTTCATTTCCAAGGCAAACCATTGAATATCACAGAAATCCAAGCCTATGCCCCAACCATTAATGCTGAAGAAGCTGAAGTTTCACGGTTCTATGAAGACCTACAAGAACTTTTAGAACTAACACCCCAAAACGATATCCTTTTCATTATAGGGCACTGGAATGCAAAAATAGGAAGTCAAGAAACACCTGGAGTAACAGGCAAATTTGGCCTTGGGAAACAGAATGAAGCAGGGCAAAGGTTAATAGAGTTTTTCCAAGAGAACGCACTGATCATAGCAAACACCCTCTTCCAACAACACAAGACCCTACACATGGACATCACCAGAGGGCCAACACTGAAATCAGATTGATTATATTTTTTGCAGCCAAAGATGGAGAAGCTCTATATGGTCAGTAAAAACAAACCAGGAGCTGACTGTGGCTCAGATCAAAAACTCCATATTGCAAAATTCAGACTTAAATTGAAGAAAGTAGGGAAAACCACTAGACCATTCAGGTATGACCTAAATCAAATCCTTTATGATTGATTATACAGTGGAAATGAAAAATAGATTTAAGGGACTAGATCTGACAGACAGAGTGCCTGATGAACTATGGATGGAGGTTCGTGACATTGTACAGGAGACAAGGATCAAGACCATGCCCAAGAAAAAGAAATGCAAAAAAGAAAAATGGTTGTCTGGAGAGGTCTTACAAATAGCTGTGAAAAGAAGAGAAGTGAAAAACAAAGGAGAAAAGGAAAGATATATCCATTTGAATGCAGAGTTGCAAAGAATAGCAAGGAGGGATAAGAAAGCCTTCCTCAGTGATCAGGCAAAGAAATAAAGGAAAACAATAGAATCGGAAAGACTAGAGGTCACTTCAAGAAAATTAGAGATACCAAGGGAACATTTCATGAAAAGATGGGCTCAATAAAGGACAGAAATGATATGGACCTAACAGAAGCAGAAGATATTAAGAAGAGATGGCAAGAATACACAGTAGAAAAAAGATCTTCACGACCCAGATAATCACGATGGTGTGATCACTCACCTAGAGCCAAACATCCTGGAATGTGAAGCCAAGTGGGCCTTAGGAAGCATTACTACAAACAAAGCTAGTGGAGGTGATGGAATTCCAGTTGAGCTATCTCAAATCCTAATAGATGATGCTGTGAAAGTGCTGCACTCAATATGCCAGCAAATTTGGAAAACTCAGCAGTGGCCACAGGACTGGAAAAGGCCAGTTTTCATCCCAATCCCAAAGAAAGGCAATGCCAAAGAATGCTCAAACTACTGCACAATTGCACTCATCTCACACACTAGTAAAGTAATGCTCAAAATTCTGCAAGCCAGGCTTCAGCAATACGTGAACGGTGAACTTCCAGATGTTCAAGCTGGTTTTAGAAACGGCAGAGGAACCAGAGATCAAATTGTCAACATCTGCTGGATCATCAAAAAAGCAAGAGAGTTCCAAAAAACCATCTATTTCTGCTTTATTGACTATGCCAAAGCCTTTGACTGGGGGGATCACAATAAACTGGAAAATTCTGAAAGAGACGAGAATACCAGACCACCTGATCTGCTTCCTGAGAAACCTGAATGCAGGTCAGGAAGCAACAGTTAGAACTGGACATGGAACAACAGACTGGTTCCAAAGAGGAAGAGGAGTACGTCAAGGCTGTATATTGTCACCCTGCTTATTTAACTTACATGCAGCATACATCATGAGAAACGCTGGGATGCAGGAAGCACAAGCTGGAATCAAGATTCCCAGGGGAAATATCAATAACCTCAGATATGCAGATGACACCACCATTATGGCAGAAAGTGAAGAAGAACTAAAAAGCCTCTTGATGAAAGTGAAAGAAGAGAGTGAAAAAGTTGGCTTAAAGCTCAACATTCAGAAAACTAAGATCATGGCATCTGGTTCCATCACTTCATGGGAAATATATGGGAAAACAGTGGAAACAGTGTCAGACTTTATTTTTTTGGGCTCCCAAATCACTTCAGATGGTGACTGCAGCCATGAAATTAAAAGACGTTTATTCCTTGGAAGGAAAGCTATGATCAACCTAGACAGCATATTAAAAAGCAGAGACATTACTTTGCCAACAATGGTCTGTCTAGTCAAGGCTGTGGTTTTTCCAGTGGTCATGTATGGATGTGAGAGTTGGACTATAAAGAAAGCTGAACACCGAAGAATTGATGCTTTTGAACTGTGGTGTTGGAGAAGACGCTTGAGAATCCCTTGGACTGCAAGGAGATCCAACCAATCCTTCCTAAAGGAGATCAGTCCTGAGTGTCCATTGGAAGGACTGATGTTGAAGCTGAAACTCCAATACTTTGGCCACCTCATGCAAAGAGCTGACTTATTGGAAAAGACACTGATGCTGGGAAAGATTGAGGGCAGGAGTAGAAGGAGATGACAGAGGATGAGATGGTTGGATGTCATCACCGACTCAATGGACATGAGATTGGGTAAACTCTGGGAGTTAGTGATGGACAGGGAGGCCTGAGGTGCTGAGTGACTGAATTGAACGGATGGCGGAGTAGCTGCTTGATAACAGTGTTCTTTCTGAGAAACCTTGTCTTTGTTTCTTACCACACCAATGCTGCAGCGGAAAGAAAACAACCCCTCCAGTGTAAAGATGCAGATTCTTTTCTCTAACAAATTTCTGCTACCAGTCTGATCCCTGCCATATTAACTTCCTGCCTCATTCATGTCCATGATTTTGCTGCTACCAAAGTACCTTAAGGGAGTCTCATAACTTGCTTAGTTCAAGACTCCAGACAGCCTCTAAGAGGCTTCCTGAGTCAAAGGGGCCCGTGGCTGAAAATCTAGATGCAGAAGTATTTGTACATCAGTGTCAAAGCTGCTAAGGGCCTAAATGGAGCTTGTGGGGAATACTTGACTTAGAAATGCAGGCCTCAGGGCTTGTATTTGGATGCTTTTGAGGAGAAGTTACAGGAAAACAATATGGAAACTTGTCTCACAAGACAGGAAATTCAAAGGGAGAGTAATTTGCAGGTACATTACAATCAGCTACTAAATGCTGTCTTCAGGACCCAGTTCTCTCCCATTTGCAGTTTTCAGGCTTTTGTATTCAGCTGACTTATCTTGGAGAAGAGGCAAGATGGCTGCCAGGGGCAACTGGGACTGATATTTCCTCAGCCTCAAGAGAGGCAGAAGAGAAAGAGAGAGAAAGAGGAGAGGGAGGGGGTTGAGAGAGAGAAAAGAAGAAATGAGGAAGAACCATGGAATATAATGTCTTTACTTCATCCTAATGAGGGTCACTTAAGTCACATGCCTATTTCTGGATTAATGATGGCCAGAGGAAAGCGATGTGCTAATTTGGGGGTAAATATATGAGAAAATGAGGAGTTCTGTTAGGAAGAAACAGGAGGATGAACTCTGGTTGGGAAACAATGAAGTGTTACTGTTAGGAGAAATGGCTCAAAAGATATGAAAAAATTAGAGAGATACCAATTGTTCCCTGAGTGGCAACTGGAGTACACATGGCCTTGAGGCAGATCCTCCCCACCCAACACACTCTGCGATTCTGGGAAAGTATGTAAAATACATACGTGCAAATTTTCAGCTTTTTAAAGGAAGAATCCTAACATGTTTCAGGCATTTCATTGACAAAACTCTGATAAATGAGTAGCTGTCAGAGATTTACAAAGAAAAAAGTAACTTTTATGCAAATAACTACATATTCAAGAAAATAATGCTGTTCACTTTGAATAGTTTAGATAAGTTACATAAAATGATCATTTTGTGTTGTTGTTCTATGTAAATTTCTGCCAACATCCCGTTTAACATCCTTATACATTCTCATTGGGAGTCAGCTTGAAGTGATGGTTTACGGTGTGGACCAGGGAACTAGGGGACCAGAGCTGAATCCTCCACCCTGACACAGAACAGCTAATTAGTCTTGAACAAGTCATTTAATTTTCTGTGACTCAGTTTCCTTCTCTGCATGTAAAATGGCAATGATAAGAAAAGCAATAACAAGGTCACTCTGAGAATTCAAAGAATTAATACATGTAAAGTGCTAAGAATAGTGACTGGTCTGTAAGTACTAATATGTTTGATAGATAAAATAAGTGTCCCAGTATTCACCCTACATTTACCTCATGCACTGTATGGTTATCACACATTTCCCTATGCATCCCTGGTCTTTGAGAGCTTATTCCATTCTGTGTTCAGGAAGCCTCTCTCAAGACCCCAATTTTACTTACTCTTTATGTCCCCTGTTTAAATCGATGGTCCAAAATCTAGAGAATCTGACTTCATAGGTCAGTCTTTCTTATTTGATAGGAAATGAAATGGAATATGGGATTTGCCAGCTGTCTGGTGTTTAATGGGGAATTTCCCCCCACACTTCCAACTATTTTTTTTTTTATAGTTCACCTATCGTACTCATGTGCAATTGAATGCCTCTCCCGTACACTATACTTGCCAACTCTATCTCCAGTAATTATTCTGTTTTAGTCCACTGCAATGTACCTGCCAACAATCTGAAATGTGCAGGTGGTGGCTGCCCAGCGCTGCCTGCTTCGAGCTCCCCCATTTGCATGCACCCTGTGGTGGCAACCTAATGTGATGGTTCTGACACCACTCACAATGGAGACAGTGACAGGAGGCCAGGGCTGCACAAGTGCCTCTTCTAGCTACCATCCAGGCGATTTTTTTTTTTTTTTGCAATCCCTTTCCTTTCTTTTCCTCAAAGAGAGACAAGGTAAGAGCCCGCGCACACTGTGCTTTAGGCTGATGTGAACCCCTTGTAAAATACAGGAAAATAAAAGTCCTCAGTGCCTCAGGAGAAACATAGTCCCTTCTCTCCCCCATCTCCATTCCTCATCCACTTTGCACCTACTCTGAACAATTAGACAAAACACAATTCATCAGTAATTCCTTTTGACACATGAGAGTACCTCTTTCCTTGACTTTTGTCAACAGAGATATTCTATATTCCTTTAGGGAATGTGACAGATAATAGCTAAAAACGATGGGTTTTGCTATAACACGCCATTTTTGCTCATCGATTCCTTTCTCTTTATTTTCTCAAAAAAGAACTCTTTGGGGCTAGAATTTTCTAAGATTGGACTGAACTTTAACTATTATCTAAAAAAATTCATTATTTTAAAATTGTTGAGTTACATTCTTTCAATTATTTTTGAATTATGGAAGAAGTATAGTTTTCCCATTCTGACAATGGACTCCAAACATTTATTGGTGTGACTCAAAAATAGCGATCAGCTCCAATCTTACGAGATTAGTCTTTCGTGAAGAAGTGAAAAGGAATCCAAATCTGAAGTAGCATGTTTAGAGCCCTTTTAACATCACGATGTTCTGAAATTACAAGCCTGAGCGTGCAATTATTACATTTTTGTCTTCATCTTTTTAAAGTGCTCCTGTTAAAAGTCTCATTTTGAAGCAGCTCCAATAAAGTATTTGTGACAAAAAGGAAAGAAGCCTCAGATATCTTCTGGATTCATTTTCTAAGTGAAAGTGCAGATCAAATGTCTCTCATAGCCTCCCTCCCAGGTCAAGGGCTGAGTCCTTGACCACAATTCTCTTCTCTTAGACATACCTTTGACACACTCTTCTTTCCAGGGGCTTTTCTGATCCTTTTTTCTCTACCCTGTTGCATTTTCCTTTTCAAATGCTAGCCTCCTCGTGCTTTTTTTCTATCTCACATCATCTTTTCAAGAGTATAGTGAGACAAAAGGACATGTCCCGGGAATCTAAAGGGCTGTGTCTTCTTCAGGTGATCGCTTTCAGATTTAAGTTGCAATATACCTGTTAGAGGCCTCAACACTCAAAATGGAGATAGAAAAGTCAATGGCTTTTAACTGTAAGAAAATGTAAGGACTGATTATTTTATGGTCTAAAAAGGCTTTAGGTGTCTATGTGCCAGAATCAAAGAAGGAAATTTGAGATCGGCTGAGTTACTCCCTTAATTTTGTGAATGAACTTGAGTCCAAGAAAGATATAGTGACAGGTGATTTCATTCATACATTTATTCGCCTTGTTTTTATTGAACACCAACTATGTGTTAGAAACTACACATACAGAGTTGAATGAAAAACATACACAGTTAGGAGAAGCTGACTTCTAGGGAGGAGGCACATAAACAAACTCTGTCTACTCACGTGGCAAATGCAATGAAAAAGATGATGGAAGTAAAGAGAGCGTGAGGAGAGCGTAGAAGACAGCCCTCACCTCTGAAGCGTGGGACTATGGAAACGGGAGGAACGGGTGCCCAGGCTGTGTTACTTGCTCAGGGGCACTCGGTCATCTGACAGCAGAAACATGACTGGAATCCAGGTCTTTAAATCCCCTTTTCTAGTGACTGGCACTTTACTAGTCTTCCTTTGAAGCCAGCTCTTAAAGTCAATAGCATGATTTTACCCCTCTTTCCTTTATTTCTGGGCATATTTCCCCTCTGTGTGTGTGTGTGCTCAGTTGTGTCTGACTCTTTGCGACCCCATGGACTGTAGCCTGCCAGGCTCCTCTGTCCATTGGATTCTCCAGGCGAGGATACTGGAATAGGCTGCCATTTCCTCCTCCAGGAGATCTTCCTGACCCAGGGATTGAACCTGCAGTTCTTGCATCTCCTGCATTGGCACTGCAGCACCTAGGAAGCCACATTTCCTCTCTAACCACCACCTAAAATTAGGAATCAATTCCAACTTGTCTGAGACCAAACTGGATTGGCACAGTGCATGTTTATCAGTTAAAAGTCTCCTGCATTTTCTACGGTAACACTAATGGGACCATGCGCCATATTTTGGTTTTCAGATGATTGTTTTTAAGGGCAGTGGTCCTAAAAGAAAGAAAATAAATAAGAATACAATTCTCTGTGTTAATTTTTTTGTTTCTAAACACCATAATAAATATATGCCTGAAATTATTTCTCTTTTATTGGTTTACTTATTTGTATACTCACTAATTTCTAAAAGGACTTGAAGTGACATGTAGAGTTCACACAACGTAAGACTAAATAGTTAAGCAATCATGACAAGTGGGAAAACAGGGCTGTATCAATTTACATTTGAACTGATAATGCACAAGAGTTCTTTTTTTCCCCCACATCTTCACCAACACTTGTTACCTCTTGTCTTTTTGATAGCATTCACTCTAACAGATATGAACTGATATCTCACTGTGGTTTCAATCTGTATTTCCCTGCTGATTAATGATGTTGACCTTCTTTTCATGTACCTGCTTGTCCTCTTTGTGTCTTCTTTGGAAAAATGTCTATTTGGGTCCTCTGCTCATTTTTTGATTGGAATTTCTTTTTATTTGCTATTGAGTAGTATGCATCCCATATATATTTTGGATATTAAGCCCTTAGACAGAGAGTTTAAAATATTTTCTCCCAACTTGTAGACTGCGTTTTCATTTTGTTGATGATTTCCTTTGCTGTGCAGTAGGTTTTCAGTTTGATGATGTACCTCTTGTTTATTTTTGCTTTTGCTGTGCTTTTGGTATCATATCCAAAAAAAAAAAATGTTGCCAATATTAAGAAGCATTTTTTTCTATGTTTTCTTCTAAGGGTTTTATCACTTCAGGCATTATTTTTTAAATCTTTAATCCATTTTAAGTAAACTCTTGGAGTGGAGTAAGATAGGGGTTCAATTTCATTCTTTTGCATGTGATTATCCAGTTTCCCCAAAACCATTTATTGAAAAAAATTAGTCTTTCCTCATTTAATATTCTTGGCTCCTTTATCAAATATTAATTGATCACATATGTGAGGGTTTTTCTGGGCTCTCAATTCTCTTGCATGATCTATATGTCTAATTTTTATGCCAGTCCTATACTATTTTGATTCCCTGGTGGCTCAGAGGGTAAAGTGCCTGCCTGAAATGCAGTAGATCCGGGTTTGATCTCTGGGTCAGGAAGATCCCCTGGAGAAGGAAGTGGCAACCCACTTCAGTACTCTTGCCTGGAAAATCTCATGGATGGAGGAGCCTGGTAGGCTACAGTTCATGGGGTCGCAAAGAGTCTGACAGGACTGAGCAACTTCACTTTATACTATTTTGATTACTGTAGCTTTCTAATATAGCTTGGAATCAAGACATGTGATGCCTTCAGCTGTGTTCTTCTTTCTCAGGATTGTTCTGGCTATTCAAGGTCTTCTGTAGTTCAACATGAGTTTTAGGACTGTTTTCTCTATTTCTGTGAAAAATGCCACTGAAATTTTGATGGGGATTGCATTGAACCTATAGGTGGTTTGGGGCCATATGGACATTTTAACAATATCATTTCTTCTGATTCATGAACATGAATATCTTTCCACTTATTTTTGTCTTTTCAGTTTCTTTCATCAATGTTTTATAGTTTTCAGTGTACAGGTGTTTCACTTCATTGGTTAAACTAATTCCTAAGCACTTTATTGTTTTTGATGCTACTTTAAATCTAATTGTTGTCTTTATTTCTCTGTTAGTTTGTTGTTAGCATTTAGAAATGCAACTGCTTTCTGCATGTTGGTTTTGTATCCTGCAATTTACTGAATTTGTAATTAGTTCCAATTTTTTTTTTTTTTTTTTGGTGGAGTCTTTGGCATTTTCTCCATACGTGATCATATAATCTGCCAACAGAGACAATTTTACTTATTTCATTCTGATTTAGATGTCTTTCATTTCTTTTTCTTGCCTTTTTTGGACTCCCAGTATTATGTTGAATAGGAGTGGTAAGAGTGGGCATCCTTTTATGTTCCTGATCTTAGAGGGAAAGAGCATGATGTCATTATTGAGTATGTTAGTTGTGTGCTTGCCAAGTACGGCATAGTCATGTTGAGGTACTTTCCTTCTATACCCAATTTGTCGAGAGTTTCTTTCATCAATTCATGAAAACATGTATTTTGTCAAATGCTTTCCCTCCATTTATTGACATCTCAATAGATCATATGATTTCTATCTTTCAGACTATCGATGCAGTGAATCATACTTATTGATTTGTGTATGTTGAACTACTCCTGCATCCCCGGGATAAATCCCAACTGATCATGATGTATGTTCCTTTTAACATCTTGTTTAATTTTGCTGGAATTATGCAGTGAAAGAGAGTGGCCCAGCCAAACGACATTCCAGTGGTCCTGGACAAGACATTCAAGTCTTAACATGTGATTAAGACTTTTTGAGGCCTCCTGTCCAGACTTGTCACCAACTGAATATTATCAAGTGACCTCAGATGTTGCTACAAAATTCAGTAGACTCCTCCAACTAAACCCTGCTTAAATTCCTGACCAACATATTGTGACCTTGTGAGCATAGGAAATGAATAGGAACTTTAAAGCTATAATTATGGGGTGTCTTCTTAGTTTTAATAGATAATTGGCAAAAATTTGTCACTGCCAGAATGATCTTACTAATAAGACTAACAACTCAGCCATCTTGTGTCTCTGGGCTTTAAATTTTTCAGTGCTTTTCTCCTGATAGATATCACATGACTCCTGGGTAGGTTATGTATGGTCAGAGAGAATCGACTCTGTCCAAATTTTCGTAATTTTTTTCATGTTAACCTGTGAAATAATTCCAGCTTTAAATAAAGTATCTTGTATTTCCCCCTAACTGCTTATTCAAATCTCCTACAACAATTTTTCCCCCAAGCAGTTATGAAATTGATCTTAATAAATGCAGATTTGATCTTGTCAATCCCAAGCTTAAAATCCTTTAGTGGTTGTCCTTGAGATAAAGTCCTCATTCTGAACCATTTATCCCTTCAGTCCTTTCATTGCCATTCTCCCAGCACTCTATAGCTTCAAATCTCCTAGTAAATGGCTAAATCTCATGACTGGGCTCTGGCACATGCTATTCCTTTTGCCTGGAACATTTGTCTCCCAGGTCTCTTGGCTAACTCACCATCATTCAAATCTTAGGTTATCCTTCATCTCTTTAATGAAACTTTTCTTTAGTCTTTCCTCTGTGTTCCTATATCTTGTGCTTACAGGATCTTAGTGCTTATCATCCTCACTTGGACTAAATATTACTCCAAAAAGTGTGTATAACTTTGGATAAGCCAATTTAAATGACCTTATGTTTTTAAATATCTAAAAGATTGATGAAATTATTTTTTACAGTTAATACACTTTCATTACAAAATAAAAGAGCAAAAAGGAAAGAGAGAAACAGCCCACACACTGCTGAAATAGTGGTCACAGCCACCATGATATTAATATTGATGTTCTCATGAAATTCCATGAAAATGGAAATAGAGACACTAGAAGTATTTCATAAAAGATTAAAAGTCTCATTTGTCTTTCCTATAATACAGTAAATCAAAAAGTCTTATGTGCATTCTATATGCTATAATACTTTCCAACTTAGTTTTTGCTGAAAGGCTACTTTCACTTTTTCAAATAACAGCTTTTAAAGTGAAGGTTTTTTTGTAAAAATGTGTTAAAAATGAACCCTATATTTTCTTCAATTATAATTATGTGGTAAACTTAATGAAATAACTTTGAAAGTACCAGGTTATAATCCCTACCAAGGAAGTCAACTTTTTACTTAAATATTTCTATCCCAGAGTCAACAGAACAACTGGAACAACTAGACCTTCAGGGTTCGGGGCTAGGTTAGCTCCTTACACAATGCTGCAAGAGAATGTGAATGATCATTTTGTTTCTTGTCCCAAGGTTGGTACATATGTAGTAAGCTCTGGATGCTTAAAAGAAAAGCCAATTTATTGTATACATTGGATGTCTGAGGGGATTTCACTAAGGCTCTTGGGTCACTTTATGCAAAGACATATGGTATTATGGTAGTTTATTTCTTGTCTTGTAGTTGCTTTTACATGATAACGACTTGAAATATTTCCAGTTAAAAGATTTGTCTCAGTAAACAATAAGGTCCTACCATATAGCACAGAGAACTATATTTAGTATCCTGTAATAAACTATAATGGAAAAGAATACGAAACTGAACCCACATTGCTATACACAAGAAACTGATACAACGTTGTAAATCAACTACACTTCAATTAAAAAAAAAAAATCATCTCAGAACAAGCATTGGCCCTCAAGGAAGTTCTCCAGTGTGGATTCTACTTAAATGTTTTAAAACAAAGATTTACTTTGCCACAGAGTAGCTTCCCTTTAATTTAAACCCCATAAAGCAAAATCACAAGAAAACAATGGAGCTTTGTTAAAGAGTTAAGAATCCTCGCCATCTCTTTGTGTTGCAGGGGAATGTCCAAATTACTTTCTTCTCTGAATTTATTAAGTTATAATTCTTTAGAAAAGGATCATAGTCTATTTTAAAAGTGTGGTTTCCCATGAACTCTTGACATTTATTTTATTTTGCAAAAACAGTCTTACCTCTGTCTTGTAGAACTCTGTACCTGTCACCAGCAGTCATTAGACTTGTTTTCTACAAGACCATTTCCCTCTGGACAAGCTCACCCTCCTCCAGGGAAGGTGGAAGCGCTTGCATGCTTCAGAGGAGCCAGTGCTCCCCAAACGGAGCTGAAGCAGGTAGCCTACATGTCTCACTGCTACAGAAGGTGATTCTGGAGTACGCGATTTGGCTTGTGCCAAAGCTGTACCTTCCAGGGCTGCTTTTAGAAGATCCCTGAAGCCGGTATTCTACTTTGTCTACGCTTAATAGCCAATGGCGGGCTTCCCTTGTGGCTCAGTTGGTAAAAAATGTGCCTGCAATGCGGGAGACCTGGACTCAATCCCTGGTTGGAAAGATCCCATGGAGAAGGGAAAGGCTATGCACTCCAGTATTCTGGCCTAGAGAATTCCACGGCCTATAGTCCATGTGGTTGCAAAGAGTCGGACACAATTGAGCAACTCTCACTTGTCACTTGTCACAGCTAATGACAGTGATGCCACAGAAGTCTACTTCACTGCCAAAGACATTATGTTTTCAGTCTATCTTCACTTGATATAGTTTTATTAAAGGGACACAACCTAATTAAAAGGAAATCCTTGTTACTATGGTGTCTACTAGGAATATTATGATTAGAAGTAAATCATCGCAACATCTATAAAAAACATATTCTCCAACATTGTGTGTTTTAATTTGATTACAAAAATTTTTTTCTTAGCTGACCATAACACCTCCCAGCTTGGGAAGACCTTTATTTTTTTGAATAAAAATTGAACCCACTTGGCAATTTCTAATGAACGTAAACAAGTGAAAATGATTTACCCCTGTGTTGTTCTCTCCCATTTCATTGCTGTCTTTAGTGACAAAAGTTACCAATTATCAATGCCTTGGAATCTAATAATTAAAAGTAACTTTCTGTAGCCCACCAGACTGCTCTCTCTGTCCATGGAATTCTCCAGACAAGAATACTGGAGTGGGTAGCCGTTCCCTTCTCCAGGGGATCTTCCCAAGTCAGGGACTGAACCCTGGGCTGCACTGGCAGGCAGATTCTTTATCCTGTGAGGCACCAGGAAAGCCCTCATACTACAAGGTGAACCCCATGCCACCCGGAGGCATATTTGGTTCCACACTGGGAAAAAGTTCTAGTAAATTCCATACTCTGCAGCATCCAGAGGTAAGTTCATGCCATGTCTCTGGTAATTCTGCAGACCTTTATGACACCTTGGCTTTTATACACAGTGGATATGCTAGGTGTTTAATGACCATTCATTGTACTGCTTATGAAAAAAGATCTTCCTTCCTCCAGAGAGTATTAGAGTGATTCACTCACGAGGAGCAGCAAATTTTTACCTTTTTGTAGGAAAAAGTTTGAGCAAAATACCAACCAAGGGCCTACAGTTCTAGAGATGGAGAGTAAACCCTGACAAAAATGTATTTGCTAATCTGGAAAGCAAATTTGTGTATGAGGAATTCTATTATTAATACAAAACTACTGATGTATGTATGTAGTCATGTAAGGATGTGAGAGTTGGACCATAAAGAAAGCTGAGTGCCAAGCAATTGATGCTTTTGAACTGTGGTGTTGGAGAAGGCACTTGAGAGTCCCTTGGACTGCAAGGAGATCCAACCAGTCCATCCTAAAGGAGATCAGTCCTGAATAGTCACTGGAAGGACTGATGTTGAAGCTGAAGCTCCAATACTTTGGCCACCTGATACAAAGAACTGATTCATTAGAAAAGACCCTGATGCTAGGAAAGATTGAAGGCAGGAGGAGAAGGGGATGACAGAGAACAAGATGGTTGGATGGTATCACCGACTCGATGGATATGAGTTTGAGCAAGCTCTGGGTATTGGTGATGGACAGGGGAGCCTGGTGTGCTGCATTCCATGCGGTCGCAAAGAGTTGGACATGACTGAGCAACTGAACTGAACTGAATTGATGAAAAGGACATTCTGATTCAGTTTATCAGTGTAGAAGAATCAACCTACATGCATTGGCAAAGTTCACTTTGAACAAAGGAATACATAAGGGCTCTAGAAGTTTCCATGTTTAGACCTTCCAACCACAGGCTCAGACCTCCCCAGGATGTGATCTAATTCTCACCATGGCAACCAATAAAATTCTCTGTATACCTAGAATGCATTTCAGATCTGCTCCTGGAACTGTACCTAGATGTGGAATGCTTCCAGAATCCTGAATCAACTTAAATGATGACCCACTGGGCTCTTTGAGGTCTTGTTTCAAACTCACCAAGAATTCTAACTTCAAGCAAGGTCTCTGTCTCAAACCTCCAGTCATATTCCATCCATCACTTATTACCCTTAGTTACTTGCAGAGCAAACTCTGTGATTGAGGTTTCTGGGCACAGTTTTAAACTCCCTGTCTATCCCAGGCTCTGTTCTTTTTCCTCCCTAAGCTGTCAAGGCAATCCCACTGCAAAGGTCCCACCCAGAAGCCTTTCTGGCCAAATTTCCCAAGATACACTAGAGAAACCATGCACAGATTTAGGACAAGTCAGACTGTGTTTTGAGTGACTCTGGTGCATGCTGATCCCTGAAAGGCCCTGTGCCATCTGGGAATGCAGACATATCCAGGTCCACTCCAAGTGGCTTGTCCTCTGCAGGCTTTTCCAGTCACTCTGACTAAACATGCTCACGGCCCTTGACTTCTCCTTTGTGGCTGTTACAGGCAGTAACCATTCAGTCATTGGAGTAATTTACAGTATGCCCTGTGCCTGGAATGTAGTAGGATTGTAATAGGTGTTGAGTCAATAAATGAACTAATGAAGTGGCTAATTAGTAATTGGATTAAATTAAACATGATGCTGACATATATAAATTATTTCATTCTAGATTAGGCTTAAAAGTGTAAGAGAGGTGATTGTGTCACCTCATTTAAACATTGATTTATTCTGCAATACTGCTAAATGGTTAAGAATAAAGAATTGAAAGTCAGGCAAACCTGACCAACTATTTGACATTTGGCAAATTACCATCTCTAAATCCATTTCCTCACTTGTGAAATTTTTAAAAATTAAGAAAATATTCTTTAATGTACTAACATGGATATTTTCATTTATAATCGTCAAAAATGAGCCCAGATGTACACTTGTCCTCCCAACATTAGAAAGAGATGAGAGAGAAGAAAGAAAAACACAATGGGTACTAGCATTGTTTCTAAGCGTTTCCCCAGTGAGGAGTTGGTCCTGTGCCCTCGCCACTCCATCGAGCCCATGAAGGATAGCTCAATGAATAACTAACAGATGATTACATTTATGAGGAGAGAGTACTCAGAGCAGACAGCTACTTCCTACAGGTGACAAGCAATCTTCCGCTGGGGCTTCACCTGACGAGTCATTTTGGGACGTGATCACAAGGGTTGGAGACTGATGAAATTATCCTGTCCAGCATCAAACACAAAGTGGTTGTAAATCAGCAGAGGCTGTGGCAGAGGGAGAACAGCTCATTCTTTATGCTTTGCAGACAGTTTGCACCTGGGGGCTGCATCAAGCATCCTAACAATCATTAAGTGACCCTATCAAGAGATTTAATTAAAAAAAAAACAAACATTAGCCATCTATTGACTTGAACCCTTCAGCTGTCGTGAGGAAGCTGATTTGAAAGCAAGTTATATGATTTAAAAACTTGAATGTGTTGAGGCTAACTCAGCATAGCATGGGCAACTCATATAAATAAATAGACGCCTGCCTGTTATAACTCTCCACTTGACCTTGCCAGACGATTGTGTACTGAACTTAGACTATCACTGCGTTTCCTGAGGCTTACTTAGGGAAACGCAAACCTAAATAAAAAAGCAAGCCAGATAGAGTTTAACCTGGTCAAGGGACTTCTACTGAATCAGAAATTGATCTTGCAAATGCATTCTATAAAAAAATAAGAAATAAAATATGGATGATTTATCCGTGGTATCTGCTGAACAGCACTTGATTTACACATGAGCTAAAGAAATGTGGAGAAACCATTTTGAAGTTGCCCTGCGGACGGAATCATATTTTAAGAGTAAAAAATTGGCAGGTTTCATTGAATAGGGAAGGAGCTTTCTAAGGATCCCATTTCCCCATCACCGCAAAAGGGATTTATTTGCATTGTTCCCTTTAGTAGTATTGGGAAGTTCCAGTGTAAATCCTTTAGATTTCACTGTAGGAACCAGCTACTCAGAGGTTCCCAATGCTTGATGATTTGCACAAAACTGTAGCTTTAAAAAGTGAATGGGAAAAACTATTTTTAAATGGTTATGCTAGAATGGTGGCCAGGTTTACCCAGGGTCATGTTGCAGGATTATACAAACCCAACGCGCCTTCCTGATTTCCTTGCAGAACCTGCTATGCAAGGGCATGTGAGTGGCTCTGCGTGAAAGGCCTGTGCACATTTAAATAGGCTGTTTGAATAGGAATTGTGACTGATGTAAAAATACCCCCTGCATTTTATTTAGTTCTTAGTTCTCCATTTGTAATTGAAATGAAGCTTTTAAAATGCCTCATTTCCCTTAAATTTTATGAAATCATATATGTTTGATCTCCTAACAGCATTCTTCATGTAATTTTGCAGAGATTATTGAGGGGGGATATTAGTTTTTTTTTTTTTTTTTTTTTTAGAGCTTCTCACAAAATAGTTAATAAGTGAAGGAAAAAAGAAAATATCCCTGATTAACTGTATTTGAAAAGAAAAGGAAAGCCAATGTAGCAATGAACTCCCGAGGTTCCCAAGGAGCATGATCTCCAACACTTTACTGATAGCTATTTTCGTGCGCGCTCTGCGGTGCTCTCTCGGTGGTTGCACTTTAATTACCCTGCACTTTGTTCGGGGAAGGTATGTATCGGCTCTCGGCCAATGTGGGCTAGGATTCTTCTTGTCAGTACAGTGTCTGACAGCATGTACAGAACAACATCCCTATTAGATCTTTAAGTGTTAGAAACAGGATACTCCAGTGCATTTTTCTCAGAGGCTGATCAGTGGGAAGCTTCAAAAACACACAGAAGGTAAGCTTCACTCTAATCCTTTAAACATCAGCCCAAGAAGGCAATCACAGAATCTGAAAATAAAATAAAATATGCTGATATCACTTTGACTTGTATAATAATTTTACCTTAAAAACAATTTTATCAGTCAGAATGACCAAATTATCATTTTCAATGAACATTCCCTTTGTTATTACCACTTCCCAAGACACAATTTTATTTCTTGGGTAACTATGGGAACTGTTTTGCCTCTAGATTCATAATGTCTTATTGTCAGTTTGAGATATCTGGATAAATTAACGTTAGGGATACTTTAAACAACTATGTAAAATATCCCTTTTAGGTTAATTCTCCAAATTAACAACCTGAAATGCCTCTGTCTTTCTCTCCATGTCACTCTCTTTCTTTCTTCTCTTTCAACTTTTATTTGTAAGAAAAACATACACGGCAAAGAAAGCAAGCAGCTTTTATTCTTCTACTCTGCTGAGACAATAATTGTGTAAAATGTCTGGACTAAGTTAAAAAAGCCAAAGACAGCCTTTAATTTACACCCTGCAATGGGTTAAGAGTCCAGTCCGTCTTTTCTGTTTCTATCAGTCACTCTGTTTACAATAATTGAACTAAGTTATTTTAAATGGTAAAGTATATAAATTCTCCCCACTGGCCCTACAATCAAACACCACATGGATTATCAGGTCCGTGAATTATTATCTCAGTTTTCATATTGGGCATATAAAGGTTTCAGACACACAAGTGCTGATGATAAACCTTACAGGTGAGCACATGGGGACTACAGGTCATAACCAAAGCACAGCAACAGACACAGTTATGGAGCAACTGGGGAAGAAGAAGAAAGTGAGTTCAGGTCTTCACACACTCATGCGTGGTCTCACTCCCTCTCTCACACATACACAAACACACACATTATACTCTCTTTGATGAACCTACTACAACAGATGCCTTAAGTGTGATTATTTGGTACGATATTTCAAGTTTTCTTAGTTCCCTGTAACCTTCCCCCAAAAGAACGAAATATTTCTGCTTTCTATTGTTTATGATTCATAATTATGTCCTCCTTTCAAAAAAAAACTCCACTGATGCCAAAAAGCTGGACATACTACTTTCAAGATACTGGCTAACATTTAAAGAAAAACTACTGCCCAAAATTCTGTAAGTGAAGTCCCATAGTATGTTGAAATAAGAGATGGGATGATTATTAGACATGGGATTTTAAAAGAATTTTAAGCGATTAATACCAGGGGACTTCCCTGGTGGCTCAGACGGTAAAGCATCTGTCTACAATGCGGGAGACCCAGGTTTGATCCCTGGGTCGGGAAGATCCCCTGGAGAAGGAAATGGCAACCCACTCCAGTATTCTTGCCTGGAAAATCCCATGGACGGAGGAGCCTTGTAGGCTGCAGTCCATGGGGTCGCTATGAGTCAGACACGACTGAGTGACTTCACTTAATAACTTAATGACTAATACCAGGCTAAATTTTGATTAACACTGTCAATTAGAGAAGTCTGAGACAATTATGTGATGTAAAACTGCTGTCTTCATGAATCTTCTTTATCATGGGCTTCACTCCAGAAGTGACTAGAAATGACCAGTGTCTCTAATCACTTTCCCCAGGTTTAGTTCTACCTCGATTCACAAGAAGGGGTCATTTATCTGGAAAAGAATGAGACATCTAATACAACACCATATTTTAAGAATCAAAAATGCACAACACTTATTAAAGGCACAGAATCCATAAATTTGGAAGTCTTTTATGGATCATCATAACAGGTATTATCTTGGCAGGAGTGGAATGGAACTGACCACTGGCCCTCAGAGTTGATTTCAGGGCCTTTCTGGTATCCAGATTAAAGTATTTAAAAGCAGACTTAATGAACTGTTTTTATTAGAAGTATAAACAAAATAATAATTTGGATTAAACTTGAATAAATGCAATTCAGTGACCAAGTCATCTACTTTACTATAGATTTCTTTCATTGATATGGTAGGTTCCAGAAATATTGCAAAACCTTAATTTTTTTCCAACATTCTTTTATGGAAAAGGAAATGGCAACAGGGAAAGTCAAGTGACTTGCCCAAAGTCGTATGGCTGGTAAGTGACAGACCAGGACTAGAGTCTGTGACTGAACTTCCTCCATAAACTTCTCTGTGCTGCTCCCAACCACAACCTTTACAACATTGCTGCTGCTGCTGCTAAGTCACTTCAGTCGTGTCCGACTCTGTGCGACCCCATCTCTGGGATTCTCCAGGCAAGAACACTGGAGTGGGTTGCCATTTCCTTCTCCAACGCAGAAAAGTGAAAAGTGAAAGTGAAGTCGCTCAGTCATGTCTGACTCTTCAGGACCCCATGGACTGCAGCCTACCAGGCTCCTCCGTCCATGGGATTTTCCAGGCAAGAGTACTGGAGTGGGGTGCCATTGCCTTCTCCGTTTATAGCATTAACATGCGATAAATGCCTGCTTCCAGAAGATGTCCAGCTTGTTAAAGCAAACCACTGCAGTTACAAAGATGACACTTGGCTTTCTTTAACTTCCTCTTTCATTTACTCTACTTTAGGGGCTTCCCTGATGGTTCAGTTGGTAAAGAATCTCCTGCAATGCAGGAGACCCAGATTTGATTCCTGGGTAGGGAAGGTCCACTGAAGAAGGGATAGGCTACCCACTCCAGTATTCTTGGGCTTCCCTTGTGGCTCAGCTGGTAAAGAATCCACCTGCAATGTGGGAGACCTGGGTTTGATCCCCAGATTGGGAAGATCTCCTGAAGAAGGGAAAGGCTACTCCAGTATTCTGGCCTGGAGAATTCCATGAATTGTATAGTCCATGGATTCGCAAAGAGTCAGACACAACTGAACGACTTTCACTTCACTTCACTTCCACTTACTTCAGTGGATACTGTGCAGGGCCACACTGAGCCACATCAGAGCAAAACAAAAATAAATAATACTGATCTTGTCATATTAAAAATATTAGCATTTTACTCATCATGGATTTTTGGGGGGCAGTAATTTTAATACTTAAAAGTATCACGAGGGTCCTCCTTGGTGGCCCAACGGTTGAGAATCCACCTAACAAAGCAGGGACCATGGTTTTAATCCCTGCTCTGGCAAGATCCCACATGTCACAGAGTAACTAATCCCACTCGCTGCAACTACTAAGCCTGTAGCTGGAACCGCAGGGACAGCAGGAAGCGCAACTACTGAAACCCATGCACCTAGACCCTGTGATGCCCAGAAGAGAACACACTGCAATAAGAAGTCCTAGCGCTGCAATGAAGAGAAGCCTCCACTCGCTGTAAGAGAAAGCCTGCACAGCAACAAAGACCCGCCACAGCCAAAAAATAAAATAGAGGAATGAATCTTTAAAAAAGTGTCACTAAGCATGATACACAAAAGTAAACTCAAAATGGATTAAAGGCCTAAATTAAGGCCAGAAACTATAAAACTAAGAGGAAAACATAGGCAGAACACTCCTTGACATTATATTGCAGCAAGATCCTCTTTGACCCACTTCCTGGAGTAATGGAAATAAAACCAAAAATATACAAATAGGATCTAATTAAACTTAAAAGCTTTTGCAGAGCAAAAGAAACTATAAACAAAATGAAAAGACAATGCTCAGAATGGGAGAAAATAGTTGCAGATGAGGATTAATCTCCAAAATACACAGCAACTCAGCAGATCAAGATCAGAAAAAGAAACAACCCAATCAAAAAATGGGTAGAAGACCTAAACAGACATTTCTCCAAAGGAGATATACAGATGGCAAATAAACACATGAAAAGATGCTAAACACCACTCATTATCAGAGAAATGCAAATCAAAACCACAATGTGGTATCATCTCACACCTGTGATAATGGCAATCATCAAACAAACAAACTACAAACAATAAATGTTGGAGAAGATGTGGAGAAAAAGGAACCCTCTTGCACTGTTGGTGGGAATGTAAACTGCTACAGTCATTATGGCAAATAGGATGGAGATTCCTTAAAAAAAAAAACCAACACAAAAAACTGGGAATAAAATTACCATATGACCCAGCAATTTCACTACTGGGCATATACCCTAAGAAAACCACAAGTCTAAAAGACACATGTACTCCAGTGTTCATCGCAGCATTATTTACAACAACCAGGACATGGAAGCAACCTAGATGTCCGCTGACAGATAAATGGATAAAGAAGCTGTGGTACATACACACAATGGAATGTTCAGTTCAGTTCAGTTCAGTTCAGCCGCTCAGTTGTGTCCGACTCTTTCTGACCCCGTGAATCGCAGCACGCCAGGCCGCCCTGTCCATCACCAACTCCCGGAGTTTACTCAAACTCATGCCCATTGAGTCGGTGATGCCATCCAGCCATCTCATTCTCTGTCGTCCCCTTCTCCTCCAGCCCCCAATCCCTCCCAGCATCAGGGTCTTTTCCAATGAGTCAACTCTTCACATGAGGTGGCCAAAAAGTATTGGAGTTTCAGCTTCAGCATCAGTCCTTCCAATGAACACCCAGGACTGATCTCCTTTAGGATGGACTGGTTGGATCTCCTTGCAGTCCAAGGGACTCTCAAGAGTCTTCTCCAACACCACAGTTCAAAAGCATCAATTTTTCGGCACTCAGCTTTCTTCACAGTCCAACTCTCACATCCATACATGACCACTGGAAAAACCATAGCCTTGACGGAATAGACGGACCTTTGTTAGCGATGTAATGTCTCTACTTTTTAATATGCTATCTAGGTTGGTCTTACTCAGCTATAAAAAGGAATTAATTTGAATCAGCTGAACTGAAGTGGATGAACCTAGGGCCTGTTATACAGAGTGAAGTATGTCAGAGAAAACGAATATCATATATTAATGCATATACATGTATCTAGAAAAATGGTACTGATATATCCAGTTGCAGGGCAGGAATACAGATGCAGATGTAGAGAACAGACTTGTGGACACAGTGGGGAAAGGAGACAATCGGAGGAATCGAGACAGTAGCACTGAAACATACACATTACCACAGGTAAAACAGATAGCTAGTGGGAAAGACAGCTAGCGGGGGATAGGGGAAGGTGTGGAAGGAGGTTCAAAAGGGAAGGAATATATGTATACTTATGACTGATTTATGTTATTGTATGGCAGAATTCAACAACATTGTAAAGCAATTATCCTCCAATTAAAAATAATTTTTTAAAAAAGTGTCACTTTTTTTTTAATTAAAAAAAAATTTTTTTTTGGTGACTGAGGTTTTGGGCACCCTTAGTCCCCTTAAATTTTGATCTAGTCCCTATTATGTTAGTGCTCAGTCACATTTTAGTCATGTCTGACTCTTTGTGACCCCATGGAATGTAGCCCTCGAAGCTTCTCTGTCCATGGGATTCTCCAGGCAAGAATACTGGAGTGGGTTGCCATTTCCTTTTCCAGTCCCTAGTACTCTACCTATGACTAAAACATTCTATCCAGTTTCTCCCACCAAATATCTCAGAGTGACAGATGGCATTTGAGAAAGTACAAGAAGGAAGCAGTCACTTCCGTTTTGCTCTTGGCGCTTGTCTGTGAGCTCAGGGTTGGTATGCATGTTTACAAGCCCCCTAGATGGAGGGCTTGTCTTCATCTGCCCAGGAAGAAGGTGAGATGAGAACTTCCATTGCTTTGGATTTGTTAATAGGAGGCCTGGGACCTGGTCTGGGGCACACACTGGGAAAGCCATCATCCACCTATACTTCCCCTATTGCTCATCTGTATTATGCTTAAAGCTAGTGTCTATTTGGGGGCTCTTTAGGATTGTGGAGGGATGTGGAGAGAGAATGGCTCTCCAGGGTGTCATGTAGCATTACCTCTGCATCCCAGAGTGTGTAGGGATAGTAGCCCTTCAGTCTCCCTTCTGAAGAAACAAACATGTTTTAAGTATTCTTGTGGAAATTCAGCACTTATTCAATGTGTATTTGCTACTATTTCATTTTGAGAAGCTTGAAATATATTTTGCAAGTTTTTTCATATCCTAAACGACTTGAGAAGGAAAAGGCAGCGCAAAAACAAATACATTTTAAAAAAGAAACCTGAAATAATATATTTTATTGAATTCTTTCAATCAAATGGAAACTCAACAATAGTTGTGGTGACAACCACGCAAAGATCATTCTCATATTTAGCCTGGCAGTTAGCATGTATTTATGTTCCTGGTCTTGTTCCACATTACAGAGTCCTGATGACAGATTCAATGAGATAGGGTATGTTTTAAAAAAGGGAAAAAGGACAGAAAACTCATTCAGGAGGTGCTTAAAAGCTACTCAACAACTATTAGGTACCCCTTCTACTGCTTTTCTACTGAAGGAACATTCTAGGGGAAACTTCTAGTCTGCAAAGGAAATTGTTTTTCCAATAACTGTACCACCAAGCTGAGAGGCAGTTACTTTAAAAATTAAAATATTTACATTTTAAAAAGATATTTCCCCTGAAAGTTGCAGTTACATGGGAGGAGAAAAAAAAATTGATACTTTTTGTGTCTCATGATCTTTAAATTATGTCTCTTTTCATGGATTTTGATGGCTTATGTTTTGCCAGGTTTTCATTTTATCTTAGCTAACACCCTGAACAGAAAACACAGCAAGCAGGTAAAAAAAAAATCATCTGTGAACTATAATAAATGGATTTCTGCCAATGACAGGTCATGATACAGAAAAAAATCTGTGATGACCCTCTTTCCTCTACACTCATTTATCTCTTCCTGGTGTCCACTGATAGATTCTTGCTGTATGATTTATTGCAGAAAAACACCACCTAGAAATGGGCTTTTGATAAAATTGTTCAAGGATTCCTGGACAATAAATCCTAATCTTAACATGCAATGCTGCAGAATGTTTCACCTTTCTTATGCTATAAATAAAATATGCCAAATGTGATAATAAATCCATGTATTTAAGCACTATCTATGTAGTTTAGGAAATAAAGTCATAGTATGTACGCCTGATGCTAATAGCAGCACTAAGCCTGAGGATATTGATGGCAGTATTTGTGCATTTGCCATCCAAATTTTTAGGACTTTACAGTACCTATGAAATTTCATGGCTTTCATCAGCCTGGGAAGGCTTGCTCTGCAGAGCATATGTGAGTTAAGCATAATCAGTTTCTGGTGGCTTGAATCAAAAGCAATGTTCCTGAACACAGACAACTTGCTCCGGGAGACAGCTGAAATTCTGAGTTCATGCAGAGACCTTTCTTAAAATTAATCATTTACCGGAGGAAGTGATGAGAGGCTTGGTCACCTTACTGTGACCCCCTCTAAGAGGCAAAGGGTGTAAAGCATACAGACCCATAGTATTTAGGCTTCTTCTCATAAGCTCAAGGACAGGTATCTGACCTCCACTCACAGAAGAAAGTTGAGGGAGCCAAACCCTCACGACCTTCTCTGAGCTGATTTGCTCAGCCTGAAGACAGATTTAAATTATCAAGTGTTTTTAAAGCATATAAACTATTGAAAGCATCAATTTACCCAAAAAGATGCAGGCAAGATCTTAACCTGGCTCAGGATTTCTCAAACTTCACACTATTGACATTCGGCGCTAGATGATTCTTTGTTGTGAGTGGTTGCTCTATGCACATTATAGCAGGATCTCTGGTGCCTACCCACTCGAAGCCAGTGTCCTCCTCTCCATCCCTCCAGGCTGTGATAACAAAAAATATCTCCAGATATTGACAAATGTCTATTGTGGGACAAAATCATCCCTGGTTGCAAACTATTGATCATGCCTATAAGAAATAGGCTGATAAAAACCATGACATAAAGACAAAACTACTTTGTTTACAGAAAAAACAATCAATTCAAGAGTAAAATATGCTAAGTTTGAGAATGAGAGTGAGTTGGCTTTTATTTTAGAGAGGGTTGAAAATATTTATGGAATGATCTCCCAATGCCACACACAGAGAAAAGAAGAAGTCCAATGAAATGCTGGTAGTTTGGCCAGCTGCTAAGATATTGTGTGTTAAATATCATATTTGTATAATCATTTGGATTCCCTGGTGGCTCAGATGGGAAAGAGTCTGCCTGCAATGCGGGAGACCCTAGTTCGATCTCTGGATCAAGAAGATCCCCTGGAGAAGAAAACGGCAACCCACTCCAGTATTCGTGCCTGGAAAATCTCACGGACAGAGGAGCCTGGCAGGCTACAGTCCATAGGGTCCCAAAGAGTGGGACATGACTGAGCGACTTCACTTTCACTTTCTTTACATTGCACCTGACAGAATTGAGATATGAATATAAAAATAGTGTGTACTTGAACAGGATAACCACACTAGAAAGAAAGAAATGGAAATATGAGACTCAAAGAACCTAAGGAAAGTTCTTTTCCTCCAACAAATGGAAAGTGGAGAAATCCATTATATCATGTGTAGCTTTCTTTGTGTCCTCTGATATTTATTGAAGGTCAAAGACAGAGATGCCTAATGGGTTATGATTATGTGAAATGAAGTGAGAAACAATGTTTTATAACAGCAAATACTTTTTATAGTGACAGTGTATTATGTTCACTAAAACGTCTTACAGCTGCCTTTCCCCTAGTATCCATGGCTCAAAGCAGAAAAAATAATATGTTATTCAAGAAATACATAGAAATTGAAGGTGTGACTTGTTCAGAGCTAGGGCTCTTTTCTCAAGACTCAGAAAAATCTCCTACTATTTGTTTAGTCCGACTTGAATAACCTGGATAACTATTTGCTCTAAAAACATTATATTGTTTTCTTCATATCATTTTTTCCCATCAGAGGTCTGAGAAAAAATTATATTTCCATGATAACAAATTTATGAAGAATTATGTCAAGGCTCCCATATTTTTGAGCTTGAGAGTACCTTTAAAATGCCAAAAAAGTTCAAAAGTATTCTCATTCTTTCCTTTATTTAGTCAACAAATATTTATGGAGTGCTTCCTAAGTGCCAAACTCTGGGAACACTGTGATGAGAAAACAGAAAGAATCCTTGCCCTTGTGATGCACAAAGTGTAATTGGAGACTCAGGGTGTTGGGGGGAGAGAAGAGGACTGGGAGTTTGGGTTTAGTAGATGCAAACTATCACATTTAGAATGGATAGAAAACAAGGTCCTCCTGTATAGCACAGAGAACTGTAGTCAAAGTCCTGGCATAAACTCTAATGGAAAAAATAAGAACATAAAAAATATATACATATATATATGTATAATGGAGTCACTTTGCTGTACTGCAGAAAGTAACACACATTGTCAATCAACTGTACTTCAAACAAATAGAAGACACAAATTCAAAACAAATAGAAGACGCAATGTGTTCACTGTTACATCTTGGGACTCAACACAGCACCCCACGCAATGCACATGTTCCATAAGTCTGTTCGCTGTTTAATCCATGTAGACGTATAGAATAAAACCTAAATTGTTTCTTTTGGCCTGTGGATCCTGCAACACCTGACTCCTGTCTTTCTAACCTTACTTAGCACCCTCCCCATCAGTTACTTTGCTCCACCCATATTGCTTCTCTCTATTTCTTCAGTCATGCCAAGCTTGACTCTCCTGCCACAATCCGACATGTCCACTGGACTTCCTCTTTGCATGAAAATCTCTTCTTGCAAATCGTTTCCTGGCTGCTTCTTTACAGTTTAGGGTTCAGCTCAAATGTCGTCTCTTCACTGAAGGCTTCCTGACCCGTCTCTCATAGTCCTTTTTAATTTTCTTGAAAGTACTAAGCACTATCGGATATTTTGCTTTCTAGTTTATTGTATGTCTCTCCATAAAGGTTGTTTGTCCCATGTGGACAGGAATTTGTCAGCCATGTTTGTTAATATAACACCAATGGTTAGAACACCTGGATCACAGTGATACTCAAATATTAGTGGAATGGTGAAGAAAACAAATACATATGTTAATTATAAGATGTAAGGTACTACTAAGGAAATGGAGAATTATCAGGGAGAATAAACAGCAAGGGGCGGTCTATAAAGTACAATTAATGAAGAACTTGCCGAGGAAGTAGTCTTCCGTTGTTGTTGTTTAGTTGCTAAGTTTTGTCCGACTCCTTGTGACCCATGGACTGTAGCCTGCTGGGTTCCTCTGTCCACGGGATTTCCCAGGCAAGAATACTGTAGTGGGTTGCCATTCCCTTCTCCAGCAGATCTTCCCAACCCAGGGATTGAACCCATGTCTACAACATTGGCAGGTGGGTTCTTTAACACTGAGCCACCAGGGAAGCCCTAGGAAGTAGTATTTAGGCCACAGCAAATACTATCGGGAATGGGTGCACACAGATCCCAAGGGAAAACAAGCTTTTTGTCTTAGATGGGCTAAGAGGATGCTGTGTGGTTGGAGCTTAGTAGGCAGAGGGGAGGGAAGAATGGAGAAGAGGAGGCACGTCATGTATAGTGTGTGTTTGTGTGTGTGTGTAAGTTGCTCAGTTGTGTCAGACTCTTTGCGACCCCAGGGACTGTAGCCAGTCAGGCTCCTCTGTCCATGGGGTTGGCAAACAGTGGCCGGGGGGTTAAATCTGGCCTGCTACATATTTTGGTGAATAAAATTTGACTGGAATGCACACAAGCTAATTTATTTACATACTGCCTGTGGCTGTTTCCTTACTACAACAGCAGAGTTGAGTAGATGCACTGAGTAGGTACAACAGAGATTGCTGCTTTACCCACCAGCAAACCTAAACCATCTACTATCTGGCTTTTACAGAAAAAGACAATCAACCTTTAAAACCTTAAGGCTAAGGGAAATGGGTTTCATTTTAATGCAATGGTGTGGCAGTTTTCAAATATGTCTGCAGATTCTTTGACATTCTTTCCTTCTAGGACTGGAGTCTACATCCCTTCACCATGAATCAGGCTTCTCAACCAATAGAATATAACACTCAAGTGACACTGTGTGAGCTTCTGGACTCAGGCTTTAAGAAACTGAGCATTTCTGCTCTATGTCTCTTGAAACCTAGCTACTAAGTTGTAAGGAAAACCAAGCAGCCCACTGGGAAGTCTGCGGGGTGAGCCCCACCATGGGCACCAACAGCCAGCACAGACTTGCCAGCCTTGTGAAGAAGTCCTCTTGAAAGCTGATCCTCCACTCTGAGGAGAGCTACCTACCTAAACCATATGAAGCAGAGATAAGCTATCCTCACCCAAAGTGAATATGTGTGAGCAGAATGAATGATGGTTGTTGTTTTTAGCCAATATGTTTTAGGGTGTTTTATTATGTAACAATAGAAACTACAACAAATGGGAAGGCATTTTATTTATATTTATTTAAGGCATATTTATTTTATCTACATAGTTTTATGCTTCCTTTAAGATAGGTAATATAAGACTACTTCCTTAATGTTCATCTTGTTTGTTTTCCTTTTAAAGTATTTTTCAACTGATCAGTCAACTTCATTTGTTTACTAAATAATTAAATGTCTACTGTGTGCAGGAGGTTAGAGTGTAAACAGTCATTGCTTGGTAGTTTGATATTTGAACAGGATATTCAATTTGAAAATGAAGTCTCATAATTCCAGTATTTCTGTCAAAAAGAGGAACATGTGTCTAAACACTCATTTATGCAAAATAAATTTTTCATTCTTGACTTTTAATTGTGAAATTTAGTAACCCTGTTTTCTAAAATTCCAAAGAATAGTTCAGTGATAATTGCAGAATTCTCATATTAATAGATAAAGTTGGCACTTCATAAACATCAGATTATCACCCTACTTACAAATTAGATACTTTCCTTTAAATACACACGTGTAGTACCAGTTTTTTCTTTAATATACAAAAATTCAGTCATTATAAATGGAATTAGATGTTAAAACTAGAAAAATGAGTACTTGAACAAGAGGAAAAGGATTCAGAAAAGTTGAAAAACAAAAGCATTCCATACATTGTCCTTTTTGGAAATCTGACCTAGTACTCTGAAGACTGGTACAGAAAAATGCTCATAGAAAAAATTTCTTTAGCACTATGTAAATATTCAATTTATGAAGAAAGACTGAAAATGAAGAATAAAAATTACTAGGCTTTTTTTTTTTTATTTCATTTTACAGGCCACAATAGTATGACACGTTACCAAAAAAAAATATTTTCTGCCACCTTTTTAGTTCAAACTCTGAGTAGGACTGAAATAATTTATGGTGGAGAAAATGATTTGCATCTAGACTCTCCAGCTGAACCTGCCACATGACTGAGCTAGTTTTTATACAGAAGTTAGATATCTGGCACCTCAGCAAATGAAGAAAATGACTTAATCACTTAAGTTTGCTGCCTTGGATCCTGATGGTTGAATCTAACAAAACACAGTAAGAAAAGAAGAACAGGTAAAAATATTGAAGAGATCATGAAGAAAGAAAACTGTTGCTTAATTTTTATTTTTTTTTTTACAAGTTTCCTCTACACCCTCTTTGTGTATGTTGTTTTTCAACAAACAGTATTATGACAACTAGAGATCTACATGCAAAAGAATGAAGAACTCTACCACACACCATATATAAAAATTATCTCAAAATGGATTAAAGTCCTAAATGTAAAAGGGTAAAACTCTTGAGAGAAAATATAGGCGTAAGTCTTTGTCACCTTGGATTAAGCAATAGTTTTTTGGTTTTTTTTTTTTTTTTTTTGATCAATGACACCAAAAGCAAAAGCAACAAAATTTTAAAAATAGAAACATTAGACTTTGTCAGACCTAAAACCTATTGTGTTTTCAAGATCACAAGAGGAATAAGCAATAGGAAAATTTCACTCCAAGAACTACCGTCTCAAAGGCTCAGGCTTTCATTTCTTTGCCTAATGAAAGTATAAGTTGCCTAATGCTCTGTAACAAGCCACCTCAAAAATGTAGTAGCATAAAACAATAACCATTTTATGGTTCACCATTGTGTGTTAGGAATTCAGACAGGGCTCTGTGGGGACTGCTGCTTTCTGCTTCACATAGTGTAGCCTGGTTCTTGACTGGTACTCAAGAAGCCAAGAAGGTCTTACTCACATGTCAGGGGCCTTGGTGCTGGTTTTTTGCCAAGGTATCTCAGTTCTCCTTGAATTCCACCCCCCACCCACCCTTTCTACATAATCTCTCCTTATTCAAGCTTTTCCATATGACAGCTGATTGCCAACACAGCAATAAGCAGAAGCTGCAAGGTCCTTTAAGACCTAGGTTCAGAAGTCACACTGAATCTTTTACATTGCCTTGTATTTGTTAAAGCCAGTCACAGGTTTAGTCTAAATGCAAAAAAAAGAGAGAGAGAGAGAAAGAAAAAAAAGGAAGGGACTTCACCTCTTGAAGGGAGGAGTAGGAAAGTAACAATGCGTAACATAAGGGTTTGATCCTTAGGTTCCGTGTGCCTCTGAGAGCAGTTGGCTCTAGATTGCTGTGATGGTGACTGGTGATGGATGGAGGTTGAGGTCCACTTTTTGCCACTGTTCTGGTTACTCTAGTCCAGACATCGCTGAACCTCTGTACTCTGTTAGAATGCAGAAGCAGAATATGGAAACAAGCTGGGGGAGTGCCATAAACAGCTGCTGTGAGCACCTGACTCTGGCTTCCTTCAGCTTGGGGGCCCTTTGCTTGCTGTCCATTTTGACCACTTATTTAATCAGGTGTCCTGGTTTCTCAAGCTGTTTTAGGGTTACCTCTGTCTCTTCTTTCTACCTAAACTTCTTGGCTTTAAGCCTCTGATTTCCCTAAAGCTTGACTTGTGGAATTTGCCCTTAGTACACATTAGCACAATCATGAGGTTACAGGTGCTCAAATCACCATCACAGGATTCAGCTCACCTAGGTTGTGCTAGAGACATCTGGGTACACCTTTTAAGGGGTGAGAGAATAGCCTTCTATTTCAAGAAAATAAAGACAGTCAGGTATGAATTCCAAACTCATCTTGCCTCCATTTCCCCCTTCATGTCCATCCATCCTGATTTATGTTCACCTTAAGGAAGAAAAATATGCCCCCTCCTTTTCAAGACCAGCCTATGCTCGTGACTCAATCCCCACACCTATTCACCTCCTCCAGGATCTCAGGGGTCTCTTCTCTCTTACATCTTCCTTTGACTCTCCGGCTCCACTCGATTGCCCCCAAGCAGACTACAAACATGATGCAGTCACTCCCAACTACTCTACTCCCCCCCACCTACAAATATTCCCTTGATATCTACTTTGATTTGCCATCTAAATCCTAAATCCTTAAAAAGAGAAGCCCTACTCCTTGCTTCCCTTCTAGTAATTTATCCAGGCAGTTGCATTTCTCTTTCACAACCCCATTGAAACTGTTCCTGAAAGCAGCCTTTAAAAAATTTTATTTTATTTTGTATGGAGGTATAGCCAATTAACAATGCTGTGATAGTTTCAGGTGAACAGTGAAGGGACTCAGCCTTACATATACATGTATCCATTCTCCCCCAAACTCCTCTCCCATCCAGGCTGCCACATAACACTGAGCAGAGTTCCATGTTCTATGTAGTAAGTCCTTGCTGGTTATCCATTTTAAATATAGCAGTGTGTACATGTCCACACAAACTCCCTAACTATCCTTTCTCCCCATTATTTCCCCCAGCAACTCTAAGTTTGTTTTTGAAGCCTGTGAGTTTTCTATTTCTGTTTTGTAAAGAAGATCATTTGTATCATTTCTTTTTAGATTCCACATATAAGGGACGCCACACAATATTTCTCCTCTGTCTGACTTATTTCACTCAGAACAATCTCTAGATTCATCCATATTGCTGCAAATGGCATTATTTCACTCTTTTTAATGGCTGAGTAATACTCCATTGTATCACATACTATATCTTCTTTATCCATTCCTCTGTTGAAGGACATTTAGGTTGCTTCCATGTCTTGACTGTTGTAAACAATGTTGAAAGCAGCCTTTTGGGAGATCCCCTTTTGCCAGGCCCCTCTCACCTTGTGATCAGCTACAACTCTCTCCTGGTGGTCCCCAAACCTCATATTACTCTACCCTCACCCTGCTCACTGCTTAGGCCATGGTTTCAGCCTATGTGGCACATTAAAGTCATCATGGAGCTTCATGGGCCCCTCTGTCTGGGCCCACCTTAGAAATATTGACTTAATTGCTCTGGACTATAATTCAGGACAGTTGTATTTCTTATAAACCACTCAGTTCTGAATGTACAACTAGATTTCCCCAAGATTCTATCCTCAGTTCCCCTCTATTCTTCTTATTCTCCCTAATATCCATGAGCAATTTTTCCAACTCCCAGGGCTTCAGCTTTATCTGTAACTTCTAGACATCCTTATACAACATCTCTAGGCTTGAGTGGCTAATCTCCTGTTAGCACATTCTACTCACCTCCCTCTGCACATTCTGCCTAGGCTTTAAAAAAATGAATATTTTCTGAACAAACTCATTGTCTTCTCTTCCAAATGTGCTGTCCCACTGCCTTTCTTCTCTGTCTCTAAGGAGCATCTTCATTCACTTATAAACTGAGCTGGAAGTATCAGATTACTTGTCCATTACATGCTAAAAATTGCTTACTTATTTAGGATGTGATTTACTTATTTACAATGTATGGATGTGAGAGTTGAACCATAAATTAGGCTGAATGTCAAATAATTGATGCTTTTGAATTGTGGTGCTGGAGAAGACTCTTGAGAGACCCTTGGACAGCAAGGAGATCAAACCAGTTAATCCTAAAGGAAATCAACCCTGAATATTCATTGAAAGGACTGATGCTGAAGCTGAAGCTCCAATACTCCAGCCACCCGATGCAAAGAGCCAACTCACTGGAAAAGACCTTGATGCTGGAAAAAGTTGAGGGTAGGAGGAGAAGAGGGCAAGAGGGTAGGAGGGCAAGAGGGCAAGATGGTTGGCTGGCATCACTGCCTCAATGGACAGGAATTTGAGTAAACTCTAGGAGATGGTGAAGGATAGGAAGCCTGCAGTCTATGGGGTCGCAAAGAGTCGGACACAACTTAGCAACTGAACAACAACAAATTTAGGGCTACCTACCTTCTTAATTGTTGAAACATCATGGCTTTAAGATAAAGCAGCTCTACCACATATTAGCTGTGTTGCTTCCCTGCTGGCTCAAACTGTAAAGAATCTGCCTGCAAAAAACCTGCCTGAGTTTGATCCCTGGGTCGGGACGATACTCTGCCATAAGAATGCTACTTCAAGTTCTCCATTCATTTTCCATTCAGATTATTGTCCCACTCCCTTTTATGTGGAAATTCTGGGGCCACTAATGGCCCAATTGGAAAAGCTGTCCTTTATCCCACTCTCCCACCCTCTATTCAATGTCCGTGTGTCATCATACAATTTCGGAAGTACCTTTGTAGGCAAGATTCTTCAGGGTCAAAACTTTGTTATCACTAGCTGTTCATACTCAAGAAAGAACAGAAGCATGGTAACCCGTGTAGAATTTTTTTTTATTACTATTCATACACATTTCTAATAACAGCTGCCTCCACATTTGGAGTGACAGGCAGAAGCAGGGCAAATGTCAAACTACCAATGATAGTGACAATTCAGTGGGTCCTCCATTCACTAAGTACTTAAAATTCTTTTGCATAATTACGCACATCTCTCCTTAAAAATCTGTACATATTAGTTTTAGCACAACTAATGATAGCTTTTCTGACACAGGATGTCTTTAGTTTTTCTCAATAAATTGCTATTTTTTATTTTTTTATTATGGGTTTTGGAATGAAGATTGATTTTTGAACCATTTTGGGGGGATAATAGCTGACTTTTGTGTTGCTATGCCACTGCACAGTTCACATTTCAATAATTAAATATAAACACGCTCCCTCAAAGAACAGAGTCACTTAAAATATGGCAGTGCTTCATTAATAATCGATTTACAGAATCTTTCATTGTGGAAACGACAGCCTCTCAAAGCTGTCATGACACTGTCAGTCTTGCTAGAGCAGGTAAGAATTACTTCTTGAGCTGCAAACAGAGTCACAAATAGCAATGGTTTCCTTGGAGACTCGGCAGTAAAGCTTAAAGCATTATACCTATAGGATCAGGGCTTTCAAATAAGAAGAGAGTTTCTCTCCAGAGATTAATCAGTCTTTTCCAATTGATAAATTTTTAGCCCAGTCTTAAGGGGGAACCCATAACTGCTTGTTAGTGAGGGGGGGGAGTAGGAGACATGCAACGAGCAGGCCTGTGGATTATTGCACCATCAGAACCCAAGGTCATGAGCAGCACAGTTTGTAACGCTAAGGAGATTGAGAGCAGCAGGACCAGCTCTCATTAGTAAAGAGTCATCCTATGTAAAAAATCTCCTATCTGTGTTTCCCAAGAGATATCACTAAGTCACAAGGCAGAATGATACCCCCAAAAATGGAGATAAGACAATGCAAGTCATATTTTTTTAAAAAAATATGATCCCTCTGGTCCTTCATTCTTATTTATATATTATTTGTGGAATCAAACAAGTTGGTGCCCTCTTAATAAGTGCAGAATTCTAGATGCTCTTCTTGCAATGCTATGGATGGAACTGCATGTTTTTCCTTCTCCCATACTCTGGTAAGCATTCTTTCTAGGGATATGCGGATTTACGGTGGGATATGGACGAAACTTCAGGGCAAGATGAGTGTCTCCCTTCTCCCTGTTTTATCTTTTGCCTGGGGAGGGAATTAGGGTCCCAGGGGTGGAAGTGGAATTCAGATTCAATGCAAATTTGGAGGTGGCAAGAAGCAATATAATTTATCAACATAAAGTTCCAATATGTGCCAAAAAGCCAGCATGTCCTTTACAAAAGTGCATTTGCCTGAAAAGCACAGCAGCTATTGGACTGCTGGCCCGCATTTTTCAGTAAAGGTATCTTTTAGCATTACCAATTTATAACTCAAGGTACTGAGCAACAAAACACGGGAAACAGGGACTCTTAATGCCTTGTATTTACACAAACTACAGTTTATATAATATGTTGCATCTGGACGTGGTTACCAGGCACAACTTTTTACCATGAGGATTCATCTTCATTCACTACCTGTGAAAGCTTATTTTGCGTAGCAAATGAAGCATACTACGTGCATGATTTTCTTTAGATTATACTCATTTCTTTATGAAAGATGATTCAATTACACTTTATGATATCTGCTCCCCTGAACAAATAAAATCACCTCACTATTATGAGTTTCCGTCTCCATGATATTTTGGTGTTTATTTCATTCTCTTTTGAGGGCATAGTGTTTAATTAAGATTATGAGCCCTGGAACCAGGCAGATATGGAGTCCAAATATATGTCTAGAGCCAAGCTTTGAAGACTCAGATATTTTGTCTGAAAATGGGAGTATTAGTCCCTACTTCAAAGGACTGTTACAGAAATTGACTGATATATCAGTGAATAGAGAACTGAGCACGCACCCAGCATATAATGACAATCATTCAGTGTCTAGTGGACAGAGTTTTACATGTTTGACCTACTTACACATTTATGTATTGGTTTCATTTCATTTACTCAATTTTTACAGTTTTTAAAATTTTCTATGGACAATAAATTAACTTGGTTTTTATTCATTCAGCTAAATTGTGACTAAATTACATTATTTTATTCAATCAATTTTTAAAATTGCATGCATCTTTTCTAAATGTTTGAAAAAATCAACCTATTTTAAAGTTTAATTTGCCTTAAGTGTGCCAATGTACAGTTTATTGAATTAGGCTGAATCACATTAATAGTTTATTCTCTCACATATTTTTTGTCAATACAACAATAAATATTTATTGCTATGTTCCAGGAGCAACATGCTAGGCCTCTATGCTAGGTCTCCTAAAACTTTTTAACATGTACTTATTTCATACCATTATCATCATCATCATTACAGAATTATACTAAAATGAAATTTAAACTATGCACCAATTTTTTTCCTCTTAGATTTCATATTAAATTAAGTCCAGGGCAAATTTGGTTTATAACACTCCATTTGGCCTACATTACAATAGTGATCTAGAATATGTTCATTTTCTAAACACATATGTTTGCCTTTATATATATTAAAATTGAATATATCTAACACTAAATATTATCTTTTCTCTCCAAATCAGCTGTTCCTTTTGCCTTACACATCCCTGGCAGTGTCTCATATATCCATTTGTTTAACTAATATCTTCCAAATGCCTATTTTATAACAAGATTTGAACAGGGCGCTGGAGATATAAGGGAAACAATTTCATTCTAGTCTTTGCTGTTGGGTCACAGAGGCAGATAGAGGCAAATAAGCACCACTTAGAGCACATTTAGTAGACACTGGGGTAAGACAGGAGAAGATGGTATAAGAATTCTTTTCCCTGATAATCAGGCATAAAATCTCTTAGTGATCTTAGCCCAACATTCTATGTGTGTCCCCATCTACATCTGATGAACAAGTTACTTCCAGGAAGTGCCTATTTTCCATCTTCACAATTACTGTGGCAAATTAAATATGCCCACAATTCTTTGACAGTTCTTCCAAAGAGATGGGGTCTAATTCCTCTCTCCTTGAATCTGGGCAGGCTTCAACAGAAACGCCATTCTGGGGCTTTCAAAGCCAGGTCATAAGAAGGCTTGCAGCTCTCTCTCAGTCTACGTGCCACTCTTTGAGAAGCCCAGGGCATGTGACGAGATTGTGTGATGGTGCTCCAGTCTAGCTCAGCTCCCCCCATGACAGCTGGCATCAGTTTGGCAAGTGAACCTTCTGCACCTCCAGTTCAGTCAAGCCTTTAGATGACTGTAGCCCTGGCTACAACTACCTGTAACACCCTGAGCAATCTCAATGAAGAATCATCCAGCAGAGCCCAACCTGCCTACAAATCAGAAGATATAATAGAGTGTAGTTTTTAAGCCACTAAATTTTGGGATGGTTTTCTAACCAGGAAGAGACAGCTGTTATGGACACTCTCATAATTCAGGGGCTTAGCATCTCAGTGCTGAATATCTGATAACCCTTTTAGTCCTCATTTTTGTCCCTTTTGCCTTTGATTGTGGGATTAATCTTTTAAAACTGCTACAGTTAACATAATATTCCATTATTCACAAATTCCTTAGCCAGGCATTCAGGAGCTCTATAATTGGCTACATTTCTGTGTTTCATCACCCCCAGTCTCCCACTTCCTGACCCTCACCCACTCCTCTTCACAAACTATGAGCCCAAGTCCAATTTCCAGTCCTAACTCAACTTGTACTTGCTTCCCTGTTCTATGCTTTTTCTTACATTATTCTCATCAAACAAAATGGACTTTATTCCTATCTGAGTCCTATCTCCTTTCACATTCCAATCCTAATACCTCTTCTTGGGCTGATCATCCTTCTTTCTTGAACACATGAGATATATATGGATTTGGTGACACCTGCCTTTGAAGAGCACTCTAATGTATGTGAAATACAAACTGTACAATGTCAAACTTTCTATACACATGTTGTTTACTGTTATTCATGTTGCTGTTTTCTTAGCTAATCTTCTCATCTCACATTTCCCTCATGTATCCTCTTCTAGAATCCCTTACAACAAAAGTACAAACTCCCAAACAACAGGATCCAGGCCAGAAACACTTATAGGGTTCCTCCCCATCCCACCATCCTGTATTGCCATGCCCAGGATACTCTTTAATGAGATTCTGTAGAATGAGGAAATGAATGATGAATGAGCACTGTACCTTAGCTTTGGTGTTTCACCTTTAGCCAACAATTGATTAAATATGTAAGAAAATACTTTCCCGAGACCACAAGTGATAACCACAACTCTGGTGTGGCCAGCTGCAGAGCCAAAATTAAAGCTCTTGCCTTTACATTAATTAACAAATGGAAGAAAAGATCCAGCATGCCCCAAGCCTACTAAGAGATTAGTGGCTTTGTACACCTAAAGAAAGCCTCACATCGTAAGGCAGTCTATCAGTAAAACTGCAGTAGGAAAATTCAGATGGCAACAGATGTCTTCAGGCTAATACCAATATCCTGACAGTGAAGATCTAAGGGGGACAGAGAATCAAGTCATGAGACAGAAACATACCAGGTGCTGAGAGGAATGTGGTTTGAGAGGTCTTACAAATAAACTCATAGTTAAACAGTCAAATCCAGCTTCGTGATCACTTTCATGATTGCCTCAAATATCACTGAATGTTGCAGAAAAACTTACTTAACTAATCTTTTATTATTGGATAATTAGGCTATTTCTAAATTTTACAGTAATATTTTATTTTTATATACCTATCTTTGAATTCCTCTCAGTTAAATTCCAAGATGTGTATACTGAGTCAACAGATATGCATATTTTAAAGACTTTGAAAGGTACAGCAGAATTAGTGTTGGCAAGACAGATGCTGGAGTTTAGCTTGGGAAGAGAGAGGAGCAAAACCCAGAGTCTAGGTCAACCTCTGTCTTGGTTCAGACCCTTATCATCTCCTGCCTAGAGGAGGGCAGTGGCACTAAATGGTGTCCCTGCCACCAATCTGAATGTCAGTGTGTTTTTCCTACCTGATATGATCTAACAAATCAGGTCATATGTCTTTGTGTTAGAGTATACAAGCACCTGTAAGATCTGACTTCTGATTACCGGTCCAGGCCCAGATTTCTTCTTTTTCCAAGCATCTCCTACCTGTACTTTATGCTGAGGCTGAATCTAACTGTTTAAAGTTTCCTCAAGTATTCCATGCCCTCCTCCAGGGGATTTTTCCTACCCAAGGATTGAGCCCAGGTCTCCCGCACTGCAGGCAGACTCTTTTACTGACTGAGCCATAAGAGAAGCCCAAGAATACTGGAGTGGATAGCCTATCCCTTCTGCCGAGGATCTTCCTGGCCCAGGAATCAAACTGGGGTCTCCAGTTTGATTACAGGTGGATTCTTTTTACCAGCTGAGCTTTCAGACCTGCCCAGGTCTCCATGTTCTCACTTATACTCCTCCTTCACTGTTACATTTTTTTTTTCCCTATGTGCCCACAGATGGCCAACTCTACTTGTCTTTGAAGATTTCAGCATCACATCCAGGAAACTGTCCATTCATCTAAGTTCTGTGGCAGAAAATACAAACCTCCACCATGGTCCTTCCCATGCCCTGTCATCCTTGTTTAGACTGTCCTTTAGACTGTATTCCTCATTGGGTCAAGATCACCTTGAAAGAAAACTATTTTGTCTCCCCACCCCTAGTGCTTGGCACAGTGACCACCACCCTGTAGGTACAAATAAGTAAGCAACCCAACAAACAAAATCAGGAAGAGTAATATTGGCAGAGGAGGAAGTCACAATGGAAGCAATAACTAAAGACCTAAGTGTGGGGAATATATAAGGATAAGAATAAGATTGGAAAATAGTATTTGAGGATTTGAAATTTTGAATTTCAGACATGGAGCAGCAAGGACAGCAAGGAAAAAGATATACTGTAAACAGCGGGTAGCTGTGATTGCCGAATCTTGGAAATCAAGGAACAGGGAATTGTGAGCATTTGGAGGGTCATTAATGTGGACATCAGAATTGTCAAAGGTAGAGACATGGGAAGGGATGGCCAAGAGGAATTTAGGCTTAAGCTGGAAGTAGTGACAGGGACAGGATGGCAGATGCAACAAAGCTGAAGGTCCATTTTTGAAATGCCAGTGGGACATTACTGTGGATCAGCCAGTAGCCGAGCCATAAACAGAGGAGTATACAAAGCTCAAAGACAGATGCAAGAACAACCAGGTCTAAGTGGCAGGTCGAAGCCCATGACCACCGTGGTGCAAGAAGAACCCAAGGCTAGTTCTTACTTAATCTAAGCAGGTACGGAGAACAAATAAGATCATGGTCCCCTGAAGGTAGGGAGCTCATATCTCTATCTCCACAGGCCCTAACCCAGAGCTTGGTACATAACAAGGGCTTTTTAAGCATTGCTGAAAGTGCTGTAATTGGAAATTTAAATCCCTAATATCCAAGAATTTCTGCTTTCCTCCACAACTCACTCCACCCTACCCCTTAAACCTATTCCCTTTGTTTACCTCACCTATGGAGACTTAATTCTAAATTCAATTGTTGGTCTGGTGCCCATCAGAACTCAATATACATTTTGTAACAGAATGATGGAGATTAGGTGTAAGTTAAAATTTTCTCAATCATCAGCACCACACAATCCTACAGATCAAAAACACCATGTGTTAAATATTTTCTTTGGGCTAGTCAGAGAGTGAAACAGTTAAAAATATACATTAAAGGTTTATTATATACTATGTTCTTTTTATATGGAAAAAATCTGAATTTTGGTAAAAATTGAAAAATACATTCTGAGAACTAAGTTGGCTATTCCCTACATTAAAAGGAAAATAGAGAAAGACAGCACATTAAGGGAAGTCTGTTGGAAATTTATTTCCCTTCTCTCCCTTGTGCTCAGAGGTTTTCCCATAATCTCAGCCTTAGAAATCTTTATGACACCCACACTGAAATCTCTATTTCAATGGTTTCAAAGTGTGGTCCTCAGACCAGTATCAACAGCATTAACTTGTTAGAAATGTAAAATCTCACTCCCTACAACTGAATGAAAAAGTTTGCAAGTAGGCCCAGCAATCTGTTTTAACATGTCCTCCAGGCTTAAGTTTGAGAATAAATGCCCTGTCTAGAAGTACCAGCAGTCTCTTTGATACTGGCCTGAAACAATATGTATAATTGTCTAGGTCTCCAAGCCAAAAGGATGGATGAGGAATAGCCACAATTAAGCTTACTGTACTACAAAATTAAAATACTACATTAATAGCAAGGATGATACCTTATGAATGACACACGGTACATAAACTGTAGGAACTCGCAGTCATACTATGTCAGTGTAGCAGTAATAAAAGTAACAATATTAATCCATTCTTAACTTACAGATTTTTCAACTTCTTTTATTATGCAAAACTCATTTTATTTTTCTCCCTTTATCCATTTTTTAGGATACCTTTCTCCATGCTTTCATGATTCTGTACAAATTCACATTATTAAAATATACCTAGTTTCAAGAATATCAAGAGGAATGAAATCTGTGTGTACATTTTCCTACACCTTGGTGAGGTAAGCATGCAAAATTGTGAAAACTTTCTCAAGTCTTTAGTTAAATTCTATTATGGACTAATTTTCTCCTGGGAATTGTCAAGGAAAATCTACATGCTATTCATTCATTAAAATTCCTTTCAATGATATCTAAATGGCTAATTCTCTACCTAGCTACAAAGGAAAAATGAAGTCTCCAAATTTGATCAAAATTAATCAAAACAGAGGTAGGTGACTCATTCAAAAGACAAAGCTGGCCTATTAAAAATGTTCTAAAAGAAGATACATGGATAAAGCTGCTGGAGGTCACTCTAACTTGTGTTATGATCACTTAAAAGGGATTTTAAATGACTATTTACATTAGCATTCAGTCAAAAGTACCTTCCATGACAGCCCCCAAATTACATGGAATATTTTATCTGGTGCCTGAAATGCAGAGCACCTACATTCTTTCCAGGTGGCTGATTTCTCTATTGCATTTGACCTTTCATTTAATAGCAAGTCTATAATCATATTTTGCCGCTTCTTAAGCAAACTATTTGTGAAAAGAAATAGAATGCAAGTCATAGATTAATAAATAAGAAGTAATTAATGGTAAGGACACCTGGATTATATTTGTTTTGGGCCTCTTGATTCAGCTGCAATTTTTTCTTTAAATTTTCAAAGAAGCAAAATTATGCCTAGTAACTTTGTAGCTCTTATTTCCTATTTCAAATGTATGGCTTAAATTTTTTTTAAACCAATGAGACTACATTCTGAAAATGACTAATGTTTTAAAATTAAAATTTAATGTTTCAAATCTTTTCACTTATAGCTACTTCACCACCCTTAAAGATCTGGTTTAACCTTAAGTAACTCCTCATAAATGACAATCACGAAACTATCAACATATACAGGAAAATGGCATTTTCTTTAAATACCTTAGGAAGAACAAGTTTCTTGATCAGTTTTGGCTAAAAAAATCACAGAAGGAAGGAATTAGTTCAACTTTCACCTCTAGTCTTTGAATACAGTAATACTAAATGACCATTATGTACAGCAAGTCAAATTATTTTTAAAGTTTCCCTGTACCCATGGGACTACACAGCTTCTGATTTTCTTCCTGTCAACCATCCTTAATGCTCACTTTCAACTCATCATGTAACAGTCTGTTCTAGGTAGATGTCTTTGCTTATCAGCCATGTCTGATTTGGTCTGAATGTGGTGAACTTGCGGTTGTAAATCAGAAGAGAGTTTGGAAAAGCAAAAAGTCCCAACTGGTATATTCTGTGATGTAGGATGAGCAGTTTTAATTTAATCTAGTTTCTCCTCCCCATCTCCTGCTAATATTTACTTTGTATTTTCACAGCCAGACATACCCAGCAAAGCTAAACCGGATTGTGAAAATTACAAGAGTCCAGTTACTAGAGTCATTATATAGTATTAATATTCATGTTATTATTTTATATACATGATTTAGTTTTTCACATGGATCTTATTGATAAAATTCTCCTCAAGTCTTACAAGTCACTACCTTTTCCTTTCTACAATCAATTAGGCTCAAACCCTGAGAGCATGGCCATCCAACATTGAAAACAGAAAGAGGGATGGGAGTAGAAGGCCCAAGTTAAATTACGCTTTGCGGGGACAGCTGGAACACCCTCCCGGTTTGTTGAGCTGCCCCATTAGTCGGTCAACACCAATCACCTGTACATAGAGGCTTTCATCCATGAGCGTGCGTGAATGCAACCCCACCCTATGGAAAGCAGGTTAAAATAACTGCACATCAGGGTGCTGCCTTCAGAGCGCCTGTTTGGTGGAGTCCAAGAATAACAGCTATGAAAATATGGACCTTGATCTTGAGTATCTTCATGCAGGAAGACCTGGAGCCACGTGAATTTAATCTCCTTTCCTAAGTGTTAACAGCAGCGTAGAAGCGGGCGCTCTCATCCCTGTAATCAGTTGCACAGTGCACGGGGGCAGCGGTCTCCGGTGCCTCATCTGCGAGCTAATCTTTCATTTCATAGCAGATCTTTCCATATCAAACAACACAAATGACTTAATTTGCATGACAGGATTTGTAACGGGGCAAATCTAGTGTCAAAGTCGATTAAAGATTACACCAGAGAACTATCATAATCAGTCCTCTAATGAGCCTAAATAGTACATGTAAAGTCTCCCCTCTTTGCCATTCCAGTCATGTCTAAAAGGGAATGTGTTTCTTTTCATTGATGAGCCAGTCTTTGGTTTGCACATTATGCCCTACGTTGAGCTAAAGTCATGTCAGTCCGGTTTCAGAGGGAGAGAAAGGGAAATAATAAAGCAAACATCACTTCACAAATGACATTGCTTGGTATAAGCCAACGTTTGAAGCCCTTAATTCTTCTAATCTGCAAAATAGTCAATGCTAATGGGTTTTTGCCTTTGTGAAAGCTGATGCATAGAAAGAAAAACTTTAATGAGCTGCCTGGGCCGTATGCTTACAGATACCTGTCAAATGTCTGTCATCTTAGCTATCGCTGAGGCATTATAAAGAAAGTAAGAAGGAAGGAACGACAGTATTTGTACAAGCATTTTCATGCTAAAATGGCACAATTTTCTTCCTGTCATAATTTCATTGTATCTGAAAGTCAGAAAAGCTTAACCCTTTCCCTAGCATGTCCTGGGTAGTTGTATTGTACAATCTTGGAGTGAATGGTTTAAAAACAGTGCTGTGATTTTGTAAACAGCATCTTCTGATAAATTTGTTTTTGAAAATGGAATTACCTACATTTAAAAAATGTGACAACAAACTATTTGAATCAATTGCTTTACCCCAGGGAGATCAGGAGCTTATTAAATGCAAAACCTTCATAAAGTACAGGGCTGTCATTTGAATGAATTCTTTCTGAGCTCTTAATTTAATATTTCTTTGGATCTTTGTGTGCCTAATACACATACCAGGCAATAAGGTCAACAAACTCTCCTAGTGTTACTCCAGCACCTGCAAGCTCTGCTATAAGAAGGTCACTTTAGCCTTATTTTCTGGGATTTATAATATCACAGTCAAAACAATGTACTGTGAGTTGAAACTTGGCATGAGGGAAAAGTCTGAGCCCAGGTTTGACTTGTTTTCCCTCTTTCAAATTAAAAAGAAACGTAAGTATATAGAGACACACACACATGAAGCTTTAAGTTTGGGGTCAAAGAGCCTAGGATTTTAAAGATAGAGAATAAACGTTAACTCTCATGATTCCTTGGTGGTTAAAGTGATTAGAGAAGTATAGCATTCTCTGACTGTTTTTTGTTTGCCACACCCCTCATCCCCAAATTTTAAAAAGATGGAAAGAAAAGAAAATGAAGTGCTTTCAAGAGAAGGAGGGGCTCTTTCTAGTAGAGTATGAATGTGTTGAGGATACGTTTTCCGTCTTGCTTCTGACTTACTGTATACATAGAAAAGCTTCTGTATTTTTACTTTTCTATACTTAAAAAATCATATGTTAGGGTAATCCTCATCATTTATGATGAAACAATAGGGATAAAATGAATATTTGTGAATCAAACAAGTATGGTGTTTTACACCTATGAATTTTGCAAACAGCACTAAGCTATGGTCTTGTATCATTGCAAACACCTATTTTGGGATATTAAAATAGTTACGGTACTTCAGATTGTCAACTGAACTCCAACTACCCTAAATTGAGTACAAAACCTCTACCAGCTTCCAGGCATCAGTAAGGATTCTTGTAATAAGATGGACACCAGCATCGGCCATTTGCGACTAGGGGAGCTTAAGAGGCTCATGCACTCTGAATGCCAAGCCCTTCCAAGAAGACGCTCAAGGTTCAGCAAAGCAGAACCTCTTCAGTTTGCCTCAAAGTGTTGTTAACACCAGGTCTCTGACTCACCTGTTACAAGCTAGAGAGACCAGCTTGAATGAGCTCATTTGGCTGTATTGTCTCCCCGCAAAACTAACTGTGACTTGAGGAAGTATTAAATGCTGATGCTGCAGGTAAAATCTAAGGGCCCTAATCGGTTCTCCAGCCCCCTGCTTCTTTCTCTCAGAGTATAATAAGTCAAAACAAACTCAAGGAGAGGGTAAATTTTCATCAAGTGGCATTAAAATTTCAAATTAGATAAACCAAGCCAAAAGCATTAGAAAATGGACGGCTCTAGCATTCAGTGCCTAGAGGTGGCCAAAAACTGGGTCTCCAATTAGACAGATTTGACAGCGCTTAAGGCCGGGTTCATTGAAAAGAAATTAGGCCAACTTTAAATTGGAAGTGAATTGTTTTAACATCCTTTGGTAGAGATGTTCAGCTCTGTGAAAAGAAACAAATTCACTTCACCAACATAAAAAATATCCTCTTGGATCTTATTCTGATTTGCAAACAAGTAGACCTCTTCAGGGGAAAGTGAACAGCAGAGCCAATTTCTGTGGCTGTGGGGTCCTTATTTATTTAACCAATATTTATTGTAGACCCTCAGTTTGCCAGGCTCTGAGCCACAGGATCATATTTTGTGACAGAACCCACTTGCACAGCACTAATAAGTAAGTGTCCCTCGAAGTTACAAAGCTGTCTTTCTTTAAACAATCCAGTCTCTCTGTAAAGAGAGACTTTTGCCTGCAAAGCCTCATTTATTGAATATAAAAATCTACTAAAGAGATCAGATGTCTAGAATTGTTTCAACATTGCTGCTGCTGTTATTGCTTTGTCTTGGTCTTAATTCAAAAGATAAATTAGAAGCCTTGATCTGCTCCCAAGCCCCTCCCCATCCCATGGTACATGTTCAAGTCCACCCACTTTATCTGGAAATGCACACATATTGATCACCCTTACCTTAAATTTCAACCTACTATTTATCAGGAGGCCCCCAATTTCTACAGCTGACCATTTTGTCTGAGCGCTGGATCCTTTACACCATGTGGAAAAGAGAACTCCCAGATGGTAACATGCAAACTTTAACCATACATGTACAGTTACAAACATAATGTACAAACATTAGCCATACATGTACGGTTTTGACGCAAATTTCAAATGCTCTCCAATATGAATAATTCAGTGTCCCTGCCCAATTGTTCCCATAAGGATATGATATGAATTAAAAAGCGATAAGCTGTGTTACTAAACAATACTCTGCATTTTCCCGCAGCAGTTGTGTGCAGATAGAGACATGGCCATTTGTATTTCAGAGTTCATTTTTCCTGCAGTCCTAAACTCTCCTTCCCCACGAACACTGCTTCTCTGACCCAGCTGCTGTACCTCTGATCCGCTGCACCCCAGTGGCTGTCACAAGTCTCCCTCCTTCCCAGGAGTTGAACACACAATAGAGAAAAGGCCCTGGCTGGGAGGTTCAGCCGCCATTAACCCCTACCAGCTGTGCCTGTGGGGAGCCTTCTGGCCTGAATGTCCTTTCTCTGCGGCCGCCTTCATGCCACTAATCTAACCATTGTTAAGGAGGAATGCTGACAGGAGAAAAGAAATTTTTCTTGTGTCCATGCAAGTGTGTGTATCCATGTGTAAGTGAAGGAAGAGTGAAGGCTAATTTCTATAGTTGGCATGAATGGAGGGACTGGGAAAAAAACCTAGTTAAAATGTGTTTACTTGCTTAAAAGGCTCAGTCAATTTAAATAATTTCAGTAGTGTGTTCTATTTTTTTAGGGAGGGGGAAGAAACTAGTTACTATTATAATTTTCTTTAAATCCTCTGAGATGTTTGGGCATGTTTAAGACTTTTCAAATTCACTGCCAGCAGAAAAAAATTGAATTGAATTTCTTAAAAATACAGGCATAAAGTTTCAGACACACAGAATTACTCACTTCTAATGGACCTTAAAAAATTCGAGAAAGAGAACTGGTTATACGGGTCACATTTCCTTCAGAAAAACCATTTATATTTAGTGCTTAGGAAAGTTTTAAAAAGTCTTTTAGAACTGAAATGGGATAGGATTTAAGTTTATCAACCCCCTTTAAAGCAAACAATAAATCTAAAAAGAGGCACTGTATTCTTTTTTAATACAAATTTTGCTTTCAGTGAAACTCCAAGTTCAATAAGGGAGCATGATTTTCTCTTCAGTTTTAAAGAAGACATATTCAGACAGAATAGAAGCAATTACCTGAAGTAGTAACTTTGTGAACTTAGAAAGCCAGGCAGGTGACAATGATGACCACAATTCTAATTACAATGCCAAGCAAATATCCTACCTATTTGGAAAGTTTACATAATTTCAATCTTTGAGGATATTATTTGTTTTTTCAAAAGCACTGGCATTGAAGAGAAACTATTCTTGCATTTAATGCTCCATGTTATCATTTGATAAAGTTCTGTAAAACACAACAGTTGGCCTATTTCAAATCAAATTAAGAATAATTCATGTAGAAATGTATTTTCTGGGCAATTAGACTGTATCGTAGTAGGGCAAATGTCTGATATAATAACGCTCTACTTTGCATCTGTTCCTATGTCTAGACTGCTGCAATTACTGGTCCCTACCAACAGCGGCAGCGAGATAATGCTCCACTCACAGGTTTTAGCCATTAAAATTCAGCATCATCTTTCTTTGCCCCTTTATTACCTCAATCATTTGATTGTGATAAAACAGATTTAATTTAATGAAGTTATACTTTTCTAAATTTGCATGTATTTACATATAGGGTGACTACAGTATCAGGTACACTGTTTTCTAAAATATTAGAGGTAAATACCCTGGCATTCCTCTCATTAAGGTATGGTGTGCCTGTTAAACCAAAACAATAACAGCAACAACAAAACAGAAAAGCCCAGCTCTCTGAACACTGCACTTCTCTTAGCCACTTTTTAGACTCTTCCATTTCCTATGAAGGAGATCATCCTAAAGAGGAAATGAATGTGATAGCATGTGAACTGACAGAATAGATGAGAATAACAATGTAGTTTTGATTCCATTCATTGGTTTAATCATTCAATCAACCATTCAACAAATATTTACTGGGTTTCTCCAATATGCAAGACACAGTGCCAGGTGGTTTGGCAAACAAGACAAATCCTACACAGTCTTCACACAAGAAGTTTCCTATCCTGTGTGAGAATTGCTGTGTTACATAAATAACTATCATTAAGTAGAAATGTAATAATGCTATCTATGGGTGTTGAGTTAAGCCATGGCAAAAAAGTCAAATCCTACCCTTCCCTCAACTCTCAAGGTTGTAACAGTGATGATTTTCCAGCTCTATTCCATCCTTTTTTACACCAGAAGTTCTCATAAGCAAAATAAGATAAATTCAGTTAAATGCAACTGAGAGAAACTATCCTGAATATTTCTCCAGATTATCTCAGCTATTTGGATAACTATGTTCCCAGGTTCTCTTATTTTTTGAAGTGTTTAGAGAAAGCTTATTGGTACTTAGAACACCTTATAGCAGTAATATCACTGAAGGATCTCAGTATGTGAACTGTTTAGCAAATGCTAAAGGACTTGCATATTGGGATGCTAATCTCTAGGTATAAACCCCCTTTCTCCCTTGTCTAAGAGCTACAAGAACAAGCAAGTGATTTCAGTATCTAGGGGATTTGCTCCAATCCAGTTCAGCCCACTATATAAAAATATACTCAATTAACTCACTTAATACTAAATATAGTAAGACTAATAAAGTATTGTTTTAGAAACTGTCTCCACAAACAAGTAGCCAGAGTAGAAATCCATATTCTAGAAATCCATATTAGAAATTTAATTAATACAACAAAAAGAAAGGAAGTAAAGTTGCTTTAACTTTTGCTGATATAAAAGGGCACATTGGTCCTATAATTTCTAGGTAATAAAAAAAAATCCTGAGTTTTGTTTTGGAAGGCTAACAGAAGTAAGAAATAGAATAAAGAGCAACATGTCAAAACCAATATGATAGTTCCATCCAGTAGAAAAGTGACTAATGCCCATGGTACCTCTGCGCCTCCTGAATGAGGGCAGATTTGACCTGATTATGACACCAAGTACAACATAAAGCCCTAATGTTTTCCTTACAGTCTGCAGAATAATTTAGACTCATTAGTTAAACATGCTTTCCAGCCTCATTCCCCTCTACCCATCTCCACGCCTTCTCCTCCACTCAACCGTCCTGTCCCCTTCGCAAGAGTGGGCTGCAGGCTTCTAGCCTCTGTGTCTTTCCCTCACACAATTCCTTTATCTGGCCTTCCTTTCCCCAACTCTGCCCGTGAAAATCCTACACATCCCTCAAGGACCATAACAAATAAACCTTCCTCTGATTCTCCCAACCAGGTCTACTCATTCTGGAAATTATCACAGCCTTTAATTGAGGGCAGTTTGTCAGACTCTAACAAAGCCTTTCAAAATGCTGTAACTAACGGCAATTTCACTTCAAAACTCTAGTCCACAAAAATACACTTGTGCATAAGGGAATATCCATGAATGTTCACTGCAGCACTGTTAGTACATCCAGAAAATAGAAACAATGGAAATTCTCATCAAGAGAGAAATATTCAGACAAATTATGTTGTAGCTATATATTAGAATATTTACAGCCAATAAAAAGAACTAAATAGTTGTATAGTGTCAAGAAAAGAATGTCAACATATAAATATGGCAGTAAAAAGTAAATTGCAGAATACTGAGTAGAATATAAATTCATTTTTATGGAAGAAAGGAAGAAAAGAAGGAAGAGAAAGAGGCTATTTAAGCCTATATGAGCACATATTTGTAAATGTATAGAAAATTTTACAAGGATAGATGTTAAAATAGATAATGGTGTTTATCATGAAAGATGGTAATGGGATAGGATAAAAATATTTAATTTTTTAGTATTTTGGATTTTGAGTGTTTTAAACAAATTTCCATTGCTTCTTTAATTATTAAAAGAGAGAAATTTCCCTCCATTGAACTCTTATCATTGTTCACACTTATTGTAGTTTAGGCATGAATATTTCTGTATCTGCTATACAGATTGTAAAGTTTTTGGAAAAAGGAACCATGACTTGTTCATTTTTGCATGGCCTGCTGTATCCATCACAGTTCTTTGTAAAGATGTGGAGTTTTTTACCGGATTGAAATAAGGCCCATAAGTATCCTTTTGGTTGTGCTTGGCAATTCCTCTAGGGTGTCTCTACATCAAGGACAAGGCCTAAATAAACCCAAGAGTAAAAAACAGCTTCTTCCAGGAGCAATAGGAACAGTGGAAAAGAGGGATGACAGGCACCGATCCAATTTCCCTTTCTGTCCCAGAAGATGGACATTTCTATCCCGTCATTCTTAAACCTGGACATATGTACAAGATATGAATGTGTGAAAGAACAAGAAACTGAAAAGGAAATAGAAAATTTGTTTTTAAAAAGACAAGCCAGGAGGCTATTATCAAAAAGACAAGAAAGAAGAAGTATTGGTGAGGGCATAGAAAAAAACAGAATACATGTACACTACTGATGGGAATGAAAACTGGTACAGACAACTTACAGAAAACAGTATGGGAGGTTCCTCAAAAAATTAAAAAGAAAACTATCACATTAGCCAGCAATTGCACACTGGATATATAGACAAAGGAAATGAAATCAGTATCACAAAGACATCTGCATTCCCATATTCATTGCAATATTACTCATAGTAGCCAAGGTATGGACACACCTAAGTGTCTGTCAATGAACGCATGGGTAAAAGACATGTTTTATATATATATATATGGTGGTGGTTTAGTTGGTAAGTCATGCCCAACCTTTGTGACCCATGGATTGTAGCCCGCCAGACTGCTCTGTCCACGGGATTTCCCAGGCAAGAATACTGGAATGGGTTGCCATTTCCTTCTCGTATTATATACAGTGAAATATAATTTAGCCTTAAAAATAAAGAAATCCTGCCATGTGCAACTACATAGATGAAACTGAAGGACAAAGTGCTACATAAAATAAACCAGACACAGAAAGACAATCTCAATTATGTGTGACATCTGAAAAAGCAGAAGTCATAGAAGCAGAGAGTAGAATGGTGGTTGCCAAAGACCGAGGGGGTGGAGGAACTAGGGAGATGTGCGTCTAAGGGTATTCTGTTATAACAGAATAAGTTCTAGGGATCTAATGTACAGCATAGTGACTATAGTTAATAATACTCTACTGTATCCTCGAAATGGCTAAGAAAATAGATCTTCAGTATTCTCACAACATACATATACACAAACAAGTGGTGATGGATATATTAATTAGCTTGATCGTGGTAATCATTTAATGATTTATACATATATCAAATCATCACATAGTACACCTTAAATATATACCATTTTCATGTGTCAATTTTACCTTACTAAAGCTGGGGTGGAAAGTCAACCCAAGAGAAAACCATCATAAAATTGAAAGAATAGAACACATCTAACTGGCTCTCAAATCAATAAAATGTTGCTGTTTGTTTTTGTTTCTAATTCTACCCATCTCATTCTTTTAACAGGAGAGTGAGTCATGAAATGGTTATAAGAGCAGGTTTGCAGTCTTGCAGGATCAGGTTTTAAATCTAGGTCTATCACTGACTGGCAACTTTGGGCATGTTACTTAACTTCTCTGATCTCCAGCTTTCTTGCTGGTAAATGAATGAAGCTACAACTGTTTAAAACTGCTTTGAGAATTAAATGAAGCAGCATATGCAAAATACCTGTAAAATGCTGAAGACATGATTGTTCATAATTTCGTGGTCCTCTTCCTCCTCCTGCCAGCAGGTCCATACTGTCTTCATGGCCCTCCTCTGGCATCCTATGTCACTATCAACCCCACTGGGGGAGCAACCAGAATTCTAACTCAGCCCAGAGCTCTGCAAGACTGCCCCTGCTCTTCCCTTCTCTGATGCTGGCAATTCTCTCCCCTGCTACCTATTTAGCCCCCAAACCTCCAACCAGGCTCCAGTTCCCTTCTCTCCATCTCTTTATTTCTTCTAAAGCTCAGAAAGCCTTAAAACCTGATTAAGTTAAAGGCCATGGGAAGCTGCGTTCAGGTCTCAGAGCTGCCTCTTTTACCCCAAAACAACTCAAAGTCAGCAACCTGAACTCAGGTCAGAACTTGGGGCTCAACACTGTTGTCAGTGATAATTTTGTACATTCTGGGTAACAAGACTACACCAGTTGCCTATAGAACCACTTGAAAGCAGTGATTCCATGGGAAAATTCATTTTGAATCTTAAGCGACAGGCCTAGAAGTGGTCTTTGAGAAGAGAAGCCACTTATAAGTGTGGGGCCACCTGCATAAGAGCTAATACTGTTTAAGAGTTGCTAATTTAGCAAATTTGGCCTGCAGAACATCCTCAGAAACCTTCAGTTCAGTTCAGTCGCTCAGTCGCGTCCAACTCTTTGCAACCCCATGGACTGCAACATGCCAGGCCTCCCTGTCCATCACCAACTCCTGAGGCTTGCTCAAACTCATGCCCATCAAGTCGGTAATGCCATCCAACCATCTCATCCTCTGTCATCCCCTTCTCCTCTTGCCTTCAATCTTCCCCAGCATCAGGGTCTTTTCCAATGAGTCAGCTGTTCACATCAGGTGGCCAAAGTATTGGAGCTTCATCAGCATCAGTCCTTCCAAAGAATATTCAGGACTGATTTAGGATTGACTGATTTAATCTCTTTGCAGTCCAAGGGACTCTCAAGAGTCCTCCAACACCACAGTTCAAAAGCATCAATTCTTTGGCGCTCAGCTTTCTTTATGATCCAACTGCCACATCCCTACATGACTACTGGAAAAACCATAGCTTTGACTAGATAGACCTTTTTCAGCAAAGTAATATCTCTGCTTTTCAATATGCTGTCTACGTTGGTCATAGCTTTTCTTCCAAGGAGCAAGTGTCTTTTAATTTCATGGCTGCAGTCACCATCTGCAGTGACTTTGGAGCCCAGGAAAATAAAGTCTGTCACTGTTTCCACTGTTTCCCCATCTATTTGCCATGAAGTGATGGGACCAGATGCCATGATCTTAGTTTTTTCAATGTTGAGTTTTAAGTCAGCTTTTTCACTCTCCTCTTTCACCTTCCTCAAGAGGCTCTTTAGTTCCTCTTCTCTTTCTGCCATAACCTCATCTGCATATCTGAGGTTATTGATATTTCTCCCAGCAATCTTGATTCCAGCTTGTACTTCATCTAGCCTGACATTTTGCATGAGTTCCCTGCATATAAGTTAAATAAGCAGGGTGACAATATACAGCCTTGACATACTACTTTCCCAATTTTGAACTGGTTTGTTGTTCCATGCCTGGTTCTAACTGTTGCCTCTTGACCTGCATACAGATTTCCTAGGAGGCAGGTGAGGTGGTCTGGTATTCCCATCATTTTAAGAATTTTCCATAGTTTGTTGTGATCCACACAGTCAAAAGCTTTGGTGTAATCAATAAAGCAGAAGGAGATGTTTTTCTGGAACTCTCTAGCTTTTTCTATGATCCAATGGATGTTGGCCATTTCATCTCTTAATGGGACAGAAAAGTAGCATTTAATATGCCATATATCTTACACAAATTCATTCATTTCACTCATTCATTCTAAATATTGTTGAGCACATGCTATATACTCCAGACATATTTCAGGTACTGGGACAGAGAAAGGAGGCCTACCCTCATGTGGCTTCTTGTCTACCTGGGGAATGAATGGCTGACTGAACCAGCAGCTCAGAGAAGACGCTGATCAGGGACTGGTAATGGTGAGAAAGCACTGCCTCAGAAAAGTGCTCAGGACTGGAATCTCCAAGGAGGTGACATTGACAGTAAGACCTGAATGATGAGAAATCATCAAAAGAACTGGGAAAGTATATTCTAGGCAGATGGCCTAGGATGTCTAAGATGAACAAGTTAGATATGTCCAAGCCATATAATAACCTTTTTTTTTTAAAGAATAAAAATTCACAATTCATGACTTTTTTACTAAAAATGTTATTCTGCTTCTTTCCTTGTCAACCTACATTGTTTCTGCAACTGAGAAAGCAAGAAAGAGACAAGATGAGGAGATGGTATTAATCAACACATTTGTTTTTCTCCCTGAAAAATTATGGTAACCTTCTAAACATGTGGTACAAAGGGATGCTGATTGGTTCATTGAGAAAATAACTAAAGCTAAGCAGTATGGGACTTTCTGATATTTTTATTTAGATGCAAAATATCTAGCTAGGCTATTCACTATCTCTGATAATAATTTGAAACTATTTAAATGTGGGTGTCTGTGTTTTTGCCACTGAACATAAAAAGATATTAACATATTTCTACTGAGGATTTACAAATGTTAGTTGATAAATTTTTAAAGGCATACTAAGGATACATACTTGAGCAATAATTCTAATTAACAAAACCCTACTCTCCTAGGGTGTCAGTTGAAAAATGGCAAATCACAGTCTCTAATGTGACACAAATGTGGAGGTGTTGTGGTGAGGTGATGCCTCTATTTTTGTTGATGTGTACTTAATTCACAGCTCTCTGGGTGTTTACAATCTCAACTTACTCAGTGGTGGAAAGATCGAAGGACTTATTTTGACCTGGCCTCGGGAACTCTTTTGTCAAACCTGAGGCATGCCCCTTGCCTTTTCAGCCCTTCCTAGATTCATGTAGAAAAACAAGACAATGCATTAATTTAGTCTTTCACTTAACTTGACTTCGAATAATAGTTTTTAGGCCTCTTCTTTTTCAATATTGGAATCTTTTTTTTCTGGTGAGATCTTACAGGAATTCCAACAGATAAAAATGAGCTTCTCTAATTACAAGTTCCCTTCCCTTCCTAATCAAATCTGTGTACACGGCTCTAGAGCCCAGACCAGTATGTGCTTGCGATGCTTCATAGCCCACTATCACTATTTTCTAATGAAATAGAGCAAGATAGAAAAGACAGTACTCCACACATAATAAGGATTCATGTTATTTTGTGACAATAAACATTCATAGTCAACAAATATTCAATGTCTATTTAATGACACTAAAATCAGTTGAACAAGACAAAAGCTCTTGTCAAGGTGGAACTTATATTCTAGTATGATATTCGTACATATATATCATATAAATATATACATTACAGATATTCCCTGATTTCTGATGATTCAACTTAGAATTCTGCAACTTTACTATGGTGCAAAAGTGATACACATTTATCAGAAACTGAAATTTGAATCTTGAGTGTTTCCGGAGCTAGGCAATATGCAGTATAATACTCTCATGATGCTGGATAGTGGCAATGACCCTGAACTCCCAGTCATCCATGTGATCACAGGGGTAAACAGCTTATACACTTAAAACCATTCTGTACCTACACAACCATTCTGTTTTTCACTTTCAGGACGGTATTCAACAGGTTTTAAAATGGGCTTCATGTTACATGATTTTGCCCGACCATAGGCTGAATGGAAGTATTCTGAGCACGTTCAAGGTAGGCTAGGCTAAGCTATGATGTTTGGTAGGTTAGGGGAATTAAATGCACTTTTGACTTATGATATTTTCAACTTAGGATGCATTTATTGGGACATAAACCCATCATAAGTAGAGGAAGATCTATATATGTATATATACACACAAATACAAACACATAAAGAGAGAAAAATAAGTTAGGAAGTCACTAGTATAGATAATCTCTAATTACACTCTAAAGTCTATGATTTAAATCAGATCCATTTTAACATTACTGAAAATTTTTTTAGGTCTGGAATATACTCATGTGTCTGTAAGCTTGATGTATACTGTGTACTCAGTGGCATTTTAAAACATCTAATGATGCTATCGGCTGGCTAACTAAGTCAAATGACCAAATCCCTTTTGGGGAGTGAATAGCTAAGCCATCATTGTCTGGTCTGACGCACTGATGCCACAGGAGAAAGGGATAGGGTCATTGGGAGGATTCCGGGCAGATAGCTCAAAGTGGTGGCCAGATTTGGAGTTGAGAGCAACTGTAAACTGAATGTCCTCATTGCTCTATGAATTCACATAAGACAGGGCATTTCTCTGACTTTTATCACTTTTCATTTCTTAACTCAAGGTCAACCTTCTCTTGACATTTTCTTGAGGCCCCACAGCTGGTAGTGACCTCTCTCTTCAGTGGTTGGCTCTTTGTTACAATTCTTGCTATAGCAAGGCTTGTCAAACTTCATTGTGCTTAAACACCACCTAGGGATCTTATTAAGCTGCAGGGAGGTCTAGGGTGGGTCCTAGGATATTGCATTTCTAACAAGCTCCCAGGGACCGTGCTGTGGATAGCAAAATGGTAGAATACTTACATACAAACATAACCCCCACATGTGTACATGCATGCTCATCTGGAGTTTGTCACAGTGTTGAGGTCAGGGATTGTGACATATTCACCGATAGCTTTCTAGTGGTAGAAAGAACTTTACGATTTTGTAGACTATGATTTGGAAAATTAAATGACTTATCACAAAGGCTTTTTACATTCCAATTATTTGGATTAAAACATTGTGAAATAATGGAGTAAATTCTAATGATTTCTGTCTTAAACATCATCTCTACCATATTCTACTTGAATTCTCCATCAACATTAATTATGATTTCTATGAGAACCATCAAGATGTTTAAATAGATATATAGCACCTAGTAGAACATAAAAAACACTGTAATACTGGCACAGAAATATTCCTTTGTAAGAAATATTTATTTCTAAAATATCTACTAAAATTTTTAAAGGGGATATATTTATTTTCTTCATAGAATCTCATTTACATGAAAAAATTCATCTTTAAGACTTTAAATCAGAAGCTGCAAATTATATATCAGTAGGCAGAATTCAGCCCCCATAGGCATGTTTTATATGCAAGTTTTAAAATTAGTTGCCTAGAGATTAAAATGGGGTGATTTCACATAAAATTAAATCAGGTTTCTGACTCTTCTTGAAAACTCAGAAAATCTTGGACTACTGGGTTCTTTATTCCTAAGTGAATTAGAAGAGGCTGTAACTTCTAGACACAATATATATTTTCCATTGATGTTGCTCTTCTACTCTCCTAGGCTGGGGGTTTGCAAATCCTACATAGTAGGTTCTCTTTGTGTGTTTATGTTATGATTTAGGTTGGGTGAATTCACCAAACATATATCTTCCCCAGAATATATTCACTGCTTAAAAATATATTCAGATGCATTGCTTACTTGGCCATTTTTGAAGACTCCCATATTTCATTTATCAGCAAATATGTTCTAATGATCAGATTAGTGATCTCCTTCATATCTGACTTCTCTGAATTGGTCAGTCCTCTCTTTCTTCATTAAAAATACATAAATATATTCTATTATATATGCATTCCTATCTATTAAATGAATAATACACCTAACAGAAATAGACGATAATGACAAACTCATTCAGAAGATTGGTGGTAAAAGTTATATCATTTAATATTAGAAAGATTACAAGCCTTCATCATGTTTCTCCAACATAGATGATTTCATTGTAGACACTGGGTCTCATTGTGGTCTAAAATATGCTTCTACAAAAATAGTTTCCACCAAAGACTAGGCAACATTCATGCTATGTGGGTTTTAATTGCAATTCTGTTACCTTTTGTTCCAACATTTGGCATTTGTAAAAGGTGAAAAATTTATGAAACCTGAAGAAAAACCAGGTCTTGGTATTTGAAAGAGATTTAGTTATCATTAAAGACATTATACCCATTGTTGCTGTTTAGTCCCCAGGTCATGTCCAACTCTTTTGTGACCTCATGGATTGGAGCCCACTAGGCTTCTCTGTCCATGGGATTTCCCAGGCAAGAAGACTGGAGTGGGTTGTCATTTCCTTTTCCAGGGGATCTTCCCAACCCAGGGATAGAATATGCTTCTCCTGCACTGCCGGCAGATTCACTTCCCCATTTGAGCATAGGTGTCTCTGAAGAGGGAAGCATAATGACCTAAAAAGTGGATATTTTCTTCTTTTTCTTATTTATCTATTGTTGGACACAGTGCTTCTTCTCTGCATCACATGTGGATTATTATTCTCTGAGCACTTTTTTCTCAAATATGATTTTATATGACAGTTTGGTAAAGAAAAAGTCCATGTGTTATTCAAATCTCCTCTTTGCATTCTTTAACACAGAAATGGAAGGGTCCCAACCCACAAACACACCCCATGATAGCACATCCCACCATTCACCTTTGGAAGGATGGCCAGCTTCCTGCTTATTAGATTACCGTGAAAGGAAAGCCAAATGGCAGAAAACAATGCCAAAACAATTTTGATTCTTTCCCTGATATGCTTTAACTTGGTATCTGTCTGTGATGTGAAATATATAACCCCATTAAGGTGAAGCATCAAGGATTCAATAGCTAACTTTTCAGAAAATGCTGACACAATGGCTACATTTTGAGAAATCAAGAACATATCAAGGAGCAGATTCAGTGAAAAAACCAACAAAATGACCACCATATTTACCCTCCTCTGGAGCCCTTTCAGAGCAACCTGGCTTATCAGTGAGCTGAGCTGCTAGGAACATACACTCTGGAGGGTAAAACAGACAACTCACGTTCATTCTAAAGTGGTTATAGTATAGAAGTGACTCTTGCATTCATTCAACTCATTGTGTCATTCTTAACTTGGGGAAATAACTTCTCACTCTCTCAAAGATAACACTCTTTATGTGAAATGTTACAACTAGGCAGGCTTCTGAAATGTTTCAGAAAAATGGTATTCTGAGAATTTTCAATGTACAGAGTCCTTAAACGGCTTAACATACGTATAGACTACAGAAGACTTAGCATTTGGGACAAGACACATGGTAAAGTCTGCGTTTTGCTGCGATGACACACAAACTCCCTATAAAGAACAGTCAGACGTATAATTAAAGTACATGTCTCAGAAGTTCCTTTAGAAAAGGGAAAGGCATGTGTCAGCTAAGTAATACAGGATTCTACAATGTGTTGTAAATTGTCATCAAGAACTCATTGAGAAGGAATGTTCATGTCATGTTTGATGTTGAATTCCTTGACACCATGAACATATAGCCTTAACTGTCCCCTGAAATCTACAGTTTTATTCTTTGAAGTCCATTCTTGATGGTACCATCTGACAGAAGAGAGCCTCATGTCAAAGCATTGCAAATTAGGACTTCCAAAAACACTTACCCTGCTCCCGTATCTTCTTTTGAAATTTTCTGATTTTGAGAACATGTCTCCAAAGTGGAAACCATAAAAAGTTTCAAAATTTATTGTCATTGTAGTTACTTGTGATGATAGTGGAATATCATTTTACTTATTATTCCTCCAGAATGACAGTTTGTGTTATAGGAATCCTTACGGTATACACTATTACCTGAATGTTCATCTGAGCAAATACTTTGGGTCTCTTTCTGCATAATTTCTTTCCAGTTGTATGTGTTTAATAGCTGAGACCTTTTAAAGCCTGCACATGTGTACACAGCAGGTACTGCGCAGAGACACAGTATTTTTTAAACTCAGTTTGGCTATCTGTTTTCAAAGGAAAGGTTGAAAAAATCTTCTGCTTCAGATAAAAGAGTAAACCATTGGAAGATGGGTATCTTTTAGAAACCATGAAGTCTAAGAAAGAAAAAAAATACAACTATTAAAATGCACATACACTGCTGGCTGGCACTGTTGTGACAGGCAGCAGTATCAGCGTCAGTCAATTATCTTCACAAATGCCTCTTGTGCTAATGAGCACTCACAAAAATCAGCAGACTTTTCTGGCAAGGAGAAAAGATCAGTTTCATTGCTTGCAGAACTAATTCAGGGTACAAAAGTGAAGGCTCCGCCATCGCTGCCTCTTTTACTGCTCCTTTTGTAAAGGCTTTTGATGTGTACTGAAGAGCTGGGCCTGTGTTTAGGCCTCTTCATCTCCAGTTCATTGCCTGCCATTAACATACATATCCATATGAAAAGTTCGGTAAGTCACTAACAGCTGTCCAGAAAGGAGTTTGAGAAGGAAGGGGAAAAAGGACCTATTCCTTCTCAAAATGCTGACAGTACTATTTAGCCCCTTTTTGGCAATGATATACCTAACTTTTAAAAGCGGCCTTTCACTCAAAAAAGGACTAGGCATAATACAACATTCAAACACATAGTGGTTTTTCATTTTGAAACAGTCATTTGCTGTATTCAGGGGGAAAAAAGTCTATAGTTACCAGATGCAAAGGAAATCCATCATTCATGATACATATGTATATCACGGGCAAGTACACACACACACACTAACTCACTCTATATTGTTTTTGCAAGATGCTAAATAACCTCACATCTTCCATTTAACCAGAGGAAAACCTCCTGCAGCGGATGCCCGTGAGAGGTTTTATGCCTATTGCCTTCTTCAGTTTATGACACTGACAGTTATCTATGGTCAATTTGTTATCAATGGATACTGCGTTAAAGAAAATACTACCAAAAGTATGACTTAAAAAATTTTTTTAAGATTTAAAATCTCTCTCTAGATGAGTGGATGACAACTCCTTTCAAGAAAAGAAGTCAGAAATGTACAGGTCATAGTCTGAACATGAGGGATTCATATTACACATTTTCAAGTTGGGTAAGACCATTTAAGATAGCTGCATAACTGAGTGATTTTGTCATCTCATCCAAAACAGTTTGGGAGACAGTTTTGTTTAAAACAAAACAGTTTCAAACAGTTTCTAAAGACAGTGATATAGGTCACCTAATACACATCTTACAATGAGTTTATAGTTAGCTTTCCTTTAAGGAGAGGTTAAGGCCAGAGTGGGAAGAAATACACAGATTTTAAACTGATGAAAAAGGGTGCTTCCCAATCATTTGGTCTGTGACTTAGTTGTGTCAAACTCAGAAAGAAAGCATGTGATGGATAAATGCTTTTCCTCCCAACCCCACCCCCACCCGCAGGGAGTTCATGACCCTGGGGCCATCACAAGGCACACACTGCACCCGACTTTGCTAGGCCGGAGCAAGAAAACGAGGGCGGGCAAGTCTCTGTCAATTATCAAGATCTGACATCGCTTATAAGAAAAATCACGAATTTTCCTTTCCTCTTTCTTTCTTCTCCCTTCTTTACTATCTCCTTTCTTTCTCTCTTTCTTTCCTTCCTTCTTTCTAAATCAGAATCACAATGCAAGGGAAAGCTAGTAATTCCCAATTCTGTAAAGATTTTATTCCTGTAAGGACCCTCCCCCCATGCAGAAGCAGCTTGTGCTACACGAAAACCAAGAATTTAATCCCACTTGTTGCTCCCCCCACCTTACTCCCCCCCACCTCACTTTCTATTCTCTTTTCAGCTGCATTTCTCCTAGATCAGTCACTAAAAATCTTTAACTTGGCCTATTTTGATCTGAAAATTAAATCTTATTTATTATGCATCCTGTTTGTTGTCCTTGAAGAACCCCAGCATTCATTTAAAGGGGTCCAGAATGACTTCTTAAACACATTTCTCTCTTTGCTGCAATTAAACAAAGTGGAGCTGTGATTAGTCCTCCACAGGGGGGAAAGAAAAAGACACCCTTGAATCAAAATGGGGAGACCTGGCTGGGCATTATTGCCTCACAATGCAGGAGTTTATTGCTGAAACCTGCTTATCCCCCAGCTCCGCACTCCATGGGAACTTCAGTCAGGTGGAAAGTTATTCTCTTCTCTGCTGAAGCAGCTTGAAGTATCCTAAGTCCCGCTAAAGCCCCTAAAGCTCTTCCTCGTAACTGAGACATTTAGGATAATCTTTATAGGAGTTTTGCATGAGCTTCTGCTTTTTGTTGCACTTCGAAGGAGAGTTAATGATGAGCTTTCACTGGCTTCTCCTTTTTTTTGAAATCTAAGCCAAAAAGCGCCTGTTTAAGTACCACCTCCCTCCAGCCCTTGGGAAACCACTCAAGAGGGCTCTGCTTGGCTCTGTGTTCATGACACATAATGAAAACAATTTTACGCTGTGGAGGGAAGTATTGGGCAATTACTGATGTAACAGCCACCTGCAGTAGCGAGCCCTGGCTGCAGCACTGCGCGGTTCATGAATATTTTATGGTGTGATGTTATTCTGAATGGCTGGGGCAGGTGAAGGGGGCCGCGGGTGTAATAAGTAACTCTGCTGGAGGCTGTGTAGCTGCTCTGTTTCCCCGCAGAGCCCCCAGTGTAACACCAAGAAGCATCCTGACCCCGCCTGGATCGACGCGAGGGCAGCTGAGGCTGAGGCAAGATGCTATGACAAGTCACGGTGGGCACCCTTTACAAACCGTTGTCTGCCGATTTTACACATGATGTCCAGCTTGAAAAGCCCCGGAATCAATCTTGTCTGATTTAATTTGATAAATTAAGTGTGGATAAGGATTAAATGAGAATTTTGTAATGGAGAAAACTTGTCCTTATTCTCTAATCCAGTTAAGATAGTATGGGAGAAACCCTATAAAATATAAAGCAATGACTTGAGAAGGCTAAGTTAAAAAAAAAAGAGAATTTTTTGTTGCTTTGGTGACATTACGTCCATATATAAGCTGAAATGAAAACACTACTCTTGCTTTCTGGCTTTTGCATGTGAAATATACACAACCTATGTACACATGTATCTACCATCATATGTGCATATTTTATAGGGGACCTAGAAATACAGGAGAGAAACTGGGTTTGCAACATGCTTATGTAATAAAATATGGCTATTGAGAATTGTTCATGAATAGGTGGAATATTTTTAGTATCATTTCCTTTTTCAAATATTATTTTCCTAACTGGAAATATCAAGATTTAAACTGAGTATCATAGCACAAAGAATACATTTCCAGTACTTCAGATTTTGTGATTCTTCCTACTGGCATATTTAAGATTTCAGGCACAAATATCATATTGTATATGACCAAGATACAAACAGAATAAAAATTATTTTACATGACAGTTATATTTCTATAGAATGTAACAGTATGAACAAACACTAGTTATTTAGACATGATAGAAATTCAAAACAATGCAATGTGAGACTCTATTAAAATTCTTTTTTAAATCTGTCTGTGTGTGTATGTTTAGAACGGCAGAGTGTGCTTTTGAGGAAGAGCCTGGGAATGTTGTACATTAGACTCCAGGCTGAATAGCTTTGTCGTAGAGAACATGCTTAGAAAGATACAAAAGACTTGCAGAATCCTTGGACACATACTGGCAAAAAAGAACAGAGATCCTAAACAGAAGCACACAAGGAAAATGTAGCAGACTAGACATTCTGAGAATAATGTGGGGCAACAGAGGAACTGCCAGAGTGACAATTTGGAGATTATAAAAGATACTCTTTAATTTTTATAAGCAGTAGTTTTATTGGTATGCTCATAACATTTCATAACATTAATTTAGAGTTTGTACCAAAAAGAAATAATGTGATGCTATGTAAATTTTCCACTTTAACATTCACATTGTAGCAGAATTTTGAAGTACTGCTGCTTCCCATGGTTGACAATCCCATCTGCACTTCAAAAATTATAAAATCAGGATGACAAAAATAATAAGTGTTTATACAGTCTGCGTATGAGTCACTTTTATCAAATGGCAGTACACTATGTAAATCCTAATCTTAATATTTAGTATTGGCATTACTATGTAGTGTGTCCATTGAAAGAATTATCTCAGCTTGCTTGAATATGCCATCTATACATAGGTATAATGGCAGTCCTTCTAAAATATTGGTAGTTTTCATTAACAACGAGGAAATGATATTGATGTCATGTCATTGTAAGCCACCTCTCTCCACAAATAGTTTGAATCGAGATAAATGCAATTAAATACCAAGTAGTGTTAATATAGTTATATTAATAGAAATCAACATATATTCATGAAATTCCAAAATATTTAATTTTATCTCACTACATGTATTTTTTCTGCCTCATAATATATGTTAAAGGTGCCTAATTTAGCAATTTTATAAAGACTAAATTATAAACATGCAGTAAATTTCAGATTCTTGTAATTAGATTTTTAGCTTGAGATGTTAAACTCTGTATGTAAACGACATTATTTTAAAGCCTGTCTTCTAAAAGAAAATTGCTGTTTGACAATTCTATAGAATATTCAAGAAAGGTAATTATACTGCTCTGGTTGTTAAAGATGCAGGTGTTGAATAAAAGTCACAGCTTCAGCTTTTGCAGAAAACTCCAAGGAGGAAGATAAAGGAGATGACAAAACTCCATTGCCAAATCTTTATCCTCAAAACATCAGAATATTGGTTGGTGCACATTGCCTCCCTCTCCTCTTATGGGTAATACAAAACTGATCAGAAGGGAAATTTCCAGCTAACCTACCAACACAGAGAAGCTGTGATGAAAGAAAGCAGATTTCTCTGTAAAATTCATATAGGACACTGCTATTTTCGAATCAGATGTTATTAATAAAATAAATTATAAACCACCAAACTGAAGGCATTTTTTTAAAAAAATCAAAGGTCATATAATAAAAAGGGGACAAAAAATGACAACAGTAAAAATTCATCCTCGATTGACCTAGTTTTACAGAAATACTTACAGCTTTTACATTCATTTATTTACTCAAATGTAGGTAACACGCTTGGAGAAGGAAATGGCAACCCACTCCAGTATTCTTGCCTGGAAAATGTCATGGACAGAGGAGCCTGGCAGGCTACAGTCCATGGAATGGCAAAGAGTTGGACACGACTAACTTTTCATTTTCACTTTACTTTCAGGTAACACGCTTAGAAGAAAATTTAATTTTGAGAATTACAAATTTAATTAAAATTTAACTAAATTGTTTAATTCAACTCTAATGTATTGTAATGTAAAGAAATGTTGGACCTAGAGAAGCCCTAAGTGTCATTACTTTACTGATGAGCAAAATGCTTTTCTTGGACATAAGGATGTAAGACCCCAAATGCATGTGTGCACAGGTTTTAAAAGAAATTTATGTTTGCTTTTCAACACTGGATGAAGACCAGGAGTGAAGAGATCATAGGTCAATAAAAATACAAACCAATGCAAAGATTTTAGGTGTTGGCATGTTATTCTTCTCTTGGCCTTTCCCACAGATACTTAGAGCTGTGCTTGAATTGAATAAGAAAAGGTGAGTGCCACAATATTAAAAGACACTCGCATCTTGGAAGAAAAGCTATGACAAACCTAAACAGCGTATTAAAAAGCAGAGATATCACTTTGCTGACAAAGGTCTGTAGAGTCAAAGTTATGGTTTTTCTAGTAGTCGCTTATGGATGTGAAAGTTGGACCATAAAGAAGGCTGAGTGCCAGAGAACTGATACTTTCAAACTATGGTGCTGGAGAAGGCTCTTGAGAGTCCCTTGGACAGCAAGGAGACCAAACCAGTCAATCCTAAACAAAATCAACTCTGACTATTCTTTGGAAGGACTGATGCTGAAGGTGAAGCTCCAGTACTTTGGCCACCTAATGCGAACAGCTGACTCACTAGGAAAGACCCTGATGCTGCGAAAGACTGAGGGCAAGAGGAGAAGGGGGCGACAGAGGATGACACGTATGGATGGCATCACTGACTCGATGGACTTGAGTCTGCATAAACTCCGGGAGATGGTGAAGGACAGGGAAGCCCGGTGTGCCGCAGTTCAGGGGGCTGCAAAGAGTCAAACGTGACTTAGAGAACGAACAACAGCATCAACATTGTAAGTCCCTAAACTATTCCCATATTTTGAGCAGAAATTTAAGGAAAGAGCAAAAAAGTCACATAAGTTTTCTTTTAGTCCTGATGAAAACATCTCAATGATTTTTATATCCTTAATTTTACTATAGGCCTTTTGTCTCTAGTCTCTTTCCCATGAGAATGTTTCCTCTTCTACCAATTAGCTGAAGCCCCATCCCTTCTATTTATCTTTTTTTTCATTGCCTCCAGTCACTGAGCTCCTAACAGTACTACTTCTCCTTTAATTGATGTTAACTTACATTATTACTTAGTTCTTTCAAATACATGCTTAGACCACAATGTAAATGGCACCCACCACAGTTGTGTAGGATGGTGGCCCCTGAATGCATGGATCTCCACTCTAGTATAACTCCTGGCTCTTTAAGGGCAAAGGGTCTATTTTTCACACTCCCACTCCACCACCATGCTTCCTCAGCGCTCTTCCCATAATCGATGGCCAATCAAAACACCCCAATTTGAAGCTACTCCATTTCTCCACCTTTCCATGTATACACAGCAGCCTAGGCTCACAAAGCACTTTCCACAGACAAGAGCTACTTGATTCCCACCACATTTTATCAGAACAGCAGGGCAAGGCTTCTGTCCTAATTGCACACATCAGGAATTAAGGATCTGAAAGTGGCAGCATCTAAACTTGAATTGTGTTCTCTTGACTCCCAGTGTAGTCCTCTTGCTACTCTCTCCAACTTCCTTTTCTCTTTGTTGCTGAATCATTAGAATTTGATTTAAAGAAGTGAAAAGTATCTGCATGATGGCCAAGGCAGGGTTTGGGGTGTTAGTTCTCGTAGGCTAGGGCAAGGAGCTGAGGCAAGGGCAATGACAAAAGGCTGCTGCTATATTGCCTTTCTTCAAAAAGCGCAATTGTGTCTGACTCTTTGTGACCCCATGGACTATACAGGCCACCAGACTCCTCTGTCCATGGGATTCTTCAGGCAAGAATCCTGGAGTGGGTATCCATTCCCTTCTCCAGGGGATCTTCCAGATCCAGGGATCAAACCCGGGTTTTCTGCATTGCAGGCAGATTCTTTACCGTCTGAGCCACCAGGAAAGCCCCTGCCTTTCTTGAAAATGTGCTTAATTCTGTGCTGGGCAGGTGAGGGGATGGAGGGAGTAGGACACCACTGTGGTTGATGGACCAGAGGATTCAAGGGTCCTTGGAAGCCAGTGGGTGATATGCAGAACTTTGAAGCTTCTTCTCTGGTACTTGCACAAATGAAACTGGCTTTTAGCCAACGATGAAAACGTGTTGGCTGTGATTTCTCCTTTGAAGTCCAGCTTCCCCAAAGTAAGACTTCAGGAAGCAGCATGTAGGTGTCATGAAACTGGTATTAACCTGTGTAGAGCAGCTGGCCCCCAGGATTTACTCTAAATCTTTTTAGGGCAGAGTAGCTGCACCATTTCATGTGAACAACATCCTGAGTCTATCTTACTCCAAAATTCTAGTCAGGGGGACTTTCCTGTGCATGCCCCTGGTGGTCCAGTGGTTGAGACTTCACACTTCCATGGAAGGGGGCGTCGGTTTGATCTCTAGTTAGGGCACTAAGATCCCACATGCTGCCCTGAAGCAAAAAAATGTACTCTAGTACATTCTGTAGCTTTCTGGAGAACTCAAGTCTTCCTTCTTTGAACTTTTCACACCGGACCTTTGCCAGTGCTCATGACACACCAACCTCACAAATTATTTCTGTTTCTCAAACATTTGAAGTTGGTCCCTGCCTTAGAGTCTTTGCTGAAGCTCCAATACTTCGGCCACATGATGTGAAGAACTGACTCATTGGGAAAGACCCTGATGTCGGGAAAGATTGAAGGCAGGAGGAGAAGGGGATGACATAGGATGAGATGGTGGGATGGCATCACCGACTCAATGGACATGAGTTTGAGCAAGCTCCTGGAGTTGGTAGTGAACAGGGAAGCCTGGCATCTTGCAGTCCATGGGTCGCAAAGAGTCGGACACGACTGAGCGACTGAACTGATAGTAGTATAATACATTTGTTGTGATTAATGAACCCATATTAGCATATTGCTGTTAACTAAAGTTTATTATTTATTCAGACTTCCTTAATTTTCACCTAATATCCTTTTTCAGAATCTCATCCCATCCAATAAATGTAATAATATGTTACATTTATTAATTATGTTTACTTGGGCTCCTTTCTGCTGTGATGGTTTCTCAGACTTACCTTACTGTCTGCCTTTTGACTGCTGATTGCCAATGCTGAGAACAGTGCCTGCCATGTACCAGGTACGCAAAATATCTGCTGAGCGTGTGTGGAAGAATTAATAGCTTGAGTGAGGAATTCACAATCAGTATTATGCTATTTTGCATTTGTTTAGCACTTTACACTTTACAAAATGCATTCATTTATCTTATTCACTCTCCTGATAATTCAGTCAGGTGGGCTATAAGTAAATTGCCTTTGGTTAGTGAATTGCCGACACTGCACTTAGGTTCCCTGATGATCCTATTCTCTCTACTACCACAGTGGAAAGGATGGACCCGTGAAGAAAACAACAATGGAATCAATTTTATCTCAAGTGGTGGGTAAATCAAACGACAAAAGTGTCTATAATCTTCACTAAAATACAACAAAACTTGAATATACAAGCACAATACAGTATGTAGATAAATAGATGATAAACAGATAATTCATGCTTGATTTAAAATATGGGTCAAATTGATTTTACAGATCTAATTTTTTCAACAAACACCTAAACTTGTGTTTGTTGAGTGAATGTTTAATGACTCTAGATTATATATACATTGTTAAGGTTTAAATGGAAAATATAACTTATTAGCTTAAAGGTAAAATTTTAAGAAGTACCACAGTAGAATTGCTTTGGTAAAACAAACATGCTATACTTCTTAATCCTGGTAACAGCAACAGTTAGTGGGATATCAGTTATACAATTACTTTCTGAGGTTATAGAACAGTCAAAGATTTAAAAGACAGAAATCTAAATTCTAAGATTTTGTAGGAATTAATTTTTTATTATGAATAGTGTATGGACTCTAACAACTAGAAGGGACTTCAGTATTTTAATTCTTTCACTTTACAGGTGAGGATGCAGAAAGAGATTGAGTTACTTCCCAAAGTCAATACCAAGTTGACAGTAAAAGCTGAGTCTTGATCTCAGGCATTTACCTTCCATTCCAGTGTTCTTTCACTTCATCAAATTATGAGTTAAATATCTGAATCAAGGAAGTTTGAATTGAGTAGTTAGTCCAATAATAAAACTCTGCTCTTTAATTTAAGTGTAACCATTCATTTACTTCTACAAAGTGATGGATCAATTCTTAATGATGAGCAAATACTTTCCCTTCTACCTATCAGAACTGTGTTGGATGAAAAAGGGCATGATTCTCTGTTGTTTTCTTATGGAAAACTATAAAGGAGGAATAACATACTTGTGTCAAATAATACATCTATTTAAATTTCATTCTATTTCTCCTCAAGAGAAAAATTAGCAATCTTTGTGGATGCTTCTGAAATAGAAAAAGTATTCCAGAATAATGAAGTATTTTTATACCAAATCGATAATTACTATATTTGAGTGACACAACAATTAAAAATATCATTATAAGCAAACAAGAAACATGAAGTGCTCTCTAGATGGTAAAGAATGGGTGGGACTTGACATTACTATTACCATCCTCCTCTACTGCAGGAATTTATAATGCGATAGCCAAGCCTTCGTGAAGCTGGTGAATGTTATTTTTCAGCTCCATGTGCGATGCATAAAGCCTCCTGACCCAATTAAAAAAGCTTAGTTGAAGGCAAATGCTATAGCTTAAAATGTTAAAAGGCATTTGGTGATGATGAGTAGGTTTATGTCATAAGAATGGGGAACCCTACAAATTCAGAAAAAGAGAAAGAGGAAGATTTTTGTTATTAACCAATTAAGTTACTTCAGACTTCTGACTAAGCAGGTTATTGAAGAACAATTTGTCCAACAGAGATGATAACCTGGATATAAAACAAAGAAACCCATAAAGAATGGTGATAAGACTCCTGGGGTGATGTCCCGGCTTTGCTTTGTCCTATCAGTGGAAATGAATATGAAGGATTATCAAGAGAGACTAGATCATTATTAGGTGAAGGCAAACCCTCAGTTATGTAAGGGAGTAGCAGCTAGAGGTATGCTGTCCTGTGACTTCTTATTTAATGAACTGATTTATTCATAGGAAATGTATATTATTTTTTCATTCTAACTTATAAACACAGGCACAGATTTGTTCTTTTTTGCTAAGAAACTAAAAGATGCCAGAAATGTCAAGGTATTTGCTCGGGGATAACATGTGAGTTAGTCTTGCAGAACCTGTGTAGTCAGATAAGTTAGTCAGTCAGGGAGTTGGCATTTATTGAGTTTTTTTCCATGTCTATGGTTTGGAGGTAGAAAGAAGGTCAGAGGCATAGTTACTGCTGACAATAAGTTCAAAATTATGCATAGATGTGGATGGAGGCTGTCATACAGAGTGAAGTAAATCAGAATTAGAAAAACAAATATCACATATTAATGCATACATGTGGGATCTAGAAAAATGGCATAGATGAACCTATTCACAAAGCAGAAATAGAGACACAGACATAGAGAACAAATATATGGACACCAAAGAGGGAAGGGTATGGTGGGATGAATTGGGAGAATGGGATTCACTGGTGGTAGTTTAGTTGCTAAGATGTGTCCAACTCTTGCAACCCCATGGACTGTAACCCCCTAGGCTCCTCTGTCCATGGGATTTTCCAGGCAAGAATACTGGAGTAGGTTGCCATTTCCTTCTCTAAGGGTCTTCCCAACCCAGGGATCGAACCCAGGTCTCCTGCACTGCAGGCAGATTCTTTACCAACTGAGCCACCACGGAAGTCCTACTGTGTATAAAATAGATAAGTAATGAGAACCCACTGCATAGCACAGGCAGCAGCACTGAATGCTCTGTGTGATTAGGGAGGAGTATATGTATACGTATAACGATCCACTTTGCTATACAGCAGAAATTAATACAACATTATAAAATAGCTAAACTAAATTTTAAAAAGAAGTTTAAAATTAAATCTTAAAGATTAGAAAGCCATCTCTTCTGTGACTTTGTGCAGGCCACTTAACTTCTCCATCTTCCCTTGCAGCAAGAATAAAATGAGAAAGATTTGCTCTTAGAAGAATCATAGCATAAGACCATAGGCTTTGAATTCAAACCAAACTAAACTTGATTCTTGAACAACATTTACTACTTATGTGATACAACCTTTCTATGATGCCTGATATGTATAAGTGTTCAGTAAGTGATTAACAGATTGATTTTATTAAACATAAGCTAATCAGAGTGGCATGTAAGTACCAAGAAATTTTTGACATTGTTAACATAAATAGAAGTTTTCTAGGCTAATTCATAAAAGTGATACACTTTATAGGAGAAAGAAAAAAATTGTAATTATATATGTAAATTGTAAACATGCACATGTAATAACAGAGCTGTGGAACCATGTAGTAATAACAGTATGATATTATAAATAGCACAGGGATGTTCATGGCTGGTTATTTGAAACAGCAAAGATTTAGTGAAAATTATATATCTGTAATAAAAATTATAACTGCTAGCTTATTGAATATTAACTATAGTTTAAGTTTTTAAAAATTAGCAATTTATTTCTCACAAAACCCCTATGGAGTAGGTACTATTATTATCTATACTTAACTTATAGTCATATCAAAAAATTATGTATGTTTTATGTACTGTGCTGAAATGTTGTTCAAGCAAAAGTAAGCAAGATTCAAAACTCCATCACACACACACACACACACACACACACACACACACACACATACACACACACAGATTGTCAGACTGGGTTTTAAAAATACAACAATAGATTTCTTACAAGAATTCAGCTTAAATATAAGGACACAGAAAAGATAAAAAAGGTATGTCATTTAGATCCAAACAAAAGTCAATTATATTTCTGTACACCAACCACAAAAACAAAGAAAGTAAAATACTAAAAATCATTCACTTACAAAAGAATAAAATATATCAAGAGCTTGGTAGAAAATCAAGAGATATTTAAAAGTTCTATACTAAATACTACAAAACATTATTAAGATCATTTAAAGACTACCTAAAAGGAAATAAATACCATTTTGATGGATTAGAAAACTGAGTAGTACAACGATATCAAAATTCTAAAAAAATTTATCTATACAATCAATGCAATCTCAACAGCTATCACATCCACAGTGTGTGTGTATGTGTGTGTATATGTGTGTGTCTATGTGCGTAATTTGAAAAGCTGATTCTAAAATGTATGCAGAATGTGAAGGGTTTAAAATAGCCAATGCAATCTTGAAGAACATAACTTGAAGATCTAAACTACCAGACACAGTAATGACTAATAAGTTGGTATTGCCCACTTTGTAATCTTTTGTTTGGTGCCATTTTGTCTCACCCATCTTTATGTTGGATTGTTTGCTTTTAGTTGTTATTTTTTAAGAGTCTTTGGGCTTCCTGATGGCTCAGATGGTAAAGAATCTGCTCTCAATGCAGGAGACCCGGGTTCGATCCCTGGGTCAGGAAGATCCCCTGGAGAAGGAAATGGCAATTCACTCCAGATAGGCTGCAAAAACAGACCTATGAACAGACTACAATTCAGAAACAGATTCAAACACATGGGGTCACCTGATGTTTGACAAAGATGACACTACAGTGTAATAGGGAAAGGATGACAATTACTTTTTTCAATAAGTGGTGCTGGGTCAATTTGATTTCCATTTGGAAATGAATGCTGAACCTTTTATCTTACACCATTGACAAAATCCAATTCTAGTTAGATTGTAGATCTAAATGTGAACGGTAAAAAAATAAAGCTTTTAGGAGAAAACTTAGGAGCATATGTCATGACCTTGGAATAGGCAAACATTTCTTAATAGGACAGAAAAATACTAACCATAAAAGAAAAAAAATGAATAAATTGGATTACATTAAAATTAAAAACTTTTGGTCATCAAAAGACTGTTAAGGGAAGGAAAAGGAAAGTCAAGCCAGAGTGGAAGAGATTATTTGTACTACATATATCAAACAAATAATTCATATCCATATCATAAAGGACTCTTGTGTGTGAGTCGTTCAGCTGTGTCCTACTCTTTGCAACCCCATGGACTATAGCCTGCCAGGCTTCTCTATTCATCGAGATTCTCCAGGAAAGAATACAGGAGTGAGTTGCCATTTCCTTCTCCAGGGGATCTTCCTGACCCAGAGATCGAACCCAGGTCTCCTGCATTGAGGGCAGATTCCTTACTGTCTGAGCCATCAGGAAGCCCAAAGGACTCTTAAAAAATAACAACTAAAAGCAAACAATCCAACATAAAGATGGCTGAGACTGAATGGCAGCAAACAAAAGATTACCAAGTGGCCACAGGAAAGTAGAGGAATGCACACCTTATCTGCAATAAACACAAACAACATCTAGAGTAGTAATAGTGTAGAGCAACAGAAATTAATGCACACTTTTGGTGGAAATGTAAATTGATACAATCACTCTGAAAAACTATTTGGCAGTATCACCCGAAGCTGAATACTTACATTCCTTTAAAAGCATAACTAACCCTTTGTACTGCTATCATAATGAATAAGTACATGTGTCAGCAAATTTGGAAAACTCAGCAGTGGCCACACAACTGGAAAATGTCAGTTTTCATTCCAATCCCAAAGAAAGGCAATGCCAAAGAATGCTCAAACTACCACACAATTGCACTCATCTCACATGCTAGTAAAGTAATGCTCAAACTTCTCCAAGCCAGGCTTCAGCAATACGTGAACCTTGATGTTCCAGATGTTCCAGATGCTCAAGCTGGTTTTAGAAAAGGTAGAGGAACCAGAGATCAAATTGCCAGTGTCCACCGGATCATTGAAAAAGCAAGAGAGTTCCAGAAAAACATCTATTTCTGCTTTATTGACTAAGCCAAAGCCTTTGGCTGTGTGGATCACAACAAACCGTGGAAAATTCTGAAAGAGATGGGAATACCAGACCACCTGACCTGACTCTTGAGAAACCAGTATGCAGGTCAGGAAGCAACAGTTAGAACTGGACAAGGAACAACAGACTGGTTCCAAATAGGAAAAGGAGTACGTCAAGGCTGTATATTGTTACCCTGCTTATTTAATTTATATGCATAGTACATCATGAGAAATGCTGGGCTGGAAGAAGCACAAGCTGGAATCAAGATTGCCGGGAGAAATATCAATAACCTCAGATATGAAGATGACACCACCCTTATGGCAGAAAGTGAAGAAGAACTAAACAGCCTTTTGATGAAAGTGAAAGAGGAGAGTGAAAAAGTTGGCTTAAAGCTCAACACTCAGAAAATGAAGATCATGGCATCCAGTCCCATCACTTCATGGCAAATAGATGGGAAACAGTGGAAACAGTGGCAGACTTTATTTTTCTGGGCTCCAAAATCACTGCAGATGATGACTGCAGCCATGAAATTAAAAGACACTTACTTCTTGAAAGGAAAGTTATGATCAACCTAGACAGCATATTAAAAAGCAGAGACATTACTTTGCCAACAAAGGTCCGTCTAGTCAAGGCTATGGTTTTTCCAGTGGTCATGTATGGATGTGAGAGTGGGACTATAAAGAAAGCTGAGCACTGAAGAATTGGTGCTTTTGAACTGTGGTGATGGAGGAGACTCTTGAGAGTCCCTTGGACTGCAGGAGATCCAACCAGTCCATCCTAAAGGTGATCAGTCCTGGGTGTTCACTGGAAGGACGGATGTTGAAGCTGAAACTCCAATACTTTGGCCACCTGATGTGAAGAGCTGACTCATCTGAAAAGACCCTGATGCTGGGAAAGATTGAGGGCAGGAGGAGAAGGGGATGACAGAGGATGAGATGGTTGGATGTTTTCACCAACTCAATGGACATGAGTTTGGGTGAATTCCATGAGCTGTTGATGGACAGGGAGGCCTGGTGTGCTGCATGCAGTTCATGGGGCTGTAAAGAGTTGGATACGACTGAGTGACTGAACTGAACTGAACATGTGTCACTTACACAGAGATGATGTTATACTTGGCAGCGAAACACTACAAATGTAATAGGCTTACCTGTGCAATACTGGGACTCCAATTAAACAACACCTTGAACATTTCCTGTATGCCTTGCCTGCCCTGCAGAAACAACATTATCTCTGACTTTTGAGATGCTGATATCTGAAAACAGATCATGACATTTGTGGATATGGTAATCATGTCAGAAAGGTAAACTTTTCCATGAATCAAGTAATGTGAACTCAGAAATCTTGAGGGTTATTTCCCACTCAAACAACTTCTTGGTTTTTGGTTTTCATGAGTTTTTTGAAGTCTGAATTTTTTTTATCACTTTGCAAATAAATTTCTTTTCTTTTTCAAATCTGTAAGTCTTCTTTTGACAATCCTCTGCTACGCTGTATGGTGCTTAGTTGCTTAGTCATGTCTGACTCTTTGCAACCCCATGGACTGTAGCCTGCCATGTTCCTCTGTCCATGGAATTCTCCAGGCAAGAATACTGGAGTGGATTGCATGCCCTCCTCCAGGGGATCTTCCGAACCCAGCGATCGAACCCAGGTCTCCTGCATTGCAGGCAGATTCTTTACCATCTGAGCCATCAGGGAAATCTGAGAATACTAGAGTGGGTAGCCTATCTCTTCTCCAGGGGATCTTCCCAACCCAGGAATCAAACCGGAGGTCTCCTGCATTGCAGATGGATTCTTTACTAGCTGAGCTACCAGGGAAGCCCTTTGACAATCTTAAGACACATTAATTCTGCTCTTAGTTATATACCGAACACATGAATGCATATATTTAATAGACATACATGAATGTGTTCAGAGGAGAACATGAATAAATGAATTGTAGTATCAAATGGATAGAATAGAATGAAAAAAATAATTGTCACAGATATATTCAGTGGAATACTATATAACATGAGGATGAACAACTTATTGTTGCATGCAAGAACACAGATTCGTCTCACAACATAATTTTGAGCAAAAGAGGCCAGACACACAAAATACTTACTTTATAGTTCCATTTGTACACATAAAATTTTAAAATACAAGAATTTATTTCTGGTGCAAGATGTCAGGATGGTGAGATATGGTTATCTTTAGAGATGGATAATGATTAGCCTGAGTGATTCATACGTGCTGATAACAGTCTTCCTTGACCCACATGTTGGTTAATGGATGTACTCACTTTCTGAAAATCCATCAAAGTTTACATTTAAGATCTGTGCACTTTTTTGTGAGTATGTCATTTTAAAAATAAAGTCCATTTTAAATGAAAAAGGAGACAGACTGATGATGGAAAGATGAAAGTATATGACATGACAGGTTGGTGAGGAGCAGCCCCGTGCCCATGGCTGACTGTGAGAGACACTGGCCTTGCCTGTGTGGAGAACAGAAGCTGTGTGTATTAAAGAAAAATACGATGAACAAGTTTCTTAGAGTCTTGTTTCCCTTAAATCTGGTAAGACTTTGGTCAGGGATAATACAGATGGGTATAGAGACTGGTTGCCATCTGAAATAGGAGAAATATAGAATTAATCAGCAAGGATGAGAAGAGACTTGGCCTATAGTGAGAGGAAGGCAAAGGAGAGTCAGTATGTTCAGTCATGATCCTAGCCTTTCCCAAGGGTTGATGAACAAGATATTTTCAGCTGCATTCTTTTCTCTTCCAGTCTGGCTCATGATTCAACTGATTAGTTTAACACAGCTAAAAATGTCATGTATGCAATGTCCTTAAATGATCGGTGTGAATGTAGCCAAAGCAGGTTAGCAACTGCAGGTTCATTTGCTAGAGCTTCCTGATTATAATATGCAAATGTCTGAATCAAATAGTATCTGGTATTTATTTATTTAATTATTTTTTAGTATCTGGTATTTAATGACCAGCTCCTGTATACTCAGACATTGGGAAAACAGAAAAACAAGATATTAGGTCTTCAGAAGAGTTGACAACATACATGGAGATATAAGGCTACTGCATAGAAAACTATGGTGTGGGTGTAAGATGACATTCCAGTGTCTACCGTGTGTAAAGAGCTAACACCAGCACCCAGCAAAGGATCTCAGCTGTGTGAATGGACTGTGAGGTACAGCACCAGGAAATATCCTAGAGAATTTTCTTGACATCACCTCTGAAACTGCATATATCTTTAAGTTATTGTCATACTTAGACCATTCATGGTATCAAACCTAAGTTTTTGTATAGTTGTGAGGACTACTTATTATTTTCCAACATATTCAGGAAAGATACCAGCATGATGACCTTAAATAACAAAACCTATGCATCATGGGACATGAATGACTCCAGATACTGGAACTCATCTTGACCCAATCATGCTGACAGTTTTTACATGAAATGGAAGGTCAGTAACACTTTGGAGCCCTATGGACACATCTTGCTGATCATAACACAGAAAGAACATGTGCCCTGGCTGACACAAACTATGAGAATCAAGACAGTGCAAAAATAAGTAAATTTCCCTCTCAGAACCAACAAAGCAATTATCAGATGTGGAGTTCAGCTTGTGAGTGAGCATCTGGGTTTTAGTACAATGGCAGGAAGCACAAATTATGAAGATGGATTCACAAGCAGATATAAGGATCACAAGAGAGTGACAACAATATTTGGGAAGAGTCACTGTGAGAAAAGACTAGTCTGTCTTTTAGTCGAGGGACTCAGAGCATCAAAGTTGAAGGCGTACATGTAAATCTCACCCCATTCATTCCCTCAGCAGATATTCGTTGAGACTCTGAAGCGCCTGGAATAGGGTGGGTCTTTTGAGCAGGGTTTCTGGCCAGGCCAGCCTGCAGGCCTAGACAGTGAGAAGGAGGAACACTGAGAAAATGGAGGTGAGCAACAACAGCTCAGCTTCAAGAAACCTTGGACATGCTGGTTATGTAACACTGGGGAATATACTTGACTTCTAGGGTCACTGTTAAACATATAAACAACAACTGTAATCAAAGGTTCTTGGGGAAGCCCTATAGCCTCTGATGTATATAATGAATGCACTGGAGTCAAAGGAGAAAGACAATTAGAAAAATTGTGTACAGTCAGCATTGCCCTCACATTGATAACATGTCTGAGAACAGCTGATCCAAACATACTCCTTAGCTCTACCGTGACACGCACATGCAGAGCTAAAATAACCCCCAAATCCTGTACAATTCCGCGGTTCTCACAGCGCACTGGAATACCTTTACCAATGCAGCACATTCAGAGTCACTACAGAGGCCTCATGTTTCAGTGGAAAGAAACCAGACTCAGAGTTTGAAGACTTCAGTTCAGTTCTGTCAAAATTAAGTAAGACTTAGATGAGCTACCAGCATCTCAGGTTCTTATCTGTAACCAGAAGGATAATAATAAGATCATAGAGTGGCAGCAATAATGACACAAGATTGATACCTACAAAAATGCTTTGCTCATTCCAAAACATAACAGAAATATTTGTCATTAGAATTTATTCACCCTGAACCAAATCCAGCCTCAACATATTTAAGAGTATTCTCTTAAATACCTGCTACTATACGTATATCTTTTATATCCTCTGTTTTCCTAAGAATTGACAGTGAAGAAGAGCTGACTAGCATCTACAGATGAAGCATCTGATTCTGGCTTCTCTCCATAAGGACAAATTAATTCTCAATTTTTTGGTTTAGGTGCTGTGTTTATCCAGTGCCTTGTGCTCAAGTTCAGGGCATGATTCCATTCAGCCCTAAGCAATTCACATTAGACATATTCGAGCCACACCCCATTCATTCTCCTCTGTTTCCGATGGGGCCTGTGGCCATTCTTGACTCATCATGCAGTGTTTTCAAGTGAGAAAGAGGAGGACAGCGACAAGACTGTTCCTTGTGACAATGGCCAAAGATCACAGCAATTCAATGTAGTACTGACAACTAGTTTACTGTGGGTCATACTTTTCTAATCACCCTTATTCCTCTAAGTTTCTCCAAGTTTTTTTTCCTTTTTTTGAGAGTATATGAGTTAACTACTTGCCAAAAATGAATCACCTATCTCTGAAAGCAAGGTACACACAGACAGTGCAGCTTTATAATGATCCTTGTATTTTTACTACAAAATGATTGGAATGCAAAGAGCAGAACTCCATAGATTTAAACTAAGGATGAATGAACAGTGATTGCCAGGCCATGATGGCCTGCAGTTTTATATAAGACTTAGGATCATTATCCCAATGTCAAAGCAAAAGAATTCAAGACAGAAAAGGCTCCCAAGTGTTCCATGTCATTTATAAGGAAGGTGGTGCCAGGGATGTTCCACCATACAGAGTCGAGTCCTGGCATCTGGCTCTTATGAGAAATTAATGGTATCTGGGCTGACATTCACCTGGTGTATTTATTTCCTACTCCTGTTGTAACAAATTGTCACAAACTTAGAGGCCTAAAGCAATTACAAATCTTTTCTCTTCCAGTTCTGAAGGTCTGAAGTTAAAAATTAGTCTTAAAAGGCTAAAATTAAAATGCTGGCACGTCTAATTCCTTGCGGAGTCCAGGGAGAATCAACCCCATGGCTCTGCCGCCTTCTAAGGCTGTCATCACTCCTTGGCTGTGGCGTGTCGCTGCCATCTCTGCTTCTGGAGTCACACTGCCTTCTCTTACTGACTTTGATCTCCTGCCTCTCTTTTATAAGGACACTTCTGGTTACATGAGCCCATCCAGACAATTCAGAATAATCTACCCATTTCAAAATCCTCCATTTAATCACATCTGCAAAGTCCCTTTTGCCATATTAGGTGACATTCACAGATTCTTGAGATTAAGATGTGGATCTTGGGCATCATTATTCCCATTATTGACTGCCTGGTTCAAACTGTCCTGCCTAGCTAGGGATGAGAGAAATCTTCTAGTCAGATGGGGAAAAAAGCTAAGACTGGCTTAAATTGACAGGCAGTAACCATAGATTTCTCTTTCCTTTATCCCAGTATCTTAAATAGTTCATAACACAATAGGTACTCAAAATAACAAAGCTTGCTAGTTGTCCCCTGATATGCTTTTCATACTTTGTCCTTTGTTAATAGAATGCCCTGGTTTTGTTGTGTGCAAAGCTGCTCACCATTAGTTGTTTTCAAGTTCCGGCTAATGGGAGCAGGAGCGAAGTTCACAACTTTCAGACTCTGCTCATAGAGTGAAACAGAGAACCCTTCCTCCCTTCCTCTTTCCCTTCCTGCTGGCTGGAATTAAGATGTGATAATGGGAACAAAATGATTGAATTAGACTGTGAGAGGGAAGCCACGAGTTGAGGACCAACAAGAAGATGGAGCCTGGATCCTAGGCATGGTGGAACTATTCTATCAGCCTGGGACTGCTTGTGCCCAGACACTTAAAGACAATTGAATTAGAAAGGAATAAACTTCTGTCTTGCTTGGGCCTTTGTTATAGGAGCCAAACTCCTTTGTTAGGATAGCCAAACTATCCTAACATAATTCTCAATGTATGAACTTGATATTGGAACAAACTATTTCTCTCCACAGCTTTGACACTAAATGGATATATGATCTCACATAGATCAGCGTGCCTCTCTGAACCTTGGTTCCTTTAGTGGAAAAATAGAAATGATAATAATATAAACCTCATGTGCTGCACATATTAAATGAGAGTGGACATGTGGCCATCATTTGTGAACTCTAAGGCACTTTACAAATATAAGGGTTGAAAGATTAAAATGTAATTTCTGATTCCTCCTCAAACATACTTGGCTTTTTAACATTTTATTGTCTAAAAGGCTCTGCCAATTTTCTCATTGACTTTCACTTATTAAATAAGGTCAGTAATATAATTTGTAGAATATATATAAACTTCTTTTCTTCCAGGATTTAATAAATATGTTTGTTTTGAATGGAAAAGAATGAGACCCATTATTTTTTTTTTTAATTAGCCTTTGAGAAAATGTTTGCTAAAACAGTGTAGGGGAATAAAACTAGCCTTTCCTTCTACCCTGATAAATTCTTAGCTAGGACTCCTGTTACAAAAGATAGATTAACAGGAGAAAAGCATACACATTTACTTAATAAAAGTTTTACATGACATGAGAGTCCTCTTAAGGAAATGAAGACCCAAACACCAAGTTAGAGTTGAGTGTTTATACACTGAATTGGACAGAGAAGTAAACCATAAAAACATGACAAAGCAGAGGGGCTTGGGTTAGGGCTGTTAATGGTAGAAAAGTAGGAAAAAAAGGGCTAGTTTAACAAGGCTTGTTTGTACATATTTTTTTCTACTACTACTTCCAATTTTTGGTGATAAAAATGTTACTGCCCTCCTGGCATAGGATGCATATCTCCCATGTGGGGTTTTACATCCTTCTCCTTAGAGTACCCATCGTGCATCTGCTGTTTTTTAATTTCTTTAGCTAAAAGTAAGCCCTGCGCCACAGTGGCATATTTTGAGATGGCATGTTTTGCACTCTTTAACCAGACTTAAACAATGTCTATCCCTCTATCAGTGACTGCATGTAAGAGACCACGGTTTCCATCTGTGGATTCTGAATGATGAACTTGAAAAGGAAATGTGGACAGCTGCATGCTGGATGGGGTTAAAGGTCAAATTAGGTACTCAGACTGGTCACTTAGAGTGTCAAAGTGGTAAATAACCAGTTCTTTCCACATAAAGAAGGTCTAGAACACCATAGAAAAAGCTACGGTTTTTCCAGTAGTCATGTATGGATGTGAGAGTTGGACCATAAAGAAAGCTGAGCGCTGAAGAATGCTTTAGAACTGTGGTGTTGGAGAAGACTCTTGAGGGTCCATTGGACTGCAAGGAGATCCAGCCAGTCCATCCTGAAGGAAATCAGTCCTGGATAATCATTGGAAGGACTGATGCTGAAGCTGAAGCTCCAATACTTTGGCCACATGATGAGAAGAACTGACTCATTGGAAAAGACCCTGATGCTGGGAAAGATTGAAGGCAGGAGAAGGGGACGATAGAGGATGAGATGGTTGGATGGCATCACCAACTCAATGAACATAAGTTTGAGCAAATTTCGGGAATTGGTGATGGACAGGGAAGCCTGGAGTGCTGCATTTCGTGGGGTCGCAAAGACTTAAACACAACTGAGCGACTGAACTGAATTGAATCTAAAACACCCTGCCCAGGCAGCAGGGAGACACTAGTGTCTGATGTTCTTAGTAATGTGGTTTGTCTCCCAGCTTAAGATCTCTGAGTTAAACCACAGCTTAAACTCCATGTTCAGAATGTGCTTATAGCCGAGTTTAAGAAGCACAACTGTGCCGACAGAAGGGCACAGGCTGGCTGCTGGACAAGTCCCGTAGTGTCCCAGTGGCCATCTGGGTTTGAATCAAGGACTGGCAAACAGGCACCCTCTAAACCCCTCAGGGTGATTTTTGATTACTCTTTACCCTTTGTTTTCATTCCTTCCTCTCTGTGGGACCTGAGATGTGGCAAAATAAAAAGAGCATTTCAGAACCAAAGAGAGTAAAATTGAACTCTTACATTTTGGCAGCAGCAGTACTTAAGTAAAGGCTTTATAAATGTGTAATATAATGGGAGAGTGAAGTGAATATATGGTTCCTTTTGTTATCCTCGTGTCCACACATGTAAGAGTCATACTTACATTTTTTTCTTACCTTAACCCCAGTTTCTCATTGACAAATTTTACCGTGTTTTTGTGCAAATTTAAAGACAATCCTTGATAGGTAACTGAATTTCAAATTTGCAAGCTGGTGGTCACACAGAGCTTTCGTCTGTTTCATTTATGTTTGCTGTGTATTGGGAGCTATTATACAAGTAAAGGTTGTTCTGGATGAATAACAAACTGCTACATGTAAAACCACCCAGTACACTGTAATTACAAACTGGAAGCTCATAACTGATGCATGAACCACTTCCTTTATGAGTTACTGGGCTTCATTCATGACTTTTCCCATTGGAGGGACCCTGTCTTCTGGCTCTACCTTTAATAATGATGATAATCATAATAACTGTAATAATGCAGCATTACTTTCTAATTACAAAGAAAATTTCTTCTAAAGAGCTCAAAGCACTTGACAGACATTATCTCATTCATTCTCATAAGCCCTCTGTGCTGCTTGTCAGTCACCAGCATGATCATAGTAACAAGATGGTCACTTTCACTTCTCAGCACTCTCATAAGTCCAAGACAGCAAGAAGAACTGTCATGCTTCCCAGACTCTGGCTGAAACTTTTCAGCTGTTTTTGATCAGTCTTTATCACGCAACTATAGACATCAGTAACCACTCCAGTATTCTTGGGCTTCCCTTATGGCTCAGCTGGTAAAGAATGTGCCTGCAATGTGGGAGACCAGGGTTCGATCCCTGGGTTGGGAAGATCCCCTGGAGAAGGTAAAGGTTACCACTCCAGTACTCTGGACCAGAGAATTCCATGGAACTGTCCATAGGGTCGCAGAGTGGACAGGACTGAGCGACTTTCACTTTCACGTTTCACAATGGGATAGAAAGAATTGCTCCTTTATGGAAGAGAAATATTTTTATGGTTTTGTCATGTCCTTGCTTATCATTTAACATTGTGTCCTTAAAATGTCACAAAGCTTAGCATTCTGTGTCAATGAAGAATCCCCAAATACACAAACTCACCCCAGGTGCTAATGACATGTTCCCGCTGCTCTTCCACAGCCTAAATACACTGATTGATCAGTCCTTCAGGACAGGGCTCAGCAAATTGTGTGGCTAAGAATGGTTTTCATGTTTTTAAATAGTTTTAAGTGTAAAATGGTTATATATAAATTTCTAAACAATATCCTGGATTTTGCCTCTTGGACTCCAAAGTCTAAAATATTTACTATATGGTTCTTTACATGTTTGCCAACTCCTACTCCAGAAAATAGGACAAAGACATGAAGGCCTGGACAGTGGTAGGTGAGCAGAATGGGGGACCCATGAAGCATCCCAGGGGACAGTCAGGAAAGGCCCTGATGCTAAGATGCATACAGCACCTGGCAGAAAAAGCTCAGAGCTGGTCATGATTTCCTAGTGTTCCATAGGCCCACATAATTTCTCAGGATGATTATTTCTTGGGTCTTAACCATACTTTTCCCAGAAAAGCTTATTCTGTATATCTCTAATATGGCTGCACTGAGTGATTTTTTTTTTTGTTTCCTCTTGAGGTTCAGATCTTTCAAGCCAATTGTACTTCCTCACAATTGTTGAGTGTGTATTTTTAACTGTATACACTGCTTGTGGCTGGACAGTTTTATTTGTACTAGAAAAAGGATTAAAAGCATAGTTATGACACACATAAAGATGTTTACTAGTCTTTACAGTGAGTAAGCAACGGGTGTGGTAGTTTTGACTTATTCACGTTCACATGATGTTTTGCTTTTCTGATCTCTCATCTTTGGATGAAGCCTCAATCTAAGTTTCAAGGCATTTAATATTCCAAATCTTCTTGGAAAGAGTTTGGTAAGAACCTCCAAGCAAAGGACAGACTGGTTGATGAGCCTGGTATTTCTGGGTCACAAAGGACTGTTGGGTATTTTCCATCTCTAGGTTGGGACTGCCTTTTCTCATCTCTTAGAGCACTTGTACTTCTCAGCTTGGCATCTTGATTCCTTTCCCTTCCTGTTTATTATTCCTCTTGTTTGGACCAAAAGTATGGCAGCACAAAATAAGGATTTGGGAACAAGGAATTAGTTAGACACATATATTTTGAGATCAACTTTAGTTTAGTGAAGTCTTTATAAGTATTTAGCACAGTGGGAGAGAGGTCTTCAACACTGGTTTTTGGGTCATGTCTTTTTTTGGCTAAATAAATGGTAAATAGAGGTCATCTCTGAAAATGAAGGAATAATGGCAAGATTAAGCATAGGCTCCTCAGGCACTGTGTTCTTAGTATGTGAGTATGTCACAACAACAAACCCAGTCTTACCTGTGAGCCTGGATATTGAATATCATGGACACATTTTACCTTGTCTTGTCCCCTCCTGCAGAAAGGATGAGATGATATTAGCTTCTGGAGAAATAGCCAACAGAGCAAACCTACTCTATGTGACTGTGAGCATCATGCTGGCAGTACAAGGGATTAGTGGCACCCTGTAAACCAGGAAAACATTTTTTATGGCAACAGATAGCAGAAGACAGAAGACAAGTTGTAAAAATAATCTTTGTAAATCAGTGTTAAAGTTCTATTGAAACTTTAAAAAGTAACTTCTGCTATGATTCCCAAACACAGGCAACAAGATGAACTAGAGTTCATTAAATATAAGAACTTTTATGTATTAACAGACACTAACAAGAAAGTGGAAAAACAACCAACAGAATAGGAGAAAATATTTGCAAATTATGTATCTGATAAAGAATTAATATTTAGAATATATAAAGAACTCCTACAATTTAGCAACAACAAAACAAACAAGTCCCCTTAAAATTAGTCAAAGGTGACCCACAGAAACTAGCCACAGTAAAATGTCAGCTCCGAATGATAAGTTGAAGGGACCGTGTTGAGCCAAATTCACTGAGAATCTCTGATGTGCTTCTGTGAACCACGTCTGACTCAAGGGCAGTTTGCCGACTCTACAGATTCCAGAGGAAAGAGAACTGGGCCCAGAGTCAGAAGAAGGGGGTTAAGTCTTATCTTTGTCATCTACTGAATATTGTTGGGTTAATCACTTGGATTTTCTGTGCCTCAGAGAATCAATAAAAATCGAGAAACATGAAAAAATAGCCACAGGATCTGAATAGATGTCTTTCCAAAGAAGATATATAAATAACCAATAAGTACAAAAGAGGATGCTCAGCATCATTAGTCATTAGGAAAATGCAAATCATAATCACAGTGAGATACCACTTCATACCTACTAGGATGACAAGAATAACAATAGTAATAACAAAAACTAGAAAATAACAAGTACCAGTGGGGATGTGAAGAAATTGGAATCCTTGTGTACTGTTGATAAAAATGTAAAATCATGCTGCCATTCTGAAAAACAGTTTGATGTTTCCTCAAAAAGTTAAACACAGAACTATGATGTTACCCAGTAATGCCACTTCAAGTTTTATACCGAAAAGAATTGAAAGCAGCAACTTGAACAGATATCTGTATACCAATGCTCATAGAAACAACCCAGGGTCAACAGATGATGGAATAAACAAAATGTGGTATATAAAAACAGTGGAATGCTATTCAGCCATAAAAGGTATGGCATTTTGAAATATGCTATTACATAGGTGTGTGATTAATGAAATAAGTTTGACATGGAAGGGCTGATATTTTATGATTTCACTAGAATGTGGGGTACCTAGAACAGGTAAATTCACAGAGACAGAAAGTAGAAGAGAGGTTACCAGAATCCGGGGTCAGGGAGAAGGAGAAGTGATTTGTTCCTGGGTACAGAGTTGGGGATAATTAAAATAATGTTGGGGATAATGAAAAAGTAATGGGTATAAATACTGGTGATGCTTACACAGCATTGTGAATGTTTTTAATGCCACTGAATTGTACACTTACAAATGATTAAAATAAGTGTATATTGCTACATTGTATTTTATGTATATTTTTCCATGATAAAAGAAATTTTAAAAAAATAATCTTTGATATTCACTTCAATCCTTGGTTTTTGCCAAAGAGCCAATCCCTTTACTCTTATTTTGAGCTTTTGTTCTTTTCATTAGAAAGGTGGTTTCTAGCTTGAAACTGACAGCAAAGCTCCCTGGAACAGCAGCTGTGACTCCGCACTGCTCTCCGGGAACTGGAATCGTGTCTGCAGTTATAATTTCAGCGCATGTGGACTGAGCTTGTAATATGTGTATTACGGAGCAGAGCTACAATTCATCTTAATGATGGTATGTGAAAGAACATCTCGGCAGGGCACCTTAATGAAATGACAATTGGTTGAAGACTTAGAAGATTAAAAATACCCAAGACTTTCAGAAGCCATATCTACTCTCATTTGGATCCTTTAAGGGATAGTGTAAAATAATGTTCTTTGCTATAAGAAAGCTTTTAGAAAATACAGAAAAAATCTTTTTAATATATTTTCCAAGGATGTAGCCATTAAAATTGTCTAATAAGAAAAGCTAAAAATCATGAACAAATTCTCAAGCTTAAATATATCATATAGACACCTAATGACAAAAACTTCCTAATGAATGGACTAAAATATTGCCAAAAATATTTAGATTCTCTTAAAATGAAATATTTGTAATTCCCTCTATGGAGGAGATATTATTGGTCAAACCCTGTGTTAGACACAGTATGTGTGTCTTAACTCTGAGATCAGTCTTAATGAGGCAGGTGATAGCACACCTGCTTCACTGATGAGAAAACTGAGGCTCAGAAATGTTAAATACATTGACTGGGGCTCATGGTAGACTTCACTGTTGCTAAGGCATGACTATCACTTAATAGCAAAACTGTGGCCATATTGTATGTCCCATTTTATAGTCATCATGTTAAGCAATACTGCAAAGAGAAAAATTATAGACAGGGAAGACTCTTTTTCTTGGTCCAATATGGCAAACAAAAAGCAATATATTTCATGACAAGAATTCTAAATTCATTCCCTGGCTCCATCTCAATCATAGTGGATAAGTTGAGATAGCCACTCACTATCTTACTTAGTTTCCCTAAGAAAAATATCAAGTGCCTACTTGTTCCTAATACTCTGTTAACCATTTTCACATGCATTATCTAATTGATTCAATCTAGTCTAAAAAGCTTTTCCTCTGCATAGCTTGTAGACATGAAAGGTATGATAATAATTCTATGTGGAAAATTATGTGCCAGTATTTACTGATAACAAACTACCATGATGATCAATTAACCAACAAAATTCCCTGCATTTTTCTTATGTTAAATACATTTACCAACCCTTAAAAATGTTAAACTCATATATTTCAGATTTAGCAAATGATTCTCAAACTATTATCCAATAGGTAATATGAGTCACATATGGGAGTTGCCAATAACTGTGACTAATAGTTGGATATCTTTTTAAAATGTAGGCTGTTCTGAAAATTTCTTAATACCACGAGGTGAATTAGAGATCAAAGTTATTCTTTAAGGGCCAAAAATATAACAGAAGTGTATGACTGTCTTCTTTAAGATATATTTTGCATATTTTGTAGAGCCATGATTTAGTATGTAGGGAGACTTAGATACTGGAATACATTCATAATCCAGTGAGTAGGTTGGGAATTTGATCTAGAGTACATGACTTCATAATCTAGCTTTTAAAGTAGAGCCTTGTTCTACTGTGCATCTCTAAGCCCTCAGGTCTTGCTGGACACTATACAACCAGCACACAGAGAAGTAAGGTTCTATAATCCAGGCATTGTTCTCTACACTAATGCAAAACCATTTGCCTTGGGCTGTCTTTATTACACACCCTTACCTAGTCCCATTCTTCCTGGCCTCTGGCTTTCTGAACCAGCCTTGCTTGTGTCTTCCCCTTGGCACACATGCTTCGTCTATGACACTGCTTCAGTTGCTTCCAACTTCTTTTACCTTTCCTAGCATGATTTGGGTTTTCCCCCAGCAAGTTAACCTTCAGATTCTCTGCATTAAATTTAGTATGGCCCACTTCAGTCCTTAGAACACTATAATTTGGCATGTTTCATAACGACAGCACTACTGCTGGGTTTGTGCCATCCCTTGAGCAGAATCTAGACATAGTAAATGTATTTAGGGTATTATTAGGTTAAAGTTAAAACACAAATCAACAACATAAACTAAGCAATTTGTTTTAGATCAGACACTAACCCTACAAAGATCTTCAAAGGAGAGCTAATCATCTTACATTATATTAGATTATTTTTTCAATACACACACACACATATACGTAAATACATGAATTGGGAGATGAAGTGGAAAACTAGATTTTGAGGCCATGATGTCATCTGGAAGAGCAGTTGACATAATGGTTCAGTATGGTCAAAGAACTGAACATGTGATAGATCCCCTATTTCAATCCTTTAGCAATTTTATATAGCCTCTCTCTACATCAAGCCTAGTAGCAATGATTATGTGTAGTGGTTAATTATAAACTTTTGGGGCCACAAGAGTCATCATACTAATTGAAAACTAAAGAGTAGGCTAGAGATGAGGGAAAAATGCTTTAAAGGAAATATATACCTGCTAAATATGAACTTAAAGAAATGCTGATTAGATTCCAGACACTAGAGAGAAAAATAAAAACACAGATTATCTGAGACAAGCAGTTCTCAATCAGGGGTTATTTTGCACCCCAGAAGATGTGCAGCAAATTCTGGAGGTATTTTTGGTTGTCACAACCGCAGGAGTAGTGTGTCCTATAGCATCTCACAGGTAGGGGTCAAGGATACTGCTAAACATCATATAATGCCCATGACAACTGCTCACAGCAAAGGACTATTCAAACTAAAGTCTATCAACAGTGCCAAAGACTGAGAAATCTTAATTTAGAGCAGAACATTCTGAAACAAGGTGGCTAATATTTAACTTATGTGTTCAAAGGAGAGCTACACATGAATGCAGCTTGCAGAGTATAAGCAATACTGGGCCAATATCAAGTTTGTTTCCACTGTTTCAATTATCCTTGATATCCTAAATTTACTTATTAAGTATAAATTCTTTGTGATATCTCTATTTATCTTTGGGTCAAAATCTCACTCAATAAATATTATTAAAAAAAAAATCAGTCCCAATACAAAATGGCTTATCATTCCATGAATGACTTTCTTCTAGAAGTGGAAATATGTTCATATGCAACAAAATGCAAAAGGCCACAAAGAATGAATCTCTAGATATGGAATCTAGGCATGTGTGAACGTAGTGTAAAAGGTTTTGGTTTGAGGGCAAAGCATTTGTGCATGTGAGTGCTTCACTAGTGGCTCAGTGTTAAAGAGTCTGCCTGCAATGCAGCAGATGTGGGTTCAATCCCTGAGTCGGGAAAATACCCTGGAGAAGGAAATGGCAACCCACTGCAGTATTCTTGCCTGGGAAATTCCATTCTCAGAGGAGCCTGGCAGGCTACACAGTCCATGGGGTCACAAAAGAGTTGGACTCAACTGAGTGACTGAGCATACACACATGCATTTATTCATGAAAACCAAGCAACAGGTGGTTGGACAATTGGTAATCTAGACATCTCAGATAGGTTAATGGAAAACAAACCAACTTCATAGTTTCAAGTGAAAGCCATGAAGGTCCAGGCACTTTCAGGACTGTGCAGGCCAAGTTTCAGGTTTACACAGGCTCAAGGCTCTGACTGTACAAGTCTTCCCCAAAGAGAAAAGGACGATCACCAAAAAGTAAAATTAGGTTGTAAAAATCTATTTAAACCAAAACTAATGAGTTATCCACAGTTCTAGAAATAGGACTATTTCATTTCTTTTCCTTTTAATGTTCATGAGCATCACAAAGTTGAAAGTCAAAGTATCCTGAAAATATACTTCTTGGAAAATAATGTTGATTCAAATTTATTACTAACATATGTTATAGGACTATAATTGTCTAAAGCAGTAATCTATGGTTCATATAACAGAAACATAGTCTAAAACTTTATGTTAAAAAAGCATGGAGACTAGCAATAAATGAATAAATAAAACAGAAGAGAAAGGATAGTCTCAATTTGTATTAGAAATCCACTCTTCTTAGCATCCAGCAATTTGGGATTTCTGTAGCATGCTCTGGAATGTGTAACCCTTATTACATTCACTTTGGCTGTTGCTCTCCACCTCTTTTCTAGCCTTTGTCTATGTTTTACTCGTTTCTGACTTCTTTCCCCACCCTCTCCTTTGTATATTTTCCCTTCCATCTCTTGCTTGAGTTAACTCCCATTTTGTATTTCTACTCATTCAAATTCCATCATATGTTAGAAACACACATACACACACACACATACTCTCTCTCTCTTGGTCTCCAGAGTTTCTCCCATGCTCAAGATCATTCAGTCTCAGTGCAAATTTTAGTATTTCTTCTCAGCATTAATAAGCTGATTTCATTGTGAAAGTCAGACAAGAATGTTAGTCTATGAATAAAATATGCAAAAGGGACATGTGCCCAGATAGACTGAAAAAGAAAAGCAATACAACACATTTTTAAACTAGGCAATGAGGACATATATAGGAAATATATTTTTCTTCTTATGAAAATAATATATATTCTTTTGAAAACTTAGAAAATGTAAAGAAAATCATCTGTAATACTGTCACAAAAGATATAATCAATTCTCACTATTTCCTTCTAATCGTTCACTTTCATGTTCATATAGATGTCTAAATATACATAATAACAAAATTGGAAGCTTACTCTTTGTGCAGTATATACACATATACATATATATATATAACTATACATTTAAGTATATAGTTAAAATTCTATAGGTTAAGCAGTTTTTAAACATTCTTAAATAATTTAGCTCAACAAATGAGATTTTTTTAAAAAAAAAAAGAAAAACAAAATAAAACACGCTTCCTAGGAATTGACTATATTCCCTCAAAGTAAAGACGTATCACATGATAGGTATAAGGTATAGGACAGATCTAGAATAGTGTTGCCTTTTATCTTTCCATTTTTTTGAGATATAATTGATACATAGCACTGTATTAAGTTTGAGATGTACAGCATAGTGATCTGATTTACATACATTATACATTATAAAATTATTGCATCAATAAATTTAGTGAACATCCATCATCTCATACAGACACAAAATAAAGTAAAAAGATAGTTTTCCTATGATGAGAAATCTTAGGGTTTTCTCCCTTAACTACTTCGTGTATAACATACACCAGTGTTACTTATATCGTGTTGTACATTACATCACTAGGACTTACGTTGTAATTGTAAGTTTGTATTATCTTTACCACATTTGCCACCATATAAAGATATTACATTATTACTGACCATATTTACCACAATGTACATTTCATCCCTGTGTTGCTAATGAGATTAAGGTTATGATATCAACCTCTGAATGGATGCATTTAGCATCACACATTCAAAAGCTCTCTTCTGCGGCCCCAGAATACCCCAACTCCAAACAGTGGCTTCAGGCATACACATCATTGCTCAAGAGATGTACGGTGGGAGAATGTGAGTGACTGGTGAAACTCAGTATATCATAATCCTATCTGGGCACCTTAGCCCTTCATTTAGAATAACAAAGTTCCTGTGCTGAAGGATTACTATCCCACAGGATGCACTTTAGGAAATGTTAGCCATACCATTTAAACTTTCCAACATCATATTATATGAGGGACTCTGTGATCTGGCTCCATAAAACTTTAGAAACAAAATGGGAAAAAATTTATGCTCTGGAATCAGATAAATCTGAGTGTGAATCCTTAACTTTATAAACCTCATTTTCTCTTCTATGAAAGAATTAATTACAATATTTGGCATGTGACTATGAGGATTAAAAATAATATGAATAAGATTTACCATAATATTCTCTCAATAAATGGTGGATATTTTCCTTCTTACCATTGTTGCCTTTTGTTGTAGTTGTTCAATCTCTCAGACGTGTCTGACTGTGATCCCAAGGCCTGAAGCACGCCAGGCTTCTCTGTCCATCACCATCTCCCAGAGTTTGCTCAGGCTCATGTCCATTGAGTCAGTGATGCCAGCCAACCATCTCATCCTCTGTCGTCCCCTTCTCCTGCCTTCAATCTTTCCCAGCATCAGGGTCTTTTGCAATGAGTTGGCTCTTTGCATCAGGTGGCCAAAGTATTGGAGTTTCAGCTTCAACATCAGTCCTTCCAATGAATATTCAGTACTGATTTCCTTTAGTATGGACTGGTTTGATCTCCTTCCAGTTCAAAGGACTCTCAAGAGTCTTCTCCAACACCAGAGTTCAAAAGCATTAATTTTTTGGTGCTCAGCCTTCTTTATGGTCCAACTCTCGCATCTATACATGACTCCTGGAAAAACCATAGCCTTGACTAGACGGACCATTGTTGGCAAAGTAATGTCTCTGCTTTTTAATACACTGTCTAGGTTTGTCACAGCTTTTCTTCCAAGGAACAAGAGTCTGAATTTCATGGCTATAGTCACCATCTACAGTGATTTTGGACCACACGAAAATAAAGTCTGTCACTGTTCCATTGTCTCCTCTATTTGACATGAAGTGATGGGACTGGATGCCATGATCTTAGTTTTTTGAATGTTGAGTTTTAAGCCAGCTTTTTCACTCTCCTCTTTTGCCTACATCAATAGGCTCTTTAGTTCCTCTTCACTTTCTGCCATTAGGGTGGTGTCATCTGCATATCTGAGGTTATTATGATTTCTCCAAGCAATCTTGATTCCAGTTTGTGCTTCATCCAGCCCAGCATTTCACATAATGTACTCTGCATATAAATTAAATAAGCAGGGTGACAGTATACAGCCTTGACGTACTCCTTTCCCAATTTGGAACCAGTCCGCTGTTCCATGTCTGCTTCTAATTGTTGCTTCTTTACCTGCATAGAGGTTTCTCAGGAGGCATGTAAGATAGTCTGGTATTCTCATCTCTTTAAGAACTTCCCATAGTTTGTTGTGATCCATACAATGAAAGGTTTTAGCACAGTCAGTGAAGCAAAAGTAGATGTTTATCTGGAATTCTCTTGCTTTTTCTACAATTCAACAGATTTTGACAATTTGATCTCTTGTGTTTTCTAAATCCATCTTGAATTACGTGGACGTTCTTGGTTCGTGCACTGTTGAAACATAGCTTGAAGGACTTTGAGCATTACCCTGCTAGTATGTGAAATGAATGCAATTGTGCAGTAGTTTGAACATTCTTTGGGACTGCCTTTCTTTCGGATTGGAATGAAAACTGACCTTTTCCAGTCCTGTGGTCACTGCTGAGTTTTCCTAATTTGCTGGTATATTGAGTACAGCCCTTTAACAGTATCATCTTTTAGGATTTGAAATAGCTTAATTGGAATTCCATCACCTCCACTACTTTGTTCATAGTGATGCTTCCTAAGGCCCACTTGACTTCACTTTCCAGGATGTCTGGCTCGAGGTGAGTGATCACACAATCGTGATTATCTGAGTCATGAAGATCTTTTTTGTATAGTTCTTCTGTGTATCCTTGCCACCTCTTCTTAAAATCTTCTGCTTCTGTTAGGTCCATATCATTTCTGTCTTTTATTGGCCCATCTTTGCAGGAAATGTTCCCTTGGAATCTCTAATTTCCTTGAAGAGATCTCTATTCTTTCTCATTCTATTGTTTTCCTCCATTTCTTTGCATTTTTCACTTAGGAAGACTTTCTTATCTTTCCCTGCTCTTCTTTGGAATTCTGCATTCAGATGGATATATCTTTCCTTTTCTCCTTTGTCTTTAGCTTCTCTTATTTTCTCAGCTGTTTGTAAGTCCTCCTCAGACAACCATTTTGTCTTTTTGCATTTCTTTTTCTTGGAGATGATTTTGATCACTGCCTCCTGTACAATGTTACGAACCTCCATCCATAGCTCTTTAGGCACTGTGTCTATCAGATCTAATCCCTTGAGTCTATTTGTCACTTCCACTGTGTAATCATAAGGGATTTGGTTTAAGTCATACTTGAGTGACCTCGTGATTTTCCGTACTTTCAATTTAAGTCTGAATTTTGCAATAAGGAGTTCATGATCTGAGCCACAGTCAGCTCCCAGTCTTTTTTTTTTTTTTCTTTTGTTGACTGTATACAGGTTCTCCATCTTTGGTTGCCAAGAATATAATCAGTCTGATTTTGGTATCGACCATTCGATTGCCTTTTTTAAACCACTTTTACTCTATTCTCCCACATAATCCCTCTCCTCAAGCCCAACAGGCATCCTGGCCAACATATGCAATGTTTACCAACAAGTTTTGATAAAAGTGCAAATTTTCTTGTTGTTACAATTGAATATGTATTGTATTCTGCCATTTCCTATCCGATGACATGTTCACCTGAAAGGATGTTGGGTGTCTAGTAAGAACCAGGGACAAGTTATTCTCAAGTGAGATTTATGGAAACATGACGATTCTGCCTCAGATGGGAATACCAGACCACTCACTTGATGAATGCAAAAATAGATTTTCAAAATATGAGCATTTAGATCCAATGCAAGGTTCTCTGTGACAGAATTCTAGACATATTATTCTGAAGCGGAAACAACAATGCTCCCCAGGCATTGCTATTGGGGGATGTTGAATGATACCATACACACAGGAGTATCACAGCACTCAAGCTCACATCCCAAAAAGGACTGGCCCTTCCCTTTAATGGCTGGGGAATATAACCCTGGCCTGGAGGACATGAACCCATGCCAAGTTGTTCATTTACTCTGAATTGATAATTCTAAGGTGAAACTCAGGAATCCTCATTTAGTATAATGCCACTAATTTATTTTGATACATATGACCCACAAACCACAGTCTGAGAAACAAATCTACAAGTTGTTTTACAGTCAATTAAAAAATTCAAAAACAATATAACTGAATCACAGAACACCATTTTAAAACTTAGAGGAAACACACACATATGCACACATGCACATACATATGTACACATCTATGTTTCTAACACTGGAAACCAGAACCATGACTCCATATACTCAGAACCATTCTAGCATCCTTTCTCAACAAATGGCAATTAAGGAATGAATTGTATTCCCCGCACACCCCCCCATCCACCATCAAGTTCATAAACTGAAGCCCTAACTCACAATGTGACTGTATTGGAGATAAAGGCTTTTTAGAGAGATAATTAATGGTAAAAGAGTCAGAAGAGTGGTCCCTAACACAGCAGGACTGACATCCTTATAAGAAGAGGCAGAGACACCACTCACACACAGAGGAAAGGACATGTGAGCACACAGCAGCCATCTCCAAGCCAGGAAGAAAGTATCACCAGAAACTAACCTTCCTGGCATCTTGATCTTGGATTTCCAGCTTCTGAACTGTGGAAAAATTAATTTCTGTCGTTTAAGCCACCCAGACTGCAGTATCCTGTGTGACAGCTCAAGCTGACTGATACATTTATTATTTTAAAAGCTCAGTATATATCTATGGCCCAGAGATAATGTCTGCTAGTAGGAATCACTGATGTGAAATAACTGTTTACCTCTGAAAAAAATTTCTCAGAAAAAGATGTTTTCACAGATCTTTATCCATGGAGAAATATTTTTTAATGATATTTTGATTTGAGTTTCATTTTATATACATTAAAATTATTTATTAAAATGTGTATTTAAAAAAAAACTTAAACAAACTGAAAAATTCTTCTTAGCTCTATCACAGAAGTGAGGTCACAGGGAAGAGTCCTGTCCCAAACACTGAAGACACAGACAGACAAAAGGATCCAGAGAGTAAAACCTGTAAGTAGAAAACACTATAAGAGCCAGTGCTGGGGTAGGAAATCCTGAACTGTAACTGATGAATTGCTGGAGGAGGAAATGGCAACGCACACCAGTATTCTTGCCTGGAGAATTCCATGGACAGAGAAGCTTGGTGGGCTACAGTTCACGGGGTCACAAAGAGTCAGACACAACTGAAGAGACACAGCATAGCATAGCATACAGTGGGAACAAGTCTGACAGTTAAAAACTCCAGGTGGGTCCAGGTACAGGGCAGCCCCATACACTTTTCTGCCTTTTACCTCCAGGAGCTATACCAAGTTCTCAGAATAAATATCAGAGAAAAAATCCTCTCAAGCTTCCAGCAGAGGTGAGGGTGAAACTAACCATTTTGAAATGCCCTTCTCAGTAACTTTTGCCCTCATGAGAAACTTTTATCAGAAACCAACCTACTGGGAATTCATGAGCTGAACTACAGTCAGCTCCCGGTCTTGTTTTTGCTGACTGTATAGAGCTTCTCCGTCATTGGCTGCAGAGAATATAATCAATCTGATTTCAGTGTTAACCATCTGGTGATGTCAATGTGTAGAGTCTTCTCTTGTGTTGTTGGAAGAGGGTGTTTGCTATGACCAGTGCATTCTCTTGGCAAAACTCTATTAGCCTTTGCCCTGCTTCAATCTGTACTCCAGGCCAAATATGCCTGTTACTCCAGGTTTTCTTGACTTCCTACTTTTGCATTGCAGTTCCCCATAATGAAAAGGACATCTTTTTTGGGTGTTAGTTCTAAAAGGTCTCATAGGTCTTCATAGAACCATTCAACTTCAGCTCCTTCAGCATTACTAGTTGGGGCATAGACCTTGGATTTCCGTGATATTCGATGGCTTGCCTTGGAAATGAACAGAGACCATTCTGTCCTTTTTGAGATTGCATCCAAGTACTGCATTTCACACTCTTTAGTTCACTATGATGGACAGTGCATTTCTTCTAAGGGATTCTTGCCCACAGTAGTAGATATAATGGTCATCTGAGTTAAATTCACCCATTCCAGTCCATTTTACTTTGCTGATTCCTAAAATGTTGACATTCACACTTGTCATCTCCTGTTTGACCACTTCCAATCTGCCTTGATTCATGGACCTAACATTCCAGGTTCCTATGCAGTATTGCTCTTTACAGCATCGGACCTTGCTTCTATCACCAGTCACATCCACAACTGGGTGTTGTTTTTGCTTTGGCTCTGTCTCTTCATTCTCTCTGGAGTTATTTCTCCACTGATCTCCAGCAGCATACTGGGCACCTAACTACCTGGGGAGTTCAACTTTCAGTGTCCTAACTTTTCACCTTTTCATACTGTGGAAGTGAGAAATAGATTTAAGGGACTAGATCTGATAGACAGATCTGATGACAGAAAAAGTGTCCAGAGTGCCTATGGACGGAAGTTTGTGACATTTTACAGGAGACATTGATCAAAACCATCCCCAAGAAAAAGAAATGCAAAAAAACTAAATGGCTGTCTGAGGAGGCCTTAAATATAGCTGTGAAAAGAAGAGAAGCAAAAAGCAAAGCAGAAAAAGAAAGATATTTGAATGCAGAGTTTGAATGCAGAGTTCCAAAGAATAGCAAGGAGAGATAAGAAAGCCTTCCTCAGTGATCAGTGCAAAGAAATAGAGGAAAACAACAGATTGGGAAAGACTAGAGATCTCGTCAAATAAATGAGAGATATCAAGGGAACATTTCATGCAAAGATGGGCACAATAAAGGACAGAAATGGTATGGACATAGCAGAAGCAGAAGATATTAAGAAGAGGTGGCAAGAATACACAGAAGAACTGTACAAAAAATATCTTCATGACCCAGATAACCACGATGGTGTGATCACTCACCTAGAGCCAGATATCTTGAAATGTGAAGTCAAGTGGGCCTTAGGAAGCATCACTATGAACAAAGCTAGTGGAGGTGATGGAATTCCAGTTAAGCTATTTCAAATCCTGAAAGATGATGTTGTGAAAGTGCTGTACTCAATATGCCAGCAAATTTGGAAAACTCAGCAGTGGCCACAGGACTGGAAAAGGTAAGTTTTCATTCCAATCTCAAAGAATGCTCAAACTACCACACAGTTGCACTCATCTCACATGCTAGTAAAGTAATGCTCAATTTCTCCAAGCCAGGCTTCAGCAATACGTGAACCGTGAACTTCCAGATGTTCAAGCTGGTTTTAGAAAAGGCAGAGGAACCAGAGATCAAATCGCCAACATCCACTGAATCATCAAAAAAGCAAGAGAGTTCCAGAAAAACATCTATTTCTGCTTTATTGACTATGCCAAAGCCTTTGACTGTATGGATCACAATAATCTGTGGAAAATTCTGAGAGATGGGAGTACCAGACCACCTGACCTGCCTCTTGAGAAACCTGTATGCAGATCAGGAAGCAACAGTTAGAACTGGACATGAACCAACAGACTGGTTCTAAATAGGAAAAGGAGTACATCAAGGCTGTATATTGTCACCCTGGTTATTTAACTTATATGCATAGTACATCATAAGAAATGCTGGGCTGGAGGAAGCACAAGCTGGAATCAAGATTGCCGGGAGAAACATCAATAACATCAGATATGCAGATGACACCACCCTTATGGCAGAAATGAAGAGGAACCAGAAAGCCTTTTGATGAAAGTGAGAGAGGAGAGTGAAAATGTTGGCTTATAGCTCAACATTCAGAAAACTAAGATCATGGCATCTGGTCCCATTGCTTCATGGCAAATAGATGGGGAAACAGTGGAAACAGTGTCAGACTTAATTTTTTGGGCTCCAAAATCACTGCAGATGGTGACTGCAGCCATGAAATTAAAAGATGCTTACTCCTTGGAAGGAAAGTTATGACCAACCTAGACAGCATATTAAAAAGCAGAGACATCACTTTGCCAACAAAGGTCCGTCTAGTCAAGGCTATGGTTTTTCCAGTAGTCATGTATGGATGTGAAAGTTGGACTGTGAAGAAAGCTGAGTGCCGAAAAATTGATGCTTTTGAACTGTGGTGTTGGAGAAGACTCTTGAGAATCCCTTGGACTGCAAGCAGATCCAACCAGTCCATCCTAAAGGAGATCAGCCCTGGATGTTCATTGGAAGGACTGATGCTGAAGCTGAAACTCCAATACTTTGGCCACCTCATGCGAAGAGTTGACTCATTGGAAAAGACCCTGATGCTGGGAGGGACTAGGGGCAGGAGGAGAAGGGGACGACAGAGGATGAGATGGCTGGATGGCATCACCGACTCACTGGATATGAGTTTGAGTAAACTCCAGGAGTTGGTGATGGACGGGGAGGCCTGGTGTGCTGCAATTCATGGGGTCACAAAGGGTCAGACACGACTGAGCGACTGAACTGACTGAACTGAAGCATTAGAACTAGAGTCAGATATGGCAAGAGTATCAGAAGTATCAGGGAAAAAAAAAGAATTACAACTATGATTAATATGATAAGGGCGCTAATCTATAAAGTTGACAGCACACAAGTACATATGGCTAATGTTAGCAGAGAGCTGGAAATTCTAAGAAAATTTAAAAAAAATGCTAGAGATCAAAAACTCTGTAGGAAAAATGAAGAGTGCCTTTAATAGGCCCACTAGTAGTTTCCACATGGCTGAGGAAAGGATCTCTAAGTCTGAAGATATGTCAATGGAAACTTTCAAAACTAAAAAGCAAAGAGAAAAAAAGACTGAATAAATGAAACAGAACAGCCAATAACTGTGAGACAACTACAAAAAGAGTTACATATGTAAAATGGGAATACCAAAAGGAGGCTAATAAGAGAGAGAAACAGAAGAAATATTTGCAGCAATAATAAATGACAATTTCACTAAGTTAATTTCAGCTACCAATCCCTAAATCAAAGCAGTTCAGAGAACACTAAGAAAGATAATGCAGAAATTAAAAAAAAAAAAAAGACACACAGGATACCATATTCAAACTGAAAATTAAGAAAAGAAAATTAAATTAAGAAAAGAAAATCTTAAAAAATAGCCAGAAGGAAAAAAAAGTAGTCTTTAATTATAGAGAAACAAAGATGAAAACTATGTCAAACTTCTCTGAAAATATGCAAGCAAAAAGAGAGCACAGTGTAATATTTAAAGTGTTAAGAGGGGTAAAAACCTACCAACCAAGAATTCTATATTGTGCTGAATTATCCTCCAAAAGTGAAGGAGAAAAAAGGGTCTCTTAGACAAAGTAAAATTGAAGGAATTTGTTACCATTAAACCTGCCTTGTAAGAAATTATATAAACTCTTTAGAAACAAAGAGAATGATATAGGTCTGAAACTTAGATCTATCTTTTTTAAAGGGGAAAGCAGTAGAGAATAAATAAGTGAATATAAAATAAAAAAAAACTTTTTTAAAAAATTAATTGATCTAACAGATAAGAGTCTGTTCAAAGTAATAATAGCAACAATGTATTTGGTGATTAGAGCTTATGTATAAGTGAAATGAGTAACAAAAATGTTAGGAATATTTCATTACTATAAGATACTCAATGCAGTGTAGTATTAATTTGAAAGTAGACTCAGATTAGTTGTAAATGTAAACTCTAGGGCAACTGCTAATTTTTTTTTAAAAGTAGTATAATTATTATACTAAGAAAGAAGAGAATAACAGAATCATAAAATGCTCAATTAAAGCTGCAAAAGACATAAAAAGAGTGGAAGACTGAAAACAGGAATAGAGAAAAGAGGCAATGAATAAAAACCAGTAACAAATATGATAAATATTAATCTAACTAGTGGATTTATTCATAATTGCCAAAATGCAGATGCTATCCTGGTAGCTCAGATGGTAAAGAATTCGCCTGCAAGGCAGGAGACCTGGATTGAATCCCTGGGTTGACAAGATCCCCTGGAGGAGGGCATGACAACCCACTGCAGTGTTCTTGCCTGGAGAATCTGCATGGACAGAGGTGCCTGGCAGGCTGCTGTCCATGGGGTCGCAAAGGGTCAGACAAGACCGAGCAGCTAAGCACAGCACAGCACAGAGGCAATCACGATATCCTGCAGCAGGTTAATGGGTAAATAAACATCCAGACAGTGAACACTAAAAAAAGATCTATCAAGGCATGAAAAGACATGGAGGAACATCAAATGCATATTATTAAGTGAAACAAGCCAATCCAAAAAGGTTATATATAATTCAAACTATGTGACATTTTGAACAGGCAAAAATCATAGAGACAGTAAAAAGATCACTGGTTGTCAAAGGTTAGAGGAAAGGGAGGGATGAATAGAAGAACACAGAGAATTTTCAGGGCAGTGAAAATACTCTACTTTAGGGAATGCCACTGCAATGGTAACTGCAAGTCTTTTGCAAATACAGGTTTAATACATAAAATAAATGGGCTAGAGATAGTTGTAAGCTAGAGCCCAAAGCATGCTAGATTTGGCTGTTAAGTATTCAAGAATTTTGTGTGCTGGTTGTTAAAACTTGAAACCAGAAAATGTGGGAGTATTTATACCACAGAAATTGGCAAAGACTACAAATCAGGTTTCAAGTTTTGCTTTGCTTTGTTTGTTTTACTTCTTCCAGAAAGAGTTTGCCAGCATGCCACTGGTTAGAGACAAAATCTGAGAGGTATAAAAACACAAGTAATGAGAATAGTTATAGTTTCTGCACGTGCATGCTTAGTCACTCAGTTGTATCTGACTTTGCGATCCCATGGACTGTAGCCCACCCACCTTCGCTGACCACAAGAATACTGAAGGAGGTTTTCATGCCCTTGTCCAGGGGATCTTCCTGATCCAGGGATCAAATTTGAGTCTCCTGCATCTCCTGCATTGCAGGCAGACTCTTTACCACTGAGTCACCAGGGAAGCCCAACTTGAGCCATTGTTATTATGGCTTAACTCTTAGAGACTCTTTTATGTGCTCAGTTGAATCCACCAGGCCCCTCTGCCCATGGAATTTTCCAGGCAAGAATACTGGAGTGGGGTGCCATTTCCTACTCAAGGGGATCTTCCTGACCTAGGGATTGAACATATGTCTCTTGTATCTCCTGCATTGGCAGGATGATTCTTTATCACTAGTACCACCTGGGAAGCTCCATATCAGTATAAACTAGGTATTATATATCTGTAAATTAACTTTAATCCACACCTAGGAGCAATTAGTTTGCATCTGAAGCAATCTAATCATGAATATGCACTCTAGTGATGGTTATAAATTGTACAAGCATTTTAGATATTATTATATAAATCTGCTTAAGGAATTTATTTATTATATAAATAGCTTAAGAAATGTTCAAAATAACTTCTGTTGGTGGTAATGAGTGGTGGTTAGATGAGGGGACTGAAGACATGCTATATTTGTCCAGGTTATAAAAATCCAGTCAGCTCCAAAGCTAAGCATTGAGCTGCCCTGTAAGACTAGACTTCCACTTGGTCAACTGTTCTCCACTTCCTATCAAAGGAACCAGTTAAAGAGCTGGTGGTTCTCACCCAAAGAATTTTCTGTCTCCATCTTGGTGTGAATCTTCCAAGGAAGGTATTTGTTAGTGTTTAAGGATAGAAAGCAGAGGTATCATCATCTTATAATAACAAAGTTTTTAAATAGTTTTTGTGTCTTCTTGATTATAAGTGGATATATATTTGGCATTGGACTAATATCTGCTTTAAAAAAATATATATATATATATATATATATATGCTTTTTTAATACTATGAACCTGGTAGCAATGGTATTGGGAAGATATCTTCTTTGAGATAACAGTAGCTACCAATTTTTAACAAAAGAATCTGGCAGTTTTTGAACTGCCATTTTGATGGAGGTCAGTTTGTGACAGAAGTAAATAAGAGTTGACAAAGATGTTAGGGCTTCAGTCACTTACTTCTGGGTTTATGTTGAATTGTTTCTAAAGATATTTGTTTCCATGATGCCTTGTCTTTATTGACCTTACATATGATCTTTGACTGTGTGGATCACAATAAACCATGGAAAATTCTTAAAGAGATGGGAATACCAGACCACCTGACCTGACTCTTGAGAAGCCTATATGCAGGTCAGGAAGCAACAGTTAGAACTGGACATGGACCAACAGACTGGTTCCAAATAGGAAAAGGAGTACGTCAAGGCTGTATATTGTCACCCTGCTTATTTAACTTATATGCAGAGTACATCATGAGAAGTGCCAGGCTGGAAGAATCACAAGCTGGAATCAAGATTGCCGGGAGAAACATCAATAACATCAGATATGCAGATGACACCACCCTTATGGCAGAAAGTGAAGAAGAACTAAACAGCCTCTTGATGAAAGTGAAAGAGGAGAGTGAAAAAGTTGGCTTAAAGCTCAACACTCAGAAAACTAAGATCATGGCATCCGGTCCCATCACTTCATTGCAAATAGATGGGGAAACAGGGGAAACAGTGGCTGACTTTATTTTTCTGGGCTCCAAAATCACTGCAGATGGTGATTGCAGCCATGAAATTAAAAGATGCTTACTCCTTGGAAGGAAAGTTATGACCAAACTAGATAGCATTTTAAAAAGCAGAGACATCACTTTGCCAACAAAGGTCCGTCTAGTCAAGGCTATGGTTTTTCCAGTGGTCATATATGGATGTGAGAGTTGGACTATAAAGAAAGCTGAGTGCCAAAGAATTGATGCGTTTGAACTGTGGTGTTGGAGAAGACGAGAGTCCCTTGGACTGCAAGGAGATCCAACCAGTTCATCCTAAATGAGATCAGTCCTGGGTGTTCATTGGAAGGACTGATGCTGAAGCTGAAACTCCAATACTTTGGCCACCTGATGCAAAGAGCTGACTCATTGGAAAAGACCTTGATGCTGGGAAAGATTGAGGGCAAGAGAAGAAGGGGATGAGGACGAGATGGTTGGATGGCATCACCAACTCAGTGGTGTTTGGGTGGACTCCGGGAGTTGGTGATGGACAGAGAGGCCTGGCGTGCTGCGGTTCATGGGGTTGCAAAGAGTTGGACACAACTGAGCGACTGAACTGAACTGAACTGATGATCTTAGAGTCTTTTAATCATGTTATTCCTCTGCTCTAAAACTTTCCATGACATTCTATGAACTAAAAAATTACATCTCTTAATAAGATATTTGGAATCATTCATAATCTGGTTCCAATCTGAAATCCTAACAATACTTTGCTTTTCCTTCATTCCAGCCAGACTGCTTTAGACAGTCTCTGAATCAACCTACGTGCTTTCCTTCGTAAGCAATGTGCTGTTTTTATGATGCTTTACTTGAAGATGCTCAAAGTGTTATCCCAGGACCAGCAGCATCAGCGTCACCTGGAATCTGTTAGAAATGCCAAAATTCAGGTCCCATCCCAGACCTACTGAAACCTAAGCCCAGAGGGTAGGCCCAGGAATCTGCATTTTAACAAGCAATAGTCTTGGTGATTTAGATGCATATCTTGAGAACCATTGATCCATTCTCTGCATATTCTTTCACTGAACATCTGCTAAACCCTTTACCATTAGGCTTTAAGTCCTAGACCAAACTTAGCCTCTCTGTGAAGTCACTATCTTCTGAAAATCTAAAGTACTCATTGTTCATACCACATATTCATCTTCTACTGTCCTTTCAAATATTCTCAGGAATGTATATCTAATTCCCATCTAGACTGTAATACAACTGGGGATATATTTTTTCTATCTCTGTTAACACCTGGCAAGATATTTACTGTTGAGGAAGAAGAGAAAAAGGACTTTTATGAGGAGTCCAGTACAGGACCTGATCCCTGTAAGGGAAGTGGAGTCAACGCTTTGGGGCACATCCAGATTCCCCTTACAACACTGAGACACTCCTTACCGTCGCTTCCTGGTGTCAGCCTCTTGCTAGGAATTTCCCACAGCCAAAGAGCACAAACAAGTGCAAGTTCATAGCCTTCCCCCAAGGAAAGCCCAGTGACTGCTCATAAAATGGTAAAAAGGTTAGGCTCCCCACAAGGTTGGACAATTCTGCAGTGCTATCGCAGTTCCAGAGCTTCCAGAGGAGAGTCTGGACCCTCTGTTACAACTGCCTCGCAGATAAACTTCTCCCCTTCCTATTCCTGCTGCCTTTTCCCCTCACAGTTATTATACCTGAGAGTATTTCCCAGACTCATATAAATCTCAGAGTCTGTTTTCCAGGAAACCTGACCTATGACAGAAAGTGAGAGGGCTCCTGGACACTGATTGCTTTCTGCCTACTTGATGATGTAGGGTTTGATTCAAGAATCAAGAAGGCATGTTGGATGTATATAGAACTTTCCTTTAAGGGAAGCCCATAGATTGTTGGTATAAATTCTCTCAAAGTAGTAATTCCATTATGAGTATAAAAGAAGGTGACGCAGAAGGACTCTGGCCTCGCCATTCCCGCAGGAGTCTACCCTATGCCTATAACATCCCTGGCAGCTGATTCCTTCCCTTAGAGATTCTGAGGCCTGAAGGACACTGTATTGAGAAGCAACACATCTGCTCCTGCTCTAAAGTTCTGTACTGTTCCTGTCACTTTGGCTACCTACATCTGGAACACAATCTAATCTAAAGGTGGGTGTGTGTGGCAATGTTCCTTGTCATATCCTACACTCACCTGCAGTTCTATAGTTCCTACAGTGGGCACATGCACTTCTATTAAGACTCTACCCTTCATTTTGTTTCAGCAGAGGTATGACAGAAATAGGTTGAGTAGAAAGTGTAGACAGACCAGTAAATGCTACTTATTTAGTGCGATTTGAGATGTGTCATAAAGGTGACACTCTCATCTTTCTGATAGGAACTTTGAAATTCAACCACCCCACCATTAAACAGTTCGTGCTTAAATAGCAGAATGTACACAAACAAGATAGGCACTCAACAGATGTTGGTTGAGTTCAAATTTAACTTGCTGAATTCCTAACATAAGGTAAGTTTTCCCTCTAAAGTCTCCTATTCATATACTTATTAGAAAAGCTTTTCCAGAACTGAGCTGGAAGATTAATTTCAAAATGCAGTCAATTGAATACAGAGCTATGGCAGTGGAATGTGATGCAAACCTGAAACATGAGGGCAGGGTGGAGGAGAAAGGATGCTTAGAGAGATGCAAGAAGTGTGTGCTCAGTCGTTCAGTCATGTCCAACTCTTTGTGACCCCATGGACTGTAGCCCACTAGGCTTCTCTATCCATGGGATTTTCTAGGCAAGAATACTGGTGTGGGTTGCCACTGCCTTCTCCAGGGTAACTTCCTGACCCAGGGATTGAACCTGCATCTCCTGCATTGTCAGGCAGATTCTTTACCACTGAGCCACCTGGGAAGCCCCAAGAGAGATGTACAATCAACACAAAGGAAAAATTTGTATTCATGATTTTGCTGCTTTATAAGTTAATATCAAATTTTTCATATGAAATCCACATTGGAAGGAAGGACACCATTATAGGTATATTCTTACTGCTGTGGCTACATTGAGAACAATTATTTAGACCATAGGTTCCAGTAAGAATGTATACAATTATAGCTGATCCTCACCATCCATGGATTCTATATTTGAGAATATTCCTAATCTCTAAAATCAATCCCCAAATCAATGCTCCTGCTGCTTCTATGGTCATTTACAGATGTGTGTGTGTGTGTGTGTGCAGAAAAGCAAAAAATTTTTGCTTTCTCCTAGTGCACATATCCCAGTGAGTATGACCAAGACAACAACTCTATATTCTTGTTTTAGCTCTCCTACTCTTAATGAGTATCCTATATGCAATCTATTTAGTGTCAATTTTTTGCATTTTTATTAGAGATTTCACTGTTTAAAATGGTCCCTAAGCATAGTGCTGACATGCTGTATAGTGTTCCTAAACACAAGAAAGCTGTGATGTGCCTTAAGGAGAAAATATATGCATTCAATATGCTTCATTCAGACATGAGTTATAGTACTACTGCCTGTGAATTCAATGCTAACAAATCAATAATATATATTAAACAAGGTGTCTTTAAACAGAAACACATTAAACAAGGTTATATATTGGTAGATTGACAAAAATGTTGTGACCAGAGGCTTGCAGGAAATGAATCCTGCATTTCCTCCAGGAGCAAATGTCCAACGTTTATGAATTCAGCGTTCCTGGTGACTTTACATAACATAATAACTCCAAATAATGCGAACTGGTTGTATTTCCAGTATTTCCTCTCCACATATAGCCTCTCCACATTCCTACAGACTTCATAAAAAAAAAAAGCCCAATCATTTCAAATGTTCCTCAAAGCCTGCAGGTCCTTAGACAATCTACTAAACTTAAGAGTCTTACTTTTTCAGGTTTAAGAAGCTGCTATGTCAGACTTGTGTCCTCCACACCATCCTTGTCTGCCAAATTCCTATCTTGAAGCCCTAACCCCCAATGTGGTGGTACTTGAAGATGGGGCCTTTGCAGGTAATTAGGTTTAGATGAGATCTCAGTGCCTCATAAGGGGATTAATGCCCTTATAAAAAGAGACACCAGGACATTTGGTTCCTATCTGCATGCACTAAGGACAGGCCATGTGAGGACATAGGGAAAAAGGAACCATCTGAAACCCGAGGAGAGAGATCTCACCAGATACCAGCTCTGCTGGCACCTTGATCTTGGACTTCCAGTCTCCAGAACTGTGATAGATAAAGTTTTATTGTTTAAGCCACCCAATCTGTGTTATTTTATTATGGGATCTGAACTAATTAAGGGAAAAATATCTATACAAGAAGCTCTGAATTCAAGTATGTATTATTCCAGTATTTCACTAAAAATGTGTGCATCCCCTTTCCTTGATCAGGGTCTAGGTAAGGTCACCAGTGTGACAATTCAAGTCCAACTAACTAATAATCATGTCAAGACCATGAAGGTAATGACATAATATGAAATGAAACTCCTAGATCAGGAGGCAAGGAAGCCAGGAGAGAAAAAATAGGAAATGAGTAAGCAAAAAAGAGTATAGGATTGAAGAGTACTGCGGTTTCCCAGCTTTGCCTTCCAGGGGAGAGTTCTGACGTGGCTTAAATGTACAGAAAAAACAAACAAGATTGTGGGTTAGAACCTGAAAGAGAGGATTCTAGAGGTATGGTGTCCTCTTCACCCCAAAGGACATTCTCTTCACATTTCCACTGATCTATTAGCAGATTAAAACTCTTTACCCAACAAGATAGAGGCACAACTTTTTTCAAAAACAATAAGTTTTCTCTGTTTATAAAATTTATATGCAATCACTGTGAAAATTCAAGCAATACAGAGAATCACAGAAGCTATCACTACAAATTCCAACCATAAGAGATTGCTTGCATATTAGTGACCATCCTTCAAGATGATCTCAACAATATGTCCTAGACATCACTAGTTATAGAGCAATATACATTTTAAACATATGCATGATTCAATGACATTTATAAATTACAATCTATTTTGAATTGCCTATGTGGAAACAATTAAATTTTTTCCATAAGCAAGACTACAGTGAATAACTAAGTTTATATATCTGGGCACACTTGTTGAATTATCTTTTCTGATTAAGTTCCCAAAAGAACTATTTCTGAGTCAAAGTGAATATACATTTAAATTTTAGATTAATACTGAGAATATTAATCCTTTCACAAGCTTGTTAAATGACACTAAGGAAATTTATCTGGCACAGATACTAAGTTTAAATAAATAGACTGTTCATACCCCTCATTTTTTTGGGTTTCCTGGCTGGTTTGAAATCTCTGATCTGGCTGTGGCATGAAGTAGACCATCATTTACACTTCATGTAAATTGATTTCTACAATGCATGTGTGGATATTCTAAAAGTACTGACTGCCTACTCAGGGTTAATTCAACTATTAAAGTCAAGTTAATGCAGAAGCTGTGAATGCAGAAGTATCAGTAGCAGTCTGAAAATAGCCTCTACTCATAACTGCTTATGAATATAATATGTGCCTTACTCAATTTGGGTTGCTATAACAAGATAATATAGACTAGATAGCTTAAACAACAGTACTTGTTTCTTATCTTTCTAGAAACTGAGAAGTCCAAGATTAAGGTAACAGTAGATCCAGTGTCTGGTGAGTCCAAGATCAAGATACTATCAGATTCAGTGTCATCTGCAGATGGTCAGCTTTTCTTTGTACCCTTACATGACACTGAGAGGGCCAGCTAGCTACCTCTTCATATAATGACACTAATCTCATCATAGGGGTACCACTCCCAAAACATAATTAACTCCCCAAGGCCCCACCACTTAATACCATCATATTAGAGGTTTGACTGGGAACAAAAGACTTGTTCAAAATTGGGATAGGAGTACATCAAGGCTGTATATTGTCACTCTGCTTGTTTAACATATGAAGAGTACATCATGGGAAATGCCGGGCTGAATGAAGCACAAGCTGGAATCAAGATTGCTGGGAGAGATATCAACAACCTCAGATATGCAGATGATACCACCCTAATGGCAGAGAGTGAAGAGGAACTAAAGAACCTCTTGATGGAGGTGAAAGAAGAGAGTGAAAAAGGTGGCTTAAAACTCAACATTCAAAAAGTGAAGATTATGGCATCCAGTCCTGTCACTTCATGGCAAATAGATGGGGAAACAATGGAAACAGTAACAGACTTTACTTTCTTGGGCTCCAGAATCACTGCAGATGTTGACTGCAGCTATGAAATTAAAAGATGCTTGCTCCTAGGAAGAAGAGCTATGACAAACCTAGACATTATATTAAAAAGCAGAGACGTTACTTTGCCAACAAAGATCTGTCTAGTCAAAGCTATGGTTTTTCCAGGAGTCGTGTATGGATGTGAGTTGGACCATAAAGAAGGCTGAGTGCTGAAGTATTGATGCTTTTGAACTGTGGTGTTGGAGAAGACTCTTGAGAGTCCCTTGGACTGCAAGGAGATCAAACCAATCAATCCTAAAGGAAATAAACTCAGAATATTTATTGGAAGGACTGATGCTGAAGCTGAAGCTCCAATGCTTTGGACATCTGATGCAAAGAGTCAACTCATTGAAAAAGACCCTGATGCTGGGAAAGATTGAAGGCAGGAGAAGAAGGGGACAACAGAGGATGAGACGGTTGAATGGCACCACTGACTCAATGGACATGAGTCAAATGCTCAATGGACAGAGCAAACTCTGGGAGGTGGTGAAGAACAGGGAGGCCTGGCTTGCTGCAGTCCATGGAGTTGTAAAGAGTTGGTCATGACTTGAGTGGCTAAAGACCAGCAAAGAGGTTTGACATATGAATTTGGGCTGAAAAGGATATAACTATTTGTTATAATATTTGCTTTATGTAATTAAAGTTTTAAAATTTTGGAATTGCCTCACCCTTTCATTTTCAACATCTTACCAGACATTTCCACCTGGAGGTTCTATAGACATTTTAGATGTAATAAAAAAAATAAAAATACTAATACATAATATGATTTGAGTACATGATATGTATGAGGTGCTGTCAAAAAAATACATTATCTCTCAAATTCACAGCAATTCTGCACGGAAAGATGTATTATCTCATTTTTATAGATGAAAGAACTAAAGTTCTTCAATAAATGATTTGCCTCAGGCCACCATCAACCAGTAAATGCAGGGAAGAGGAACTATTATTACTAAAACTCTACTATATTCTAGTTGTTTTAGACACATTTCTGTCATGGAATTCTCAGTTACCCTGTGAGGTATGTGTCATCTGTAACATGTAGGTAAAGAGTTTGCCACTCATTCCCTCTGTTTCCTAACACCTATGACAGAGTGCCTGGCACACAGCAGGCAGGAGTGAATGAACACATGAGCAACAGTGCCCCTCAGCAAATGTGGGCTTCCATATGCATACAAAATAGTCATTTAACTGTCTCATCAAATTTATTTCCTTCAAAGAAAAGTTTTAAATATTCAGGTTTAAGAAAAAAACAAAAAATTTAAAAATACAGATGACTACTTTTAGTGATTTCCAGATGTCCATCAGCTCTCTGAAAGCAGTCTCTTTCGTAAAGAATTACAACAGCATCATATAGGTGGTGGGGTGTGGTGTACATAGTACATGTATTACTTTAGTACATAGTTTCTCTTTAAATTTAGTCCTAAAATAATTATATATTGTTTACAAATTTCAAGATGTTATCTCACTATATCATGGTCTTTATAATAAATAAAGACAAATGTTTAAAAGAAGATGAATAAGACAAACAATTTCAAGGCCAAGTATGTGTCACTTGTAGATTAAATTTGCAAATCTATTCATTTAGCACACTCAATTGGGAAGACGGGAGATACAGAGTTAGTCCCCTAAGTGACCTTTTCCTGAGAAATAATTAATTGGCATGTGCTGTGCTTTGTTAAAGAAAGCAAACACCCTTCATGAATATGAATTTAATGCCTTTTGAAGCAAATTGATCTAGATTTTTTAACCACTTCCTCCTTTTTTAAGTCTCTGCATTTTTGAGAAACCTAAAAAAAATTCTATGTGGTCAATATATGTTTTCACAAACAAATAAAAAGCTTCTAGAACCAGTCTCCTATTCATGAGTTTCCATGAACAATTATTGGAGATGTGACCACAATGTATAACTCATGTGTGAGGGATTCAGAATATGTCAGAAATGAGCAATGTCTGAAAAACACTTGATTCACTATCTCCATTCACAGAAGCTAAAGACAGAGCTACAGACAAAACTAAAGGTTCAGTTTCTACAGCAGAGGGAAACATAAAGTGCTATGATACTGATAATTATTGCAGAATACAAATAAGAAGGAGAGAATATCCTACATGCCTTGCCTTCCCTTTCCTTTTCTTCTTGAGGAGCAAAATGCAAAATCTGAAGATCCAGGACGTGTTTGGAACTCTATGGTGGTAAATACAACAAACAACCAAGAAGCCTTTAAACTCTGTGTGTATGTGTAAGTGTGTGTTTTATTAAACTACTAGAAGAGCTACTATTTCTTGAAACAGAATGGAAAAAATCTTGATGTGCAAGAAGTTTTAAGGCTGAAGAAATCTACAAAAAAATTTAAAGTGCAGATAAAAGCCTTAGGTGAGAAAGAGGGGAGGGGAAGAGAGAGAGAGAAAGGGAGAGACATAGAGGCACAGGGTGGGGGAGGGAAAAGAGAAGGGGAGGGAGAGAGAAAGAGAAATAGGCAGAAGAAAATTAATCTTCATAGAGTTTATTATGTAAGGCAAAATGCTTGGTAGTTATTTGCCCAAACTATTTAAGACAAATGAATCTATCGCCTGATGAAGGGGGGTGGGGTAGAGATAGGAACAAGGAGAGAGAGATTGAGAGGAGAGAGAGAATGGCTCTGTCCATTTTAAAATTAATCAGTATTCATGATGATGTATTTCTCCAAAATAATAAAATGGATTAAGCAAGAGCTAAGAGAGAAAAGAGGGCAGCCATTTTATCCCTCCACCTCAGCCCAATTCAGATGAAATATACATAACGTAAGAAAGGGCCGCTGGCAAGTAGCCACAGGAAGAGCACCTGGAAGATTAAAGCTGTGGCCATAACATTAACAAAGTACAGACCACACTGAATTAATGAGCACTGGAGATAGACATTCAGTGGAGTCTTAATTTATTTTCCTTTTCTAGCTCATCCTTTAAGAAAATGACAGTGTCTTCTTATCGATTTTACACTCAGAGATCAATCAGAATTGCCCTGACTCAGACAAAATTTACAGCAGTCTCTGACACAGCCCCGAGCATGTGGGTCCAAACAGACATTACAAGGAAGCAATAGATCATGTTTGTATGTAGAGCTTGACATGCTTAAAAATAAGCTAATCTGTAGTGGAATTTCCTTCTTTTTGACAAGTTGCTCTGCCCAGCTCTTCGGCCCCTTGTTATGAATTTCTCTCTGGGCTCCACTATTAATTATAACATGCGAAAAGGATTCATGTACTTAGGCCCTGAGGGAGGTCATCTGATCTGCAGTTTTAGATAAAATATAAACTAACAGATCACTCCTACTTAAACAATGTGAAATGTCACTCTGAGGCACTCCATAAAAAAAAAGCTAGAGGTGTTCCGTCAAGAGCTATGATCAATTCTGACAACCCAACAATATCAGGGCTAAATGATGGGCCTGTACATTCCTAAACAACCCCCAGTGGAAATTGCTGTATCCGGAAGCTCTTTTGTGCAAGTAACTAGCTGTATTAAATGCAATAATTACAGAAAAGACACTGACTGTGGTGGCTCAGGCAGTTGTTGGCTAAGCTGACTTGTTTCCACACCACCATTTATCTTGTAAAGGGGGCTGCGCTGTGCCCTAACTTGACACTCTGGAGTGAAGGTCTGTGGAGCTTCCCCCTCCAAGACCAGGAGGTTCTGGCTCACAGTGTGCCAGTGGAATTACTCTGGGAGGTGTTAGCTCAACAGGGACAGAGGAAAAACATGAAAACAATGGCTTGGGGATAAAGCATTTTGTGTATGGATCTGACTGGAATGGGGCTGCATCCGCCAACAGCTCAACTCCAGGGAAAGCCCTTGCTGGATGGATGAAAGGCCTTTAGGCGCGTGGCATCTAAAACCTCCAATAAATGCAGGCACTGAATAAAAGACAATGGAACAGGTTCAGTGATACATTTCCTTACAACTAATTGACCAACAGTATAAGATGATGTTACTCTGTGTTGCTACCTGGAAGGAAATGAAAACATTTAAGTATCAGAATGTCCATCTTAAAAAAGAAAGTGATTTGCCACAGTTTGGGAGACCTCTCTGAAATCACTGATATAACCATATCATAAAAGAAGGACAACTAACTTTAAAATGCATGTGGAGAGCAATATAGACATTCTCTCCTATTTGAAGGAATGCCACAATTTCTAGAGTTTGATTCTTAAAGTTATTTTTTTTAATAAAACCTGCACTGTAGAATATATCAGTCTTCAAAATACTCAAATGGGTAAGGAGGTAAATGCACAAAGGACTTCTCTAACTTCCTATAAAAGAAAATACCACTGCATTAAGGATCAAGACTTTTTAAGGAGAGGAGTTTTATTTTGTTTTGTTCTTGCTATAAAACACCCACACATGGACCCTGATATTTTATTTTGCCAGGAGATAATAAATATCCATAAAATCATATCCAGTAGTAGCAAATCTAACTATTTACTGAGAAATTTCTCTGTCAAGCTCTGATGGACGCTGAGGATACAGATGAGGAAGTTGTGACCATTTCCTAAGTTGAATGTAAGTGGGAGAAAGAGACATGTGAACAATTATCCTAACACATTGTCATAAGTCTTTCATAAAAGTGTGCAGTACTATAGGAACATTTTTGAGATGGATCAAACACCTTCCTGGAGAAGAAAGAGGCTTTCCAGAAAATAACCAACATTTCATTTGGACCTTTAAAAATGAGCAGACATTTTCCACAGTGACCTGGGACTTTGGGGAAGAAGGATGTCCTTGTCAGTGGGAGCAGCATGTGAAGAGAGGTATGGAGGGGTGTGTCTGTGTCTGTGTCTGTGTGTGTGTGTGTGTGCATGTGCGTGCATCATGTACACACATACACATGAACCTGTTTAGCAGGAGCTAATCATGAATGTTTCCTGGAATAGAAACTCTGACAAAAGTGTAAAAACTGGATGGCTCCATTAGGCAACTCATTGAAGAGGCACCAAAGACATGGCTGAGATAGTTTGGGCAAGGGATTTTCAAACCCTTATCTCCAGGTGGGCTTGCTATATTTATATGTCCCCCAAATGCTTTCTCTATCTGGGCAGATTAATTTCTCCTCCTCAAATTTTATAAATACCCATTTTCTCCCTTTGAGTAATTTTGTTGTACTTGTTCTAGTTAAAGGTTACAGACCCCTGATCTCTGAGAAAGGTGAGGGAGTATAGTGGTTGAGTGTCCAGACTCTGGAACCAGAATGATTTCATTCAACACTTATCTCCACCTCTTATTTGTGGTTTGACTTTGGGTAAGTTGCTTAGCTTTGCGGTGTCAGGTACTGTCCAATGTAAGACGTCAGTAATAATGGCACGTACCCTTAAGGTTGTGTGTGTGTGTTAGTCACTCGGTCCTGTATGATTCTTTGCAACACTATGAACTGTAGCCCACCAGGCTCCTCTGTCCATGGGATTCTCCAGGCAAGAATACTGGAATGGGTTGCCATTACCTTCTCTTGCAGATCTTACCTACCCAGGGACTGAACCCAGGTCTTCTGCATTGCAGGCAGATTCTTTACCATCTGAACCACCAGGCTTTGGGAATCAAATTAGTTAACATATTAAGTGCTTAGAGTAGCATCTAAATTGCCAGCTCTTTCTGTCAAATTTAAAGCGGGATTTCAAAATTAGCATAGTAGAAAAATGATCTAGATCTAAATATTATAATATGGTCAAATAAGTTGATCAGTGGTTTCTGGGAGGTCTCCCAAACTGTTCCAAATTATTTTATTCTTAAGATGGGTATTTTGATACCTTACTGGGTTCTTCCAGGTAGACCTAAATACGTTGAACTAAATGTTGCTCTACATGATTCAGATCAATTTAAATACACATTGAAGGTGTTATAAAATATCATGAATCTAGAACATGAGACTGCTGAGTCCTGGCGGAGATCCCAAGAAAACCAGTAGGGTAATTAAAAACTGTCAGGCACACACAGTGCTATGCCATGCCTCCCTCCACATCCATGTCAGAAAAACCAGCGAGGATGCTGCTGCAGAGGACAGGGGACTCTACAGAGAGGAAATGTCCTAAAACACAAGATAGAGACAGAGTCAAAGCAGATCACCTCTGAAAGGGAGGAGAGATGATTCTCCCACATCAGTATTGTTTAAATTGGACTTTGACTTACCAGTTGACAATAAGATGAAATATCAAGGACCAAGCATAAGATCTCGAATAGTATACTGAATGTATGTCAAACATATAACAATATATATCAAAGTCTATTATCATGTGGACCAAAACTAACGGTTATAAAACAGATGGCACAGTAATATGAGCATATACTATCTTTAGATTTGTGAGACCTGGAGACTCAGTCTCCCTTCTTCAAGGTCCAGTTTTGAATAGTCAAACAGCATTATTTCACATTATCATTCCAAAGTGATGGCCAGGTAACCAGTACTCTTGTTATGATGTTACTCTCAGGCAAGCTAACTCACTGGCTTTGCTTCAATTTCTTCTTAAACAAAAGGATCATCTCTCTTTAAAGAAAAAAAAAGTGGTGGTTTTCTTTCGTTCATTCATTCGTTGATAATTATGGTAAGAAAAAAACCAACATGTAACACAAAATTTACTATCTTAAACCATTTTAAGTGCATATTTCAGTAGTGTTAAGTATATTTATATGTTATATAAATTGAATATATACATATACATTATATTGTACTACCATTACCACCATCTGTCCACTTACCTCTTTTCATCTTGTAAGACTAAAACTTCATACTTATTAAATAATAATTATCCATTTTCCCCATCCCCAGGCAATCACCATTATATTTCTCTATTATTTTGACTAAGTATCTTATATTTATCTTTCTATGACTGGTTTATGTTCACTTAGCATAAGGAGATACCATAATGAGATTCTACCTCATGCCCATTAGGATGGTTATTATCAAAAAAATAAATAAATAAAACAGACAATAACAAGTGTTGGCAAAGATACAGACAAATTGAATTGTTTGTGAAAATGTAAAGTGGTATAGCTGCTATAGAAAATATTATAGTGGTTCCTCAAAAAAATTAAAAAATAGAATTACCACATGATACAGCAATTTCATTTCTGGGTATACACCCAGAAGAACTGAAAGCGGGAACTCAAACAGATATTTGCATACCTATGCTCAAAGCAGTATTATTTGCAGTACTTAAAATATGGAACCAACCAAGCACCCATCAATGGATGGTAGATAAGCAAAATATGGTATAGGCATACAATGGAACATTACCCAGGCCTAAAAGGGAATGAAATTCTGACTCATGCTGCAACATGGATGCACCGTGAGGAAAATGACTGATTTTTGCAGATTGCTACCACTGCCAAAAAAAAAAAAGAAAGAAATGCAAGAAGGCAAAGTGATTGTCTGAGTAGGCCTTACAAAGAGCTGAGGAAAGAGAAGTGAAAGGCAAGGGAGAAAGGGAAAGATACACCCAAGTGAAGGAAGAGTTCTAGAGAATAGCAAGGAGAGATAAGGCCTCCTTAAATAAATAATGTAAAGAAACAGAGGAAAACAATAGACTAGAGATCTCTTCAAGAAAATTGGAGCCATCAAGGCAATATTTCATGCAATTCCATCACCTCCATCAGCTTTGTTCGTAGTGATGCTTCCAAAGGTCCACTTGACATCACATTCCAGGATGTCTGGCTCTAGGTGAGTGATCACACCATGTCATTATCTGGGTCATGAAGATCTTTTTTGTACAGTTCTTCTGTGTATTCTTGCCACCTCTTCTTAATATCTTCTGCTTCTGTTAGGTCCATATCATTTCTGTCCTTTGTTGAGTCCATCTTTGCATGAAATGTTCCCTTGGTATCTCTAATCTTCTTGAAGAGATCTCTAGTCTTTCCCATTCTGTTGTTTTCCTCTATTTCTTTGCATTGATCGCTGAGGAAGGCTTTCTTATCTCTCCTTGCTATTCTTTGGAACTTTGCATTCAAATGGGTATATCTTTCCTTTTCTCCTTTGCTTTTTGCTTCCCGTCTTTTCACAGCTATTTGTAAGGCCTTCTCAGACAGCCATTTTGCTTTTTTGCATTTCTTTTTATGGGGGATGTTCTTGATTCCTGTCTCCTGTCCAATGTCATGAACCTCCATCAGGCACTGTCTATCAGATCTAGTCCCTTAAATCTATTTCTCACTTCTCTGTATAGTCATAAGAAATTTGATTTAGGTCATACCTGAATGGTCTAGTGGTTTTTCTCCACTTTCTTCAATTTCAGTCTGAATAAAACTGCCACTTTTGTAGCTCAAAAATGGTTGAAATTTGGCAACTTCATGTTATTCAAAGTTAAGCTACTTTACCCAATAGGGGAAATGGCCTTTCATCTGGCCCTTCTCACTGAAAGTATTTAGCTATTCTGATACATTTTGGCACCTAGTGCAATTTTTATTTTGAGGCCTGTGATAGAGAACATTGTCATGTGACAAGTAGTTAACTGGTTTTTATATAGTATACACATTAAGTCAAATAAAACATCTGTCCAAATTTAAGTAGGTTCTAAGTATGTCTGTAACAATGCTAAATTGTTTTAAAGGAGAGTAAGAATGCTCAAACTTAGTTTAAAGATGTGCATGTTACTTGAGAGAATGCTCTGATTTCAGTTTAAGTAAGAAACTATTTCAAAGCATCTGTGTATTCTGAGCCACCTAAATAGATAGATACCAACAGTTATTACCCTGACTCAGAATCTACAATTAAGGAAATTCTACATTGGCATGCTGCTTGGGCCAACATAAAGGTACTTAACATATGCCTGTGAAGGAAAATATAGAACTTTCATGCATCAAATGAGCAAGGCTTGACAGGCAGTTCCAGTTAGATATGGGTCATGCTGCTGATAACTACTGCACTTTTTAAAGGTTACATTTTAAAGGTTATATTAATGCTGAAGTTGTGCATGAAGATGAGTACCCCGTGTAACCATAAGCTTTATATTTCATTCATCTCTTGTCATCTCAAAAATAGAGTTAGTGATACAAATGGGACATAACATTTTGAAGAGCTCACTTGGTATGACAAGAACTTACCCAACCAAAGCACCACTTTTTTTTCTGAGTAGTAATTCCATTAGGTGAAAAAAATCCATGTGACCTTATTTCTTTCCCATCTGCTTTCAATCATATCACAATATTATGAAATAAACTGCTACTAACAGTAATGCTGTCATATTCAGGAATGAAATGGGTAAGCCCAGAAAGGCAAGTGACTGCCACAGAGCAACTTCCTTTTTATCAATTATACCAGTCAACAAAATATCAGTGTTTTAGGGGACTCTACAAAGTCATGAACCAAGATGCACCCCATTCATCCACTGAATGCTAGGAGGTCCTCATGGAGATTCTTTCCAAAGCTCACCAATAAACAGATCAGAAATTCAGTAGCTATGGATCATAATTCCTGCCTGCAAATAGGTTGAGTTCAGTTCAGTTCAGTCACTCAGTCGTGTCTGACTCTTTGCGACCCCATGAATCACAGCACTCCAGGCCTCCCTGTCCATCACAAACTCCAGGAGTTCACTCATACTCATGTCCATCGAGTCGGTGATGCCATCCAGCCATCTCATCCTCTGTCGTCCCTTTCTCCTCCTGCCCCCAATCCCTCCCAGCATCAGGGTCTTTTCCAATGAGTCAACTCTTCACATGAGGTGGCGAAAGTATTGGAGTTCAGTTTCAGCATCAGTCCTTCCAATGAACACCCAGGACTGATCTCCTTTAGGATGGACTGATTGGATCTCCTTGCAGTCCAAGGGATCTCAGGAGTCTTCTCCAACACCACAGTTCAAAAGCATCAATTTTTCGGTGCTCAGCTTTCTTCACAGTCCAACTGTCATCTCACATCCATACATGACCACTGGAAAAACCATAGCCTTGACTAGATGGACCTTTGTTGGCAAAGTGATGTCTCTGCTTTTTAATATGCTGTCTAGGTTGGTCATAACTTTCCTTCCAAGGAGTAAGCATCTTTTAATTTCATGGCTGCAATCACCATCTGCAGTGATTTTGGAGCCCCAAAAAATAAAGTCTGACACTGTTTCCACTGTTTCCCCATCTATTTGCCATGAAGCAATGGGACCAGATGCCATGATCTTAGTTTTCTGAATGTTGAGCTTTAAGTCAACTTTTTTACTCTCCTCTTTCACTTTCATCAAGTGGCTTTTTAGTTCCTCTTCACTTTCTGCCATAAGGGTGGTGTCATCTGCATATCTGAGGTTATTGATAATTCTCCTGGCAATCTTCATTCCAGCTTGTGCTTTTTCCAGCCCAGTGTTTCTCATGATGTACTCTGCATATAAGTTAAATAAGCAGGGTGACAATATACAGCCTTGACGTTCTTACTTCTATGAATTTCATAAGGGCCTGGTACTCTTATCTATAAGATAGAGATATCAATGTTCAATTTCACTACAAAATATGTATTACTAAAATCAACCTAAAAAGACATGAACCTTAGTTTCAAATCTAAGTTTTGAATCTGTTAACAGTTGGGAGAATTTTCATAAGCACCTCCCACCAAACACTTTTTATTTTGGTACATTTTAAAAAGTGACCTATTTGTCCAGTAAATATGTACTGAGCACCTATTGTATACCAGGTACTCTGCTAGATGTTGAAGATAAAGTAGGGAACCAGACAGAAACAGCCTCATTCTGGTGTGTTTTCATTTTCTGAGATTAAAACATTGAACTGAGAGAAAAACAAAGAAAGATATTGAATGTTTGGTTTCATTCCCAATCACTACTGCAGACCAGAAGTTCCCAGATCAAAGTCTAAGATTCAGTTATTAAGTAGAGTGGTTTTCAGCTGTGTTCACTGGAGTCTTACGGGTCTAGGGATGGAAGTTGAGAGGAGGGATGGAGAGCGGTGAGCAGGATATGTAAAAGACCCGACCAGTCCTCAGAGTCCATTAAAGCAGTTCCTAAACCATTTTATACACTCTAAAGATTTTATTTGGAAGATTAAGCATTCTGTTATTTGTTATTAAAAGGAAGAAATTCTCTGAATTAAAAAAAATTTTTTTCCTAATAAAGCAATTGAGAAGACTAACAAATAGATTTCTTTAAAGTGTTAAAATACCTTAAATTGCTAGTTTGAACCAGGTCTTCCAAGAATTAATCAAGGGCTCTTTATGCTTTGCCACTGAATTGTTTAGGCATGTATTCAGCCACCAGTGGGGTAACTTGCAATTTTTTAAAACATAATCCAATGTGTTTATTTTTGGCTATGCTGAGTCTTCACTGCTGTGCAGGCTTTTCTCTAGTTGTGATGCGCAGGGGATGGGGGTAAGGTTACTCTTTAATCGCAGTGCACGGGCTGCTCATTGTGGTGGCTTCCCTTGCTGGGCTCTAGGGCACTCAGGCTCAATAGTTATGGTACATGAACTTAGTTGCCCTGTGGCTCGTGGAATATTCCAGGACCACGGGTTGAACCTGTGTTTCTTTATTGGCAGGTGGATTCTTAACCACTGGGCCACCAGGGAAGTCCCAGCTTGCAATTTTTAACTTTTGAAAATTATCATCTTAGAGCTAGAAAAGTGTAGAGAATTATCTAATGCAATGTCTCATGATATATAAATAAGGTGCATACGTGCAGGCTAAGTCACTTCAGTCGTGTCCAACTCTTTGTAACCCATGGACTATAGCCTGCCAGGCTCCTCTGTCCATGGGATTCTCCAGGCAAGAATACTGGAGTGAGTTGCCATGCCCTCTTCCAGGGGATCTTCCCGACCCAGGAATCGACCCCGCATGTCTTACCTCTCCTGAATTGGCAGGCAGGTTCTTTACCACTAGTGCCACCTGGGAAGCCCATGTTATATAACAGCCTCTCAAACTGTGGACTCTCAAACTGTGGATACATCAGTTGACAACAAATTGATTTAGTGGATGCTGCTGCTGCTAAGTTGCTTCAGTCGTGTCCGACTCTGTGCGATCCCATAGACAGCAGCCCAACAGGCTACCCCGTCCCTGGGATTCTCCAGGCAAGAACAATGGAGAGGGTTGCCATTTCCTTCTCCAGTGCATGAAAGTGAAAAGTGAAAGTGAAGTTGCTCAGTCGTGTCCGCCTCTTCGTGACCCCGTGGATTTGCAGCCTAACCAGGCTCCTCCGTCCATGGCATTTTCCAGGCAAGAGTACTGGAGTGGGTTGCCATTGCCTTCTCCGTATTTAGTGGATAAGAACCAATATAATTTTTAATGAAACAGAAAAAGGTAGAAAGTATCAAAATGCATACCATGTGGGATAAAACTGAGAGTTATTTAATAAAATTTGTGTATAAATGTGCAAAATATACATATACACACACAAAATACATATAAGTACATATGTATATGTGCATATACACACATACATAAATATAAGATCATTAATAAAATGTATTTCTTACTATAGGTCATGATCAAAAAGTGCAAACACCACTGATACACAGAAATTCTTTTACTATTATTCTGAGATGAAGACTCCAATAATAGAGCCATGGAGCTCTCATTCCTTCCCTAGGTAACCATTTCTAGTTCTACTAGATCAAGATAGTCATAAAGCATTATCGTTGATCACATTTTATTTTTGCCCATTAACCAGTCCTCATTTCTTTAACAGCTCCTCTGTGATAATTTGTAGACCCTACTCCATTGTGGATGTTGTCAGTGGCTTTCTTAGAATGAGATGTCCTTAATTTAAAATAAACCTCTTATTAGGACCAGCTACACAATGAAAATAAGGAGCTTCTTGTTCAAAAATTACTAAGAATTTAGGAACAGTGACTGTAGAATATTAAGCCAAACATGGAGCCCTTTTAAGCATAGAGTCCTGTGCAATTGCATAGATTGTATGCCCAGGAAACCAGCCCAGCCTCGAAGTACAGCCTGCTTATTACAAAGTATTCCTTGGTCTTTCAGGGAACATGATCCTATTATTGTAGCTGTGATCACAGAAGCTTGTTATTCCCAGGGTAAGCAGCAACTGCAAAGGTTCCTGGTCTGCAGAAACTCCATCTGGACTCTGAACAAACCCGGAAAAATTCCATCTGCTTTGTGCATTCTATTCTGCCCTGGCCACACCACCCCCTTGCATCTCTGCTCCTCAGGCATGGAGGTCTTTGATGTGAAATTTCATGCTCAATCTCATGGTAGCCAGACCCATGAGTTATGTGGTGCTCAGGGTTCCAGAGACAGCAGTGATCAGCATGCTTGGCTACAGAGTTCATTTCAAAAGGCACTGTTCAAATAGTAAGTTGCTCATTAAAATGCTCTAAGTTGGTAAGACAGTTCTAAAATAGATGTTTTTAAAAAATCTCAGCAAGTCTGTGAAGACTCAACACTTCATGATGATATTACTTAGAAAGAGTGCCATGAAAAATCTATCTTACATTTGGAAACAAACCAAAATAAGATAACTTCATCCTAAAATAATGAAAGGATTCAAGGCTTTATTTTAGAAGGTAGCATGAGTAAGAAAGTCTCAGTCTTTTATTTTTGAAATATTAATCTAAAATACAAATACTTTAAAACATGGGCCAGTTGAAATTTTAGATTATATATTCATTGAATGTCAAAATTCAGTTTAGGAGTCAAAGTCAAGTTAACTGTATTCTTAAACAAATCATTATCATGAAATTTCCCCTATATTGATTAAAATGATAAGTAAAAAATAAATATCTACATATGAAATTGAATATGTTAAATGTATTGGTACACTTTTAATAATGAAGTGTCCTAGGTAAAGCATGGCTCAGCAGGTAAAGAATCCACCTGGAGTACAGGAGATGCAGGAGACCAGGATTTGATTCATGGGTCAGGAAGCTCCCCTGGAGGAGGAAATGGCAACCCACTCGAGTGTTTTTGCCTGAAGAATCCCATGGACAGAGGAGCCTGGAGGGCTACAGTCTATGGGGTCACAGAGCATCAGGGCGTGACTGAGTCAGTCTATGGGGTCACAGAGCGTCAGGGCGTGACTGATCGTGCGTGCGTGGATGGACCTCTGTCTGATGATTTGGGAGCTTCCCTGGTGGCTCAAGCAGTAAGGAATCCGCCCGTGATACATGAGGCCCAGTTTCTAGCCCTGGGTAGGGAAGACCCTCTTAAGAGGAGAGTGGCTACCCACTTCTGTGTTCTTGCCTGGAGAATTCCAAGGAGAATTCCAAGGACTGGCAGGCTACAGTCCAGGTGGTAGCAAAGAGCCACTACCACTACTAGGTAAAGCAAGTCTCCATTTAACGCAAAATTCTATTCTTGGATCCACAACTTTCTGCTTTTTTCCACTGCCATTTAAACATAGATTGTTCTAAAATTAACTTATTTAATTAAAAGAAAATTATTTTTTCAAAACTGCACTGCATTCTAAAAGAAGTTTCTTTGTAGCTGACTCCAAAGCAAGCCAACACAATATGAAGCTCTTAGAGAGGAGTTGAGACTCTTACTGTGTGCCCCACAGTGCTGGATCATAGAACGTGCTCAAAAAATGTTCACTGAATGACTGCATGGACTCTTCCACCCATCCCCCCAAGACTGAATATTCTCCTTGCTAAAAAAAATCATCACTCTGATTAACACACATTTTTTGGGGGTGTGAGAAAAGTAATTGCTCGTTTTGCTTTTGGTATGGCTTCCCAAATAGCTAAGTGTGAGTAGAGGGCATCTCAAAATGTCTCTCCTTAAAAATCTTCTTAGCCAGTATGCATTAAAAAGAAAGAACACCTGTATCATTAGGAACCAAGGCAGAAGTAGTAAGTTAAATTTATTTTGAGGTCCATCTCCCTGGATTTTAACATCACTTTCTCTCCTGAGTCTTTCCATTTCTCTTTCTGCTATTAACCTAACTTAAGATGACCCTTAAAAACTCACCTGAATGGGAATGCAAACTAGTACAGCCACTATGGAGAAGAGTGTGGAGATTCCCTAAAAAACTGGAAATAGAACTGCCATATGACCCAGCAATCCCACTCCTGGGCATACACACCAAGGAAACCAGATCTGAAAGAGACACGTGCACCCCAATGTTCATCGCAGCACTGTTTATAATAGCCAGGACATGGAAGCAACCTAGATGCCCATCAGCAGACGAATGGATAAGGAAGCTGTGGTACATATACACATGGAATATTACTCAGCCATTAAAAAGAATTCATTTGAATCAGTTCTAATGAGATGGATGAAACTGGAGCCCATTATACAGAGTGAAGTAAGCCAGAAAGATAAAGACCAATACAGTATACTAACACATATATATGGAATTTAAAAAGATGGTAACGATAACCCTATATGCAAAACAGAAAAAGAGACACAGAAATACAGAACAGACTTTTAGACTCTGTGGGAGAAGGTGAGGGTGGGATGTTTTGAAAGAACAGCATGTATATTATCTATGGTGAAACAGATCACCAGCCCAGGTGGGATGCATGAGACAAGTGCTCGGGGCTGGTGCACTGGGAAGACCCAGAGGGATGGGATGGGGAGGGAGGCGGGAGGGGGGATCGGGATGGGGAACACATGTAAATCCATGGCTGATTCATATCAATGTATGGCAAAAACCACTACAATATTGTAAAGTAATTAGCCTCCAACGAATAAAAATAAATGGAAAAAAAAAATTCACCTGAAGAGAGAGAAAGGAAGTAGTTCTACATAAGAGTCCCCCCCAAATAGTTTCCTGTTAGGTGGAAATTTGCTTATGTTAAGATATCAATACCATATTATAAATCATTATGTGATTGACAGCATTTGCTACCAAGAAGCCAAAATATAAGGAGTGCTTCATTAGTCAAGAGTCAATTGAAAAAAAAAAATTGTAAAGACAAGAATTATTACTGATTTCCAGGCAGGGATGTACAGTAAGAAGTGATCTCAAAAAAACCTATGGAGAATTCTAAATCCTACTGTGCATGATTAGGCACTTGGGAGCTTGTTAATGATAACACAGCCCCCTGTTGGTGTTCTTATTTCTGAAATTCGCTTCCCTGCTCTCCTACCCTCCCTCCTCTTTCCCCTCCTCCTCCTCCTCCTTGTTCAACTGGAAACCAGCAATGACTTCTAGACTATCCCTGTTAGAATCCCAGATCCACTACTTAGAAACCATCTTAGAAATGCTGCTTAATCTCTCTGAACCTCAGATTCCTCATTTATTAAACAAGGGTGGTAATAGTATGTCCTTCATGGAGTTACTGGAATTATCAAATGCGCTAATTGATGACAAGTGCTTAATAAGGTACCTGGCTCATAATTAACCCTAAATAAATATTAAACATGATTGTTATTACTAGCATATCAAGTAGATACATTCTCCATAAAATATACAGAGCCAATGATTATCAATCTGAATATAACAGACTGTTGATCCTGTTCCACAAACTTTATTGTGTTCTTTATAGCATACCATTTCCACTTGTTTTTAAATTTTATAATCTTTCTGATGGTACATCTCAGAAAAGTCATTTATTAATTGGAAATAAGAGTTGTGGGGAACAGAAGAGTTGTGGGGGAAAAGTGTTCTGGGTTATTTATCTTACTGAAACATTTCATAGTTTATCTTCTTATACAGAAAGAATGAAGGCCAAGTAAGTAAGCTCAGAGAATTTCTATTTACTCAGAAGGAATGACATCATTATCAATGACAAAAGCACATTGTATCATACAGGTTAAATAAAAGTTTAATACTCATGAGCAGTCAGTAAGTACCTGCATGATCAACCTTGTTTAATTCCTTTTTCTTGTTTGGGGTAAATGGATGCTGCATGTTATGAAGAAAAATGTGATGACAGAAAACAAATGATCCTCACAGATGCACATTCTGCTGGAGTGTAAGGAGTTGCGGCAGCAGCACATCACAGAAGGACACAACACAAGAGATAGGTTCCTACAATTACACGCAAACTGAAAGCTTTACATTAGTTTTTGTTCACAAATGAAATAATGTATTCAATCTACTCAGGACATTTACTAAATAAAGATGCCATAGATTCTTATATAAATGATCCTTTCCTAAGTTAATATCCCCCAACTAATCCTTCAACCCTGTATTAATCTTTGTGGTAAATCGAGATTTGTACATGGGTCTGCATAAAGAGGAAGCTATAGAGTACTCTCCAGCTTCTTGCTCTTTTCCAAAATTTCCCAACATTTTGGCATAGAATATATGACCCCTCTGGTTCCAAACTGGGAAAGGAGTCTATCAAGGCTGCATATTGTTACCCCGCTTATTTAACTTATACGCAGAGTACATCATGTGAAATGTCAGGCTGGATGAAGCACAACCAGTCCATGAAGATCCAACCAGCCCATCCTAAAGGAAATCAGTCCTGAATATTCATTGGAAGGACTGATGCTGAAGCTGAAGCTCCAATACTTTGGCCACCTGATGCAAAGAACTAACTCATTGGAAAAGACCCTGATGCTGGGGAAGATTTAAGACATGAGGAGAAGGGGACAACAGAGGATGAGATGGTTGGATGGCATTACTGACTCAATGGACATGAGTTTGAGCAAGCTCCGAGAGTTGGTGATGGATAGGGAAGCCTGGTGTGCTGCAGTCCACAGGGTCGCAAAGAGTTGGACATGACTAAGCGACAGAACTGAACTGAGCTGAACTGATATGACCCCTCTGGGATAGAACATGTGGTTACCTGCCGTTTAAAAGATTAGGGAATATGCACAAGGCTCCCACTGGCTATCCATAGCAGAGTAAAGATTGGAATATCAAACAAGAAAACACCTAGGTTTTTGTTTAAATCAGTTGAACAAATGTCTCATGTACAATCTCAAAGAACATATCATTCTTCTATAACTTGCTTGCAGATCACTTGAAGGGGAACCAACAACTCATATTTCCCCAACCTCATTCCACTACACCTCCCCAACCTTCAGCAAATGCACTCATCACAGACATGAGGAAATCTGTTAATTATTCCTACTGCAATTCCTTTGAAAGAGCTTTGGACTAAAATGAGATGGTTCCAAACATCAACAAACAAACTCCAACAATAACTCTACAGTACATTATTTAACAGAGATGATAAGATGAACTGGCTGGATATTTACTGTTTCTACAGTATTCAAGTCTCTCTCTCCAAGGATGAAGAAGGAAGGAAAGGAGAAATAGCTGCAGGACCCATTTGTGAGCATTGGCATTCATAAAATTCTTTGCACGCAGAAGCTGAATCTGAACATCTGAGTTTCTTAGAGTTTTGCATGTAAACATGAGTATCAGTGCCAAATCTGTACCATGTATAAAGAGAAGAAAAGAGCATAAGATTAAATGACTTCTGGATACACTCCATTTCCTCAAGTACTTAAAGTATTCTGGAAAATCAGATATTTAGAATATTTAAACATTTATGTAAGCCAACCAGTTTTCCTTCCTTAGTTCAAGAAATAAATATTAAAAGCTGGGAAACTAAACTCTTCAAGCAGTAGAACACAGGCTCTGGAGCCAGACTGTCCAGTTTTGTACCCTAGATGTATCATTTATGACCCACACACCCTGTGTCAGCTTCTAAACCTCAGCTTCAGTTGCCTCATCTATGAAATGGGAATAGTAATAGTACCTTCCTGATAGGATTGTTGGGAGGGTTGAAGTGAGATCAACCAGTTAAAGTGCTTAGCATAGAGTCTGAAACATCATAAGCCTGGGCTCTTATGGCTGTTGTTGTTATCCACTTCACCATCACAGGACTCAGTACTGGTGGAGAAAGAAGAATGAGGAGAGGGATCATTCACAACCAACCTCTTACATAACATCAACACCAATAACTGCAGTCTGTGCTAATCTATGTTTCTCCACTATCAGTGAAAATAAAATCATCTTAAAGTCTGTCCACAAGAGTTACTAAATAAAGTCCCTCCACAAGGTGAGAGATTTTATGTATACTGCTCCCAATTAGTAGGACACTCATTTAAAGTTAGGAAATTGAATCACAGGTCTAATTGTTCCAAAAGGATATATATTGCCTAAACAAAATAATAACTGTATTAGAACTCAATATCACAGTGAAATTGGTTGTTATGAACACTTTCATAAGCAGTAGATAATAAACACATTTCTCTGCTTTCAAAGAATAAGATGCTGTGCTGTAAATAAATCATTACATTACATCAAAGGTACTAAAATCAACAATCACCTGATTATCATTGGCAAGCCTTGTTTGAACTCCATTTTTTCCCTAATTAAATGAGAGGAGAGAGTAAAAGAAATCTTTGCAAAATGTCCCTCGTACAATAGAGTTTCTAACTGTAGGGGGTAGAATGATGCATCCATTTCCATTTACTGTATTAGGGAATGACTAAATTACTTGTAGCTCCCTTTCTGCACACACACTTATGAGTAATGATATAATTTTCTAAATCACATGAAAATACATAAACAGGATTCTGTATCATTCTATGTCCATTTTTATGAGAATTCATGTGGATGCTAACTTTATAGAATATTTAAGAGAATATTTAATTAAGCTTTCTTAGTTCTGTTACAGTTCAGGCTATCTGCATTATACATATTTTTAGCTCTGAACTAATAGAATAGTCATGTTTTGCTGTGTTTTGTCATCTATATTCAAAACCTGAAATCTTAAAAATTCACTGCTTCTCAGCTTGCTCATAACTTTCTCTTATAAAATAAAGCTTTTATTTCAAGTCTTAATATTTGAGTCATTTTAAGGTTCCTTTTTAAATGTTGAGTAGTCATCAGACTAGCAATGTAAATTTTATTTAAATTGATTTTATATCTTCATCACCACTCCTTATAAAAAATCTCATCTTATTACTAGAGATAATGTATGTGTCAAAAAAGAAGCCTCAAATGCACTTCCTGTGCACTTGACAGGGTGACAAAATATTTCTCCTATCCTTTCCTAATTGAGCTTCAGTACAAAGGAGGACATTATAATAATATTAATAATAGTTACATGGATATTTGTAGGTACTGTGTAACCCTTCAGTCCATTTTCCCAGACAATAGTGGCTACAAAGAGGCTTCAAAATAGAACATCGCACAATATGAATGCCACTTTTTTCTATCTTACATTTTAAAAACATCATTGAAATCAGAAAGTTCATTTACAAAGGACTGGCAGTTGCAATCACAGCAATAATGTAGTGCTGAGAAAAAAAGGGTAATTGGTTTGGTAAAGATCGCTTTCCATTACACCATAAAGCACTACACAATAGGAAAGGTCGCCAATTAAGCAATCATGAATACCAAGTACTGAAGCTGATGAAAATAGGGCAGTGGTTTAAATAGATTTGCAAGCAATTTACCTTTTCACAATGTTGGCAATCTGATGCAATTTGCTTGCAATTTTGTCTGCTTTCAGTAGCACTCGAAGCTGACACTACACAGACCAAATGGCAAAGAGGCCCTGCATAGAAAATGTAAAACTATCTTGGCTGCATCAGGAAACCAGAATGGTGGTTCATCAGGAAAATTACAACAATTAACATAAGTGCTGCAAAAATCAACACTTTAAATGTCACACTCACTAGTCTGTCCAAAGACTGTAAAAGTACCATCCCTATTGCCGGACTAACAGTAAATATGAAGCAATCACCACCAAACCTTGGGGCTGATGGCTTTACAATTGATGTGACATTCTCTGAGTGATAAAATAGCCTCTCATTTTACAAAAGTAAGTATTTTTCTTTTCTAGACTTAACCTGGATTATGTCAACACAAAATTTACGTTTAATTTTTTTTCAACTTTTTCGACAAAGCCATTCCATGCCAGTGTGGGTATAGTTGGTCTTGACATTTAAAAAATAACTTTATATTTCAGAGAATTAGAGCCAAGTTGATAAAAAATAATCCTTCCTCAAATATCGATCTGCTGCTTTCAAATGTAAATCATGGTCCAGATTTATGTCGAAAGCTGTTACACTATGTGAGGTACAGTGTCTGACTAGAACCTATTTTATCATCTTAGAGAGAGCTCCAGAAAGGCATTCGTGGATATTCCCTTGAGGACTGGCTGGAATTCCAGATGCCATCACATATCTGTATAGATGTATTCCCAGCTAAAAGTTAGACACTTTGAAAATAATTGATAACTTCTGCTTTGGCCTCCATGTTTTGAGAAGCTATAAATTTGTCAGGCTTTGAGAATTGGCTTATAGTGTAAACCTAATGATTTCTCAGTGAACTGGGAGGATCCAGTGATGAGAAAACAAGAGTGGAGTGTCAGAAAATCTAAGTTTAATTTTCATCTCTATACTGGCTGACTGTGAGAGTTATTTTAGGGCTCTATCTTCTGAGGGCCCATCTTTTAGTTTTGAGTGAAATGACTGATTGTTTGGGTTTAAGAACAAAGTTGGATTTCTCCCCTTATGAATATTCCTGCCTTTGCTTGGGTTTAGATACCATAATTTCCACAACAGCAAAGAAATAAGAGTATCAGGCACACATGTACATGATACGCTCACAGTTAAGAGTAAATATTTTTACTATGGATTTAGTGTAAATCCATTGTGATAACAGCTACTACAGCTTTTATTGCACAACGGGGCTCATCCTTTACTTTTACTCTGTAGAAAATCATTTCTTAAACAGAAATTCAAATTTGGCCTGTAGAACCCAGATGTGTCCTTAACTATGTGACCTAACATTCTGTGGTGACCCATGACTCTGGGATTCTTCCCCTGATGATCCCTCATGTCATCACTAATGAGGCATTTCATTTTGTCGAGAGTTACTCTCCCCAAAAGTTTTATCAGCTGCCCCTCACAATGATCATCTTAAGCAATATCAACAAGGAATACTCTGCTGACAGGGTCTCCAGGGCTGTTGCCACGCTGCCCAGTGAAGGCTGTCCCCAGGACCGAGGCACTGCCCAGAGTGCTGGGGCCGGATGATGGCCACGCTAGTTCTGGGAGCTGATGACCGCTCAGCTGAAGGTTGAGGGGTTAGCCAATCCTCTTACAAGGGTTACACACTCTGCAAAGTGAAGCTTGAAGAAAGAGGTAATGACTCTCTACCTGCTCTTAGGTGGCCTGAGTGCAGCCATTTTCTGAAGGGATGCATGCATTTGATACCTATTCTCTGACAAACTTGGAGAATAAGTCACACCAGGAAGGGAGTGACCTTCTGTTGCCATCTGCAACATGACAGGGATGATTCTATGAAAGGATGGCATCAGCAATCTCCAGAGTAAATTACAGGCTTGGAATAGCAATAAGACATTTGCAGTCTCACCAACACAAAATACTCAAAAGTTTGTTAAGACTGCTTCCAGAGAAACAAACATTGAAAAGAATTAGCTATTTTTTCCTGTGTGTGTGTGTGTGTGTGTGTGTCAAATGCAGCATGATCAAGGGAGTGGTATACAGGAGGGTGGAGAGAGAAACTATCGTTAATTTTGATAAATGTAATGACCTGTGGGCTTTTTTTTTTTCTCAGCTGTTGGTTGGTACCACCGAAAACAATTATTACTGGTTAATTTAGTTGTTGGCATAGTGCATAGTAAATATTTCTGTTGTATCATTCTTTATTAACTGCAGAAAAAGCCTTTGATTTTATTTATCAAGTTAGTCAAAAATCAGACACAGCAACTATATGACCATAAGGCAGATAGTGTCAGAATCATCAAAACTATTTCAAAGTCTTCTAATATAATCCTCATGGTCTATCTCATAGAAAGATTAGAATTTACTGGAATCCAGGCCTCAGAAACTTGGATCTAAAAGATAAAATTTCCTAAAGAGGTTTCAGAAGCCTTATTAGTTTGGGTTGAACTACATATATACATTGAGTAGACTTGCCCAATCAAACATAAAAGCATGCATCAAATACCATGCAAATTCTTATAAAACTATTGGACTTGCCACCATCAAGCAAGCAAAATGCATAAAAATCATAGTTCCTTTTGGGAAACAATACCATTTATCCAAATAAATAATCTTAGTCTTCAAAGTATTTTAAAAAGACAAGTAATAATACTTATAAATAAAATAAATGTGAAATATGTTTAAAATATGAAAAGAGATTTCCTTGAGTGGTAGTTATGCAACTACTTTGAGGTCAGATATGAATTGAATTTTGGCTCTGCTATTTACTAGCTGTGTAGCTTCAGGCAAATTATGTAATCTCTCTGAGTATAAATTCTATCATCTGTAAAAGAGAGATAATAAATCTTACAGAGCCTATGAGCAGTAAGAATGTTGCATGGAAAGTGACATATACTAGATGTTTAAATAAAGATCATCAGCTGTTATTTAGTCGGGTTTTTTTTCTATGCATTTCAAATGCAGACACTGTGTTCATTGGATAAAAATGGAAAATACTTGCTATATTCAAATGAACAACATAACTTGTATTAAAATTTTTAATGTGCAGTAAAATTAAAATGTTTTAATGTGTCTTTTTTTTTTCAAAAAGAAAATAAATTACTGAAAAGATATTTTTCAAGTTAGTGAAAGCACATTGTAATTCTCTGTCTTCTGGTGATTTATTATTACAAAGTAGTTTTCAAAATAGAATAAACACAATTCTAAAACCTTACCCTATGTATAAAATGTAAATTCTTTATTTTCTTTAAAATCCACAAAATAGAGCATAAAATTTCTGTTCTTATAGTACTTCCTATACTCTTGGTTCTTGACAAACCTACACACCAGTGTGGAAAACTCTAGAGGATGCCATGCGAAAGCACAGGGGGACAGAAGTCAAACATGAAGAAGCCCAGTCTGTTCCAGAGCCTCTCTGAACCTCCAACCAGGATGGCAACCCAAATTCACATCCTGAACAAGCTGGGACCAGTCCAAGACCAGCAGGACTTACAGTGTCTTCCTGGGATCACAATTCTGAACACTTTAGGAACTTTGGGTAGCTCTATTAGGAGTCTGGCCATTCTGCACTTTAGTGGGATGCTGGGAGATGTTTCCAAGGCCATCCCATGCCTACAAGACACCTCAGATCTCTGAAACAAGCCTTTCTCCCAGCTGACCTGTGGTGGCTATCTCCAGGCAGCTGGAGATGCCAGTAAGTCCTCATGGTTCATGGGACTTAGTCCTGGTGCACACTGGCACCTAGAGACCTATCACTGCTTTGGAACATTTCCAATCTGAGCCTAATTATATTCATTCAAAAAACAGTCATTGAGTGCCTATTATGAACTGTACTTTATGGGATACATAGTAATGAATTGCCTCTGTCTCTAAGGAGCTTATAGTCCAGTATAAGAGATAAGAGGTATTCTGGTATACAGAATCTAAATAAAATCTAAATAAATAAATTAAAAATCTAAATAAAAAATTAGAAATGGCAAGTACCACAAAAGAAATGCAAAATGTCAGTTGTGGAAAAGAGACAGATGATGCAAGTAAAATCATAATATTAATATAAAGTATACTAATTTCACTAAGTTTTGCTCTTTCCTTTAAACTAGGGTTGATACTATTAGAAAAGTTATTGTTTGAGACCATACTTAAAGACCTTATAGGGTAAGCTTTGGATGGATAGGGAAAGTATTTCAAGGTGAAAGAAAAATCATAAGAAAGAAAGGAAAGGAAGGGAGGGAGGAAGCCCACCTCAATCAGAAAATTCAACTCTAGTTTGGCTAGAATGCTAAAACAAAAACATTCAGAATTCTACATGTGATCCTGTATGAGTTCATCTAAAAAATACTGATTTTCTGGGTAAATAAGTTCCCCATTTATAACTTTATGCATCAAGCATTTTATAAAGCTCATCCTCAATTACTAAATTTTAGCATACATTGTAATTATACCTCACATATGCTTGGGAATAATAATAATCCTGTACTTGAATTATCTTTAAAGGATGATACCAAGTCAGAAAAAAGCTGATTTTTCATTCTTTGTAGGTCAAATCACATTCTAAAATCTGATGTTGTAATCTTATACATTCTTAATCTTTCAGGTTGAATGTGAACTTGTCCTCAGGCAATGCAGCTCATATAAAAGGCTGTAACAGAGCAAATGAGGATTTCACCAGCTCAGGAAAACTTTGAACTGCACTTTCCAGTTTACTGCTAGCTTGAACAGAAAGTTATGATTTGTGTCCATCCACAGGTCAATGAAAGTTTTTATTGATATTGGAAAATCCTATGTACGCTGGACTAATAAACCTGACAAAATCAGATCTTTTGGTTTCAATTGCATCCTGTATCTGTCTATAGCCACAAAATATTTAGCTATGAAATCCCCACTTTCAGAACACTTTGATCCTTTTCAGTACCTAATCATACAGTATATGTCACATCTGCAAAATCAGCTGAGAGCTACCTCTATTCAAAACAAACAAAACAGAAATGAATTCTTCAGAAGCTACAGATAACCCTTCATCACCACAGATGGTGACTTCAGGATTCTAAGAGTCTTTCAAATGAAGCTCTTGGTGCCAGGATTATCGAATGTCATAGACCTAACAGGTCTCACAGCCTCACTGCTGTTGAACTACTTTATGTCTCAGCTCCCAAGTTTGGTGGGAATTAAAATATTGCACAGATGGGACTATAACTGACCATAGCCTGCTCCATTGTATGTCCAACCATCTCTAATTACAGCAACACATGAGAGGAAGAGATTTGAAAGGGCAGGTGACGGGAGAGGAGAGGAACCTGGTTTGACTTAAACAGCACAGGATCCCTCACCATCAGGCCTGATGTACATCAGCCTGACAGCTAATTAGGGTAGACATGAATTTTTCCAATGTAACAGATGTTCGCTAATCAGGCCAGATTTGGAGCCCTTGCGCCAGCAACATTTCATGCACAATTTAACTATCTAAAAGGAATAAACTACTTAATGCATTGTACTGAAGGCACAGCTGTTTCACAATCAGAAAATTTGCTGTCAAAGATGTTCTCTTTAAAACTGACATGTTTTTATATAACTCTGATGGGGTGTTTATAATGTATTAATAGTTGTCAGCAAGAGCTGCTGTCATCATCAAGAAGTAAAATATTTCTGAAGGTATATTAAAATGAACAGACTCTTTTTCTCTTCCCCAAAAATCCATTCAGATAATTTAACTAGGTTGAATGTGGTCTGCTAAGTTCCAAAATACATTTGAAACAAAGAACATCAATGTATTTTTTTCAACTTATTCTAAATTTAAGACAAAAACCATGTCTGTGCTTTGTTTTTGGTTTAAAGACTTAAAACAATTATAGGTCCACATTTAGTTACAAAGCTGGAATTTTTTATCATTCTAGTTTTATGTAAATACACTAGGGGGACCATCATTACCACATCAAAAATGTTTCATTGGGTAAAATGAAGGTTTGACATCTTCATAAGCACAGACTAATTTGGTTAAGAATGAAATGGGGATTCCTTTCTCTCTCTACCCACTTCTTTACTCCTTAAGTACTAACTGACCTTTTATTATAAGAAAAGTCCTAAATATGAATTAAAACTTTATTTTCTTTGACAGTTAAGTTTTATGACATTTTTATTTTTAAAATGGTATAGCAAAATAATATTTAATACCCTATAAATGGGCTTCCCAGGTGGCGTCAGTGGTAAAGAACCCACTTGCCAATGCAGGAGACATAAGAGATGCTGATCTGATCCCTAGGTCAGGAAGATCCCAGAGAGGAGGTCGTGGCAACCCACTCCAGGATTCTTGCCTTGAGAATCTCAGGGACAGAGAAGCCTGGTGGGATACAGTCCATGGGGTCACAAAGAGTCGGACACGACTGAAGTGACATACCTTATGAACATTGAACAGTTCACATCATTTAAAAATACAGCTTTGTAAACCTTAAGAGTCTGTATGTGAAAGAGACATTAAATAGCCAGTGACTTAAAAATTCCACAACGTAGATAGTTTTTAGGGTAATGTGCATTGTCTACTTAATTTAGCAATTTGCTTATTTTAGTAACATTTTTAGCAGTTTTTCCAACCATTTTATGACACAGTTTGGGTACATTCTTTTCAACCAGTACTGGTATTGGTTGACCTCAGTATCATGAATTATGCTTTATCTGGAAAAAAAATATGCTTTATCTGAAATAATATAGTTTCTACGGTGACTAGGGTACTGTTGACCCTTTCTCCATGTGCTGGCCCAAGTGCATCTGTGACTCCTTAAAGGTACTATATTGAATTAGTGGCATCAGTAGCTCAGATCTCCAGGTAAATTCAAGAATAATATCTTTAAAATCAAGTTAGGTAAAGAACTACTTTCAGGACTGGTAAGGTTGTCTAGGAGTCTCTGCTGTGACTTGAGTACATAATTTTTGTATTATGTTTTCCTCATGTGATGACTTATCCACAGGAAACTGGCTATAGACCAAACATTTAAAAAGAGTTTTCATATTTTTGCTCCATAACCATGCAATTTAGCCCTGAGAGATGTTATAAATTAACTTCACCAAAGATTAAAAATGAAAGGCCTTGATTCCAAATATTACTCTCCCTTTGGATATCTATGTAAGTAGATTGTTTGCTATTGGTGATTCCAATATCTTAAGGACATGATTATTTGAATCTTTAAGACAATTTCATAACTACCAGCAGTTCTTCAACATGGGGCTCTTTTTTAATTAAACTGTATAAAAAAAGCTCTTAAAAATAATAAATCTCCAAAATATCACCCATTTCATCTTTAAATCATTCAACTTTGCACATAAGTATTTTATAGGATAATCTGATGTTTTAAATATTAGCTATAAATTTAGATTTCACTTAGAATAAAATCCATACTCTTTACTATAATCTACAAAACTCCACGTTATCTGGCCTGCCAATGTCATTGCACGTTGCTTGCTCTTTGCTCACCATGACCTAACTAACATTGATCTGTTTACTGAAATTTGAACACACCAAAATCTTTCTCTCTGCAAGCCATTTTAACTTGCTTCTTTCAGTTAGAATGTCATTCTATTCTTTGCATGTCTGGCTCCTTATCCTCACTCAGGAATCAGTTTAAAAGGAATTTATTCAAAGAAAACTTTCCTGACAACCCTAATTAATCTTGCCACTCCTCTAACCTCTACCATATCACCTTGCTTATTTTCCATAATACTCATCCAAATAAAAAAATAATTTGCTTATTTATTTTCTGTCTACCCACCTCCTCAAATCTGCTAGAACTGTGACAATCAATACAGCACCACTAGCCACTTTTGGCTATTTAAGTTTAAGTTAATTTAAAGTAAGTAAAACTTCACAAAATTTAAAAATACAATTAAATCAAACTTCATTCCTCAGTTGTTTCAAAAGCACAGATACAGAACATTTTCATTCCATGGAAATTTCTACTGGACTCGCTGGTTGAGAATATAATCTTTGAGAGCAAAAAAAGCTCTGATCAATGACTACAATAGCAACTGACCCATAATAGTTCTTAATTAGTTAAATGGATGGATGGATGGATAGGTGGATGGACAAGCGAACTTCAATTTACATATAATCAATGAGAAGTATGACATTCCACCTAATATAATACTATGGTTTCTACTCAATCTTCTATTCCTAATATTAATTATTTTAATAAGATGAGATAAAGCAAGATGACACTAAGGTGTATCTAATATGGTTTCATCTTTTTTTTGAAAGTACTCAAGAAATAAATTCCCATGTTGACCTGAACTAGAACCATGGGACCAAAAAGGTCCTTTTAGAATCAAAGGAGCCTTAGGCTTTAGACCACAGCTAGTTGAAGAGTAGAAATAGCAGGAGCTTGAACTCTGGTAAATGCAAAGTGGAAACAGTGGCAGATTTTATTTTCTTTGGCTCCAAAATCACTGTGGATGGTGACTGCAGCCACGAAATAAAAAGACACTTGCTCCTTGGAAGAAAACCTATGATATACCTAGACAGCATATTAAAAAGTAGAGACATCACTTTGCCAACAAAGGTCTATAGACCCAAAGCTATGGTTTTTCCAGTAGTCATGCATGGATGTGAGAGTTGGACCATAAGGAAGGTCGAGCGCCGAAGCATTGATGGTTTCAAATTGTGGTGTTGGAGAAGACTCTTGAGAGTCCCTTGGACTGCAAGGAGATCAAACCAGTTAATCCTAAATGAAATCAACCCTGAATATTCATTGGAAGGACTGATGATGTAGCTGAAGCTCCAATACTTCGGCCACCTGATCCGATGAGCCGACTCGTTTGAAAAGACTCTGATGCTGGGAAAGATTAAGGTCAGGAGAAGAAAGCGGCAACAGAGGATAAGATGGATGGATGGCATTGCCAATTCAATGGACATGAGTTTAAGCAAACTCTGGGAGATAGTGAAGGACAGAGAAGCCTGGCATGCTGCAGTCCATAGTGTTGCAAAGAGTGGGACAGGAGTTAGTGACTGAACAACAATGAATGCAAGCTCAAATCATAACTCTGATATTTATCAGACGATGATGATGATGATCATCATCATCATCATTTTGAAGAAATGACCTTTATTTGCCCCATATGTAAAACAGAAAAGGATATAACTTCACAGGATTTTTCAAAGATTAGATGTCTTGTGAATGCTTGGCTTATAGTAGGTGCACACTAAATGGCAACTATCATTATAAATTTCCTTGAATTAATGGCATGATAGCAATTAGACCTTTGGAAATCCTGGTATATCTTACAGCATTACAGCATAATATCTAATAGCATATAGCATTCTCTGGCATTATCCTTCAACTCAGAAATTTTAGAACTGAAGCCCTACTCATAAGTAAACACTGTCATGACTTTTAGAGGCTTGTCACAAGTGTTGCACTTGGAATGGGAGGTAGAAAGTAGTTAGGGCTGTGGATGAAGGTTATGGGTAGAAGAGAACATGCTGAACTGAGAAGCAGCTACTGACTAGAAGGCTACTGAAACAGACTGGCTCATGTTTAAAAAAAATTTTTTTAACCCTTGAAAGTATAAAACATTTCTAAGGCTCAATAAGTACGTAATTTGTATATAGTATCTAACTCATCACTTAATTTCAATAGTTAGCTGCTGTTAAGCTTAGGAAGCAGAAAAAATGGAACCAGTGAGATGAACAGAAGGGCGGTCCCAGTTTTTATGTGTTTTTCTGTTGATCTGAAAAAAGGATAATTTTTAATGTCATCAGAGACAATGAAACTCTACAACCTTTATTACAGTTTCCCTTAGAAAGAGTGTTAGTGGAGGATCAGTCTGCTGTATCAGAATCAATGTCCTCTTAAGCTTATCAAAAAAAAAAATTAGTAGATGGTACAAACTTGGAAAGGACTAAATTTTAAATTAGAATATGAGTATAAAATGAGAACTTCAACCGCAAGTGTATTTATCTGATTTTCTACATTTCCAAAAGATTGCGGGTATTGTTTTTAGTCTCTTTCTCTATAATACCCATGTTACTTTAGAGCTTGATCTTATTCCAAGGAAGGAACAGGAAAAAATTCCACCTTAAAGCCCTAAAAGTGATCACTCTTAAGTACCCATGATTCCTCAGGGTATTTGAAATTTATTTAGTTTAGAATGAAAATATAAAACATTTAATATTTTCTTGAATGGTAAATTAGGTAGCATCTTTTCTGTTTCTTTGGGTTCTTCTGAGACTTAAGCCAAAAATAAACAGAATGGTCTACGTTAAAACAATCTGGAATCAATCAGTGTTATTAGGGACTCAATATTATTGCTAAATCACATTTAAAGACTGAACATCTCTGATGTGAACCTTTGTGTGATGTAGGTCTAGGAATGGGAATAGAAAAACACTACTCTCCTGTTAGGAGCTAAGAGTTCATGTTTGTGTGACATCCTCCTATTTCTGGAACAAAATTTTAAACACTTCTTAGTTACTATAGGAGAAGGCAATGGCAACCCACTCCAGTACTCTTGCCTGGAAAATCCCATGGACGGAGGAACCTGGTAGGCTGCAGTCCATGGGGTCTCAAAGAGTCCGACAGGACTGAGCGACTTCACTTTCACTTTTCGCTTGCATGCATTGGAGAAGGAAATGGCAACCCACTCCAGTGTTCTTGCCTGGAGAATCCCAGGGACGGGGGAGCCTGGTGAGCTGCCGTCTATGGGGTTGCACAGAGTCGGACACGACTGAAGCGACTTAGCAGCAGCAGCAGCAGAAGCCTACTATAGAGGAAAACATACATGAATAATAAACTGATTAAACAGTAATTTGGAGGTAAAACTCTGCCTTAAGAAGAATTTGTTGAGGAATATTTTGGAAGAATTTTTGTAAGATACCTGTAGCAGAGTATATATTCTACAGCAAAAAAAAACACTGAGGGGCAATTCATTCCTTTTTGATTTATAGACAATAAGAAAGGATGATTTTTTAAAATGCTTTACCATCATTTTTACAAAAAACCTTGGAACAAGAAAGATACAGAGCCATGTTCATGCGTCTTTTGCCCTTTGTTTCCAGAGCAAGACTTTTCTGGGCCCACTTTCAGGACAAATGATATTTTTTGTTTATTTATTTCATATGCATGTCCACTACTTGCTGTTATCACTTTACATTCATTTGCAAGATTTAATCTCTCTCCTCCTAGCCTCCTCCTCACTTTCCTCCTATTATCTGGAAACATATACAGTGATTATGCGTGTTAAAATGAGGGCCTCCAAATGAAATAAAATGGAAAATTATCAAGAGTCACAAAATAAACAGGCAAGTGAAGAACAAAGCAAAACAAAAATGCTAGGCTGAAGTCTCAGACATGGTTTGGTGTGATACTAGATTGTTCTCTTCACAGTCTAAGGCCTTGTCTTCCTTGACTGTAAAATGAGGGCATCTCAATATCACAGCCTAATGGTTCAGGTCTACCCCTGAGGGATCTTTCGTGTATTTCTCAGTCATGACCTCTAGATAAATCAGTGTTAACAGCCTCTTGTCATTTGTATTTCCCTGCTGATGAGTTTCCTGTTTCCCTTCCCCTGTTATCCTTTGGGTGGCTAGTTTCTTTGGACTTTCCTCTATCTGCATGTGGGGGTTAATTTTGGCATTTCATTCTCCCTTCTCATTCCATTAAGTATCTCATTCTCTTTTTAAACTGACTTCCAGCATTATTTCTCTGCGTGTCTTCTAGGAATATTTAGCTCATTTTTTAAAGCAAAAGCAAGTTGACCTTGAATAAGAACACAATCGTTTTAATGTCCTGGAACTTTTCCTCCACACACAGCAAGTATCAAAGCTTTGACCACAGGGCAGAGAACACATCAAAAATACTATTCCTCCTGTGATTTCCAACTCTCCCCTTATTGCAATGCATGGAAAATGCTATGGGCAGAGGCTCTCTTAGTGATTTTACTCTAGGACCATAGCTTACAAAATTAACCGCTGGCAGAGGAGAAAAAGAAGCAAACACAAAACCCGAATGCCTGAAATGAATTAATAGCTAATAACTGAAGTACTGAAATGCTGAATGAGGTAGAGGCAAATTCTTAAAAAAAAAATCATTAATATATCTTTATAATTTAAAAATCAACAAATATTAAAATATATACAGTGAAGGCACTTGCTTCTATCACTGTCTCCATCTGTCACTTCCATAAAACCTTCCACACAGAGTACAATTTTTATTATTTGCATAATTCATTTGTATAATTCTTGCATAATTCTTTGTATAAACAATATTAATTAAGATAGAATATATATTTATATTCTTTCTCCTAAAACAAAGATTTATACACACTGTTCAACACATGGCTTATTTTTCACTTCATATATTTTAGAACTCTATCCATACTGATACACAGAGAGGTTACCCAGTTATTGTTTTTTGGTTTCTTTTTTAAGTGAAATTGTCAGTCGCTTAGTCGTGTCTGACTGTTTGCGACCCCATGGGTTGTGCCCCATGAATGGCAGCCCACCAGGCTCCTCTGTTCATGGAATTCTCCAGGCAAGTATATTGGAGTGGGTAGCCATTCCCCTCTCCAGGGAGTCTTCCCAACCCAGGGTTTGAACCCAGGTCTCCTGTATTGCAGCAGATTCTGAGCCAACTTCATTGCATATTATTCCAAGGCATAGATATACCATGATTAATTTAACCAGTCCCCTACTGGTGAACATTTTAATTGAGCCGGTCTTTTGCTATGAAAAACAATGTTGCAGGACATAATCTCGAATATATGTGACTTCACATATGTGTAAGTTTATCTATTGGAAAAATTCCCAGAAGGTGGATAGCTAGGTCAAAGTACATATGATTTGTTTCACAAATGTGAAAAAATCAAACTTTTTTTCACAGATGATGAATCACTTCATACTGCTATCAGCAACATATAAAATTACCCATTTCCCCACAGGCTTGAAAACAAAATGTTAATAAATTTCTGCATTTTGGAAGTTTGGAATTTTGATAATACACTCTGGTAAATTATGATATCTTGGTGCGGTTTTAATTTACTTTTATATTGAGTGAGGTTGTGCATTTTTTCATGTTCATAGGGCTATTCCTTTTCTATAAAATGCTATTCAACTCTCTCCTTTTTTTAAAAAATTGAGTTTTAAACCATTTGTAGAGTGTCTGTACATATTCAGGCAATTAGCTATTTCGTTAACATGAAATTACTTTTCTGTTTTATTGTTTTTCTCTGGATTTGTTTATTGTTTTTGCTTTGTTTCCATTCAGAAGTTTAACAAGTATTTTCTAAAAATGTACCTATATTTTTACTATGGTGTAAAGGCTTTAGTCATAATTAAAAAGGCCCTTTCCATTCCAAAGTTGTAAAGGGATTTTTCATGCTGTCCTATCTATTATCATGGCATCATTTTTTTAATTTTTGAAACTTCTGTCAATAATCCTAGAGTATGATATGAAGATAGGATTACATTTAACATTTTTCAGATGGCCTTACCATTGTCCCAGCATTGCTTACTGACTAATACACCTTTTCTCTCAATGACTTGAGAGAATAAGTCATTATTCTTTGGCAAATAAGCTTCTTGTACTATGTGGGGGTCTTTAGACTTTCTGTTTTATTGGTCTGTACAACTACTTTGTATTTAGCTAGAGAGAGTTTTCATGCTTTTTCTCTAATTGACCATGATTTAGCCATTCAGAACTACAGTTGACCCTTAAATAACATTGGCTTGAAATAGTATTTTTCAATATGTGTGTATATGTATGTGCATGTGCTCAGTTGTGTCCGGCTCTTTGCGACCCCATGGACTGTAGCCCGCCAGGTTCCTCTGTCCATGGGATTTTCCTGGCAGGAATACTGCAGCAGGTTTTCATTTTTCCTCCAGAGGATCTTCTCAACCCATGGATTGAAATTATGTCCCTTGTTTCTCCTGCACTGGTAGGTGGGTTCTTTTACCACTGTGCCACCTGGGAAGCCCAGTATTTTTCAATAGTAAATACTACAGTACTTACAGTAAATACATAGTCCATGTTTAGCTGAATTTATTGATTTGGAAGAACTGATAATATGAAGGGCCAAATAAAAGTTACATATGGATTTACCAGCGCACCCCCCATTGTTGAAGGGTCAACTGTACTCACCTTTCCACACCAAGCTTTTCAACAATGGAGTATCCCAGTTACCTCCATGTCTTTGAACATGCTATTCACCCTGCATGGAATGCTCATCATGCCACTCTCTGCCTAGAAACCTTGACTTTTAAGACCCAGAGAACCTATAACACTTCCAAGAAATTAAGAACAGAAATGTTCCTATAATAAAAAAGTTGGGGAGAGGATAATTGTGTGAGATGTAAGAGACGTGGGTTTGATTCTTGGGTCGGGAAGATCCCTTGGAGAAGGGAATGGCTACCCACTCCAGTATTCTTACCTGGAGAATCCCATGGACAGAGGAGCCTGTCAAGTCAGAGTTGGAGCCAGTCCATGAAAAGAGTCAGACACGGCTGAGCGACTAACACTTTCACTTTGGACCTCTCTGGTAGCTCAGCTGGTAAAGAGTCTGCCTGCAATGCAGGAGACCCTGGTTTGATTCCTGGGCCAGGAAGACACCCTGGAGAAGGGGTAGGTTATCCACTCTAGTATTCTTGGGTTTCCCCAGTGGCTCAGGTGGTAAAGAATCTGCCTGCAGTGCAGGAGACCTAGGTTCAATCCTTCAGTTGGGAAGATTCCCTGGAGGAGGGCATGGCAACCCACTCCAGTATTCTTGCCTGGAGAATCCCCAAGGACAGAGCAGCCTGATGGGCTACAATCCATGGGGTCGCAAAGAGTTGGACACTACTGAGCATCTAAGCACACATAGTACTCTAAGGATGAGGCTCAAATTCCTTACTATCCCTTCCAAAATCTGACTCTTGCTCATCTGTCTGTCTTTGACCTCAACAGCCACCTTCACCCCAACTTCCAACCCTACCTCCTCCACCATTACTCTGTTCCATCACTAACAACTTCTTTCCGTCCCTTGAATGCTTTTGTGCTGTTCAACATGTTATTTTCTGCGGCTGGAATACTTCCATTATCACCCTATTCCAGTTTGCCTGACATCCCCATTCACCCTTAATCTTTCATCATAGGTCTTTCTGAGGTAAAACTTCCCTGATCACCCCCTCTTGCCTCCCTATGGGGACTCTCTGTTTTGCTCTTATGTAAGCCTGTGCTCTAGGATTCCTTCTTCCTTCTCACTATACATAGTCCCAGTATGAGTAGGTCCAGCCATGTGCCAATCCCTTTTAATCTCTGTGTGACCTCTCCCAGAACTCTGGCCTAAGATGTCTGACTGCCAACTTGACATCTCTGCATGGAGGCCAAATAGGTCCCCATCACTATCTATCTGTCCAAATCTATTATATTATTTTAGTTCTTCTGTTATTAACATTCTAACATAACTCTCCTCCAGGGGATCTTCCCAACCCAGGGACCAAACTCAGGTCTCCCCCATCACAAATGGATTCTTTACCTTCTGAGCCACCAGGAAAGCCCAAGAATGGGCTACTGGAGTGGGTAGCCTATCACTTCTCCAGGGGATCTTCCTGATCCAGGAATTGAACCAAGGTCTCCTGCATTGCAGGCAGATTCTTTAACAGCTGAGCTATCAGGGAAGCCCAGGAAGTCCATATAGTCAAAGCTATGGTTTTTCCAGTAGTCATGTATGGATGTGATAGCTGGACCTTAAAGAAGGCTAAACAACAAAGAATTGATGCTTTTGAACTTGTGTTAGAGAAGACTCTTGAGAGTCCCTTGGACTGCAAGGAGATCAAATCATTCAATCCTAAAGGAAATCAATTCTGAATATTCATTAGAAGGACTGATGCTGAAGCTGAAACTCCAATACTTTGGCCACCTGATGCAAGGAGCCAACTCATTAGAAAACACCCTGATGCTGGGAAAGATTGAAGACAGGAGGAGAAGGGTATGACAGAGGACAAGATGGTTGGATGGCATCACTGACTCAATGGACATGAGCTTGAGCAAATTCCAGGAGATGGTGAAGGATAGGGAAGCCTGGAGTGATGCAGTCCATGGGGTTGCAAAGAGTCGGACATGAAAGAGCAACTCAACAACAACAACATAATCCTGCAGCACGTCTAATGAATCCTGTCTCTAAAGACTATTCCAAATCTATCAACTTCTCTGTTTCCCTTGCTTAGAATATGTCAGTAGCCTTATAATTATATGCCATGCTTCACCACTTGCCATATTCAGCAAACAAAAGTAAATTTTTAAAATGCAAATTAGATCATGCACTGTCCTCAAAACATGGCTTTCCAAAATGGTTTTCCATCATACCTTGAACAAAACTCGACTCTTACCCTGCTCAGCTACCTCTTGCACTTCATTTATACAACTCTCTCCTTGCTACTCTCCCCTAGTTATACCACCCTTCTTTCTGTTTCTTCTGTCTTAGCATCTGTGTCTAATAAGTTTGGATTCATCTGCAATGACAGAAAACCTCAAATAAAGATGACTTTACATGTATTGCTTATTTTACTCTCAAATAAAAGAGACCCATGGGTAAGTAGGTCAGGCTGGTATGGTAGTTCCATAATCATTGGACTCCCAGTCTTTTTCTACTTTGTGGTTCTCCTATACATAGTTCAAACCAGGTGGACGAAGATATTACCTTGAGCTCCAGCAACCACATTCACATTCCAGCCAGCAGGAAGGTTAAAGGCTCCTTTAAAGGTATATATATATATATATATTTGTCCCATGGGCCAAAATATAGTAACATGGCAACATCACCTTTCAAGACAAGTTGTATCAATAGTTCCTTTTTATTGCTAAGTAGTATTTTGTGATACAGATCCACCTCCAATTGGCTCTTCTCATCAGGTGGCCAGTGTATTCTAGCTGCTTTACAATGTTGTATGAGTTTCTACTCTACAGCAAAGTGAATCAGCTATATGTACACATATATCCCCTCTTTTGGGGATTTCCTTCTCATTTAGGTCACCACAGAGCATTGAGTAGAGTTCCCTGTGCTATATGGTCGGTTTTCATAAGTTATCTACTTTATACATAGTAGTGTATATTTGTCAATCCCAGTCTCCCAATCCATCACACCATCTCCCCATCCTCAGGTTTCTTCTTAGACTGTTAGAGACTTTGTACTTCAAATACATGAAAATAGGAAAGAAGAGATACTGAGGTGTTCATTTTAACTGAGATAGAGATTTTTTTGTGGGCAAGTATCATCTAAAGCAGCTCTGAACCACCTACTGGGTCACATCTAGGCTGTGACTGTCTAAAGGAATGTTATTCCCAGACATAATATTCAACCTAATGTTGTGATGAGGACATACATGATAGACTAAGATCTCAACTTGAGTCTTTTGCCATGGAGTCAACATGCATGTACACTCTTCCAACTACATTTAAAAGTAATTATGAAATATTAGAACAAGAGCCTCAGATACCATTACTTCTAATAAGCCCACTTTATAAGAAAAAAGCAAGCTCAAAGACATTTAAATTTTTTTACTTGAGAAACACTCTATATATCAAATAGATATTTAGGCCTCCTTATTCCAGAAAGTTGATGTTTACTGTTTAGTTTCAGCGTGCAGAGCACTTCATGTGGATTATATAATTTAATCCTCTAATAAGTCTAGAATCTGCATATTATCATTAATGCCATGTGTAGATGAGGAAATTGAGGCTCTAAGAAGAAAAATTACTAATCCCAAATTGCATAGCTGGAGAATAGAGGAGCCAGTATTTAAAGCTAAGCTATCTATTTATAAGACTGTATATGTTTTAAAAAATGTTTCAAATGTATTTTATTACTAATTTTTGGTTACAAAGTTTATTTGAGTCCAACCATACAGAGACATATAAAGTAAAAGTTAATCATCTGCCTCGCTCCTCTTCCCAGTCACTCTTCTTGGAGTCAACAAATTTTTCCAATTTGGTGCATATGATCTTAGACTTCTCCAAGCAAACCCCAAACCCTTGATCATCATTGTGTGTGGTCGCCATAGTTCTGCCTCTGCCATTCTAGTACAGCAAACTACCTCCAAATAAAACAGAGAAAGGGGAACTTTAGAGATGACATGGCAAAATGTATCTACTACGCATATTCGTTTCAGTTCAGTTCAGTCGCTCAGTTGTGTTTGACTCTTTGCAACCCCATGGACTGCAGCACACCAGGCCTCCCTGTCCATCACCAACTCCTGGAGTTTACTTACACTCATGTCCATCGAGTCAGTGATGCCATCCAACCATCTCATCCTCTGTCGTCCCCTTTTCCTCCCAGCCTCAATCTTTCCCAGCATCGGGGTCTTTTCCAATGAGTCAGTTCTTCACATCAGGTGGCCAAAGTATTGGAGCTTCAGCTTCAACATCAGTCCTTCCAATGAACACCCAGGACTGATCTCCTTTAGGATGGACTGCTTGGATCTCCTTCAGTCCAAGGGACTCTCAAGAGTCTTCTCCAACACCACAGTTCAAAAGCATCAATTCTTCGGTGCTCAGCTTTCTTTATAGTTCAGCTCACATCCATACATGACTACTTGACTAGATGGAGCTTTGTTGGCAAAATAATGTCTCTGCTTTTTAATATGCTGTCTAGGTTAGTCGTAACTTTTCTTCTAAGGAGTAAGCGTCTTTTAATTTCATGGCTGCAGTCACCATCTGCAGTGACTTTGGAGCACAAAAAAATAAAGTCTGACACTGTTTCCACTGTTTCCCCATCTATTTGCCATGAAGTGATGGGACTGGATGCCATGATCTTAGTTTTCTGAATGTTGAGCTTTAAGCCAACTTTTTCACTCTCCTCTTTCACTTTCATCAAGAGGCTCTTTAGTTCTTCACTTTCTGCCATAAGGGTGGTGTCATCTGCATATCTGAGGTTATTGCTATTTCTCCCAGCAATCTTGATTCCAGCTTGTGCTTCCTCCAGCCCAGCGTTTCTCATGATGTACTCTGCATAGAAGTTAAATAAGCAGGCTGACAATACTGCTTGACATACTCCTTTTCCTATTTGGAACCAGTCTATTCTTCCATGTCCTTTTCTAACTGTTGCTTCCTGACCTGCATACAGATTTCTCAAGAGGCAGGTCAGGTGATCTGGTAATCCCATCTCTTTCAGAATCTTCCAGTTTATTGTGATCCACACAGTCAAAGGCTTTGGCATAGTCAATAAAGCAGAAATAGATGTTTTTCTGGAACTCTCTTGCCCGTATTAGATTAATATTTAACAAACTAAACTAGAGGCTCCACAATGTGAGGATAAAGATTTTCTGGTAAGATTTACTCTGATGACTACATGCAACTAAATTGAAAACAGGTCTAACCATGTGACTGTGCTATGTAAAATCTTTAATTTGTCCCAACAAGAAACAGTTGTTCATTGTCTGAAAGTCAGATTTGGATATTAAGTTTGACTCTGGAAAATAAGTGATCATGGGTAATTGTAGACAACTCTGAAAAATTGTCTTTTCTAGTGGAGATTTAATGTGGTAAGATCACAATATATACCTGTCTCTCACCCTATCAGGAAACAAGGTGCCCCTTTTACTTTCCAGGTAAAAAAAATTTCCATTTGTCATGAGAAAACTGTATTCAAATACTTGCTTGTCTTCTTAAGAATGACAGATTTAAAGGAATGAGATTAGTTCATTCTGTATAATCAGATGTTCAGGAAACAGTCCACAATATAATCTCACAAAAATACATTTATCCAGAATCTTTCCTATTTTGATTTACCACCCTATGTTGCTTTTAAAATCTGAAAAAAAATATCTGTCACAAAAGTATTCTGACTACATGGCCTCCAAACAATTCCTCCAAAATGTGCTGTCTCCAATGTTTCTATCTGCAAAGTTTTTCCATAAAACTTTGTGTAGAATAATGTCTCCTTTAACAGTTTCAAACAGCTTAACAGCAGATCAAAATACAGGCTCCACATCAGTATACTGAGATGTATCCAAAATAGGAACATTTTTCTTGTATCTAAAAATAAACTATGACTACTTCATTTTGTGAACAAATAAAATGGATCGAGAAGACAGCTTGTAGCACTACCTACAGTATGACAGTTCTTTTCATTTCTTTTCTGTTAATTTAACAATGCAAATTCAGCAACAGTTTTGCCCAATGGTTGCAAATTTAGGCACCAAATTTCTCAAAGAAATAGCCTGATTAGAAAATAATTGTACTTCTTTCTTGCTACCGTTACCACACCTGCACTTTTCATTTCCTATAAGGTACGGTGGCAAAACTGCATCTTTCAACTCTGCCTCTTTTATCTGATGTAGTGGATGACAGGTAATCTAGCTGAAAGTTCCGACAATTGCACCACCAGAAAAACACTGGCTGATGAAATCTGAGCAGTTATCACACTAACCATCACCTGTCAAGCCTCTTGCTTCAATTTAAGGGCGCATCAATTTTCTGAAGAGGAAATCAAGGGCAAAGAATAAAAGCGCTTCAGATAAACACTGACAAAGGCCCTTTCTGCCTTTTTTTTTTAATTTATGATGGGATGTACTATCATAGGTTGCTCCGTGAGGTTTTATCAACTGTCCTGATACATCCCAGATAGCTCAGAATTCTTTGGCCATTGATGAAGTGCTATACTTGCACTTACTGAAAGGGCAGAAGATTTCCAACTGAAAATTACTTTCACTAAATACCACAAAGATATTGAAGGCAGAGAGAGCTGGGAGATGGAACAAATGACAGCTGCATATAACAATGAACCTCTCAGTTCTCGAGACTGGCAGACAAGACTGATTAGAGTAAGAACATGAAATAATGTTTTCTTAAAGCCAAGGAGCATATTGTGTAAAGTGTCAGGCACAAAGAGTTCGTATGTTCTTTGTGGTGAGTTGGGAACAGAGTGCTGCCAACTGTACTTAGAGTGTGTCCTGTCACCACATTCAGACCAAGATTTTTTTCTAAATGTATCTGGTTACCACATTCAAAATACACATGCAAATAATGGTATTTGGTGAGACGAAAGATAAGGGCTAGGGAAATAGAAGATATAGTGACAGAGATTTTGTGAGGCACTTGGAACTTGGCCCTTAGCAAAACAGAACTGTTTTACTTTTGGAGTTGAAAGTCATAGGGTTGAGGTGCTGAGTTTATGTTTAAGAGCAGAGGATCCAGAACCAGGCAGATCTTGAGTTAAATGCTGTCTATGTCTTCACTAGCTGTGTGGTCTTAGCAGGTCAGTAAACTACCTACACTTCCATTCCTCCTTTCCAAAATGGAGATAATAACAGCATCTAACTTGTAGTGCAGTTACAAGGATTAAATTAGATTTAACAAACTACCTGGTGCAACATAGGCCTGCAGTAAATGTCAGCTGGAGGAGGACATGGCAACCCACTCCAGTATTCTTGCCTGGATAACCCCATGGACAGAGGAACCTGGTGGGCTACAGTCCATAGAGTTGCGAAGTCAGACATGACTGAAGTGACTTAGCACACAGGCACACAAATGTCAGCTATCATCACTCTAGCAATCAGCAATGAGTGTTGAGAGGCCATCTGACCCTGAACTTACTTCTTCTTGACTAGAAATAATTCCTAGAAGACCTTTCCCATTTTTTGAATCTTGCAGTTTGTCCCCAAAATATAGTTCTTTCAGGTTAAAACAATTAAGAGATGTATTCTAAATTCTGGTTTAACTGTTGAAAAACTATTGCTCATTTTTATTTGTTTATATAACAGCTTTCTTATTTGCACTTTCCACTAGGACCTGAAACCAAACCACAAATATGTTTTGCTATCTGCTCTTAAATAATGAGATTGTTTTCATTATTTTTCAAATGTAAAAGGAAAGTATGGACTTCTTAGAACCTCACAGTTATTTTTGCATTTGTTTTTATCTTTTTAAGAAGGCTGAAGCACTTAGAGACATCTCCTCGATTTGCACAATATTCCTGTGACTAATGAACACGAAATGGTAGCTCAGCTCTCTACCATTCTCAGAATGGTAGAATCTGCCTGCAATGCGGGAGACCTGGGTTTTGATCCCTGGGTTGGGAAGATCCTCTGGAGAAGGAAATGGCAACACACTCCAGTATGCTTGCCTGGAGAACCCCATGGGAGGAGGAGCCTGGTGGGCTATAGTCCATGGGATTGCAAAGAGTCGGACACGACTGAGCGACTAAGCACAGCAATACACAAAAAAAGAAGGCTGAAAAAAATGAGGTGCAGAGACAGCTGATACGGTGCCCACATTACTCGAGGAATCCATGCCAGGGTGACACAGCTGCCAGGACTGGGAGCAGTCAGCCTGATCCCCACTGTTGCTATGCTTCCTGAGTGTGTCAAACCCTGTGGCTCTCTGGTTTCAGTATTCCTCACAGTCCTTTTTAAGATGGAACTCCTTCTGCCTATGCTTGCCACTCTTTAGGCTGACGATGAACATTTAAAAGGCAGAAACTATTACTATTTCCCCCAGCACACCATCTAGTAGGCTAAAAATGTTTGTTTCATCTGCTTTTACATGATGAAAAAAGCAAATTCACAAATATGCAAATTATCAGATAGATTGTTCCTCATCTCTCTAAACTCTTGGAATTCCTATACATTTTATTTTTTCTGAAAATCAAGGAAAGGGAGGGTTTTGGTGGTTGTTGTGTTTGTTTGTTTGCTTTTCATTTTTGCTGTCATTTTTCAAATATCTCTTATGAGGCAATCTTGCATTTTCTGCTTATTTCCAGTCTCCCAATTCCAGAGGTACTAATCAAGAATGAAATGAGGAAGGCAATTATATTTAAACTAAACTAGAGCCAACTGCCACCACTGGGCACCATTCTTAATAGCTCTAACATTTGCTTTACCTTTTGGGGGTTTAAAATCTAAAATAACCTTATTAATACATAATTTTAAAATATACAGTAATTATTTAAAGCAAACAATTTAATAAGATTTGACCTACGTACATACTTGTGAAGCCATCGCCATAATCAAGATAATGAACATTTGCATCAACCTGAAAAGTTTCCTCATGCCCATCTCTTTGTAATCCTTCTCTCAACCCTCTCCCCACCTCCTGCTTTCATTTTTATGCAACACTTCTGTAACAAATTAGTTTGCATATCTTATAATGCACACTAAATCACTTCAGTCATGCCCAACTCTTTGAGACCCTATGGACTGTAGCCTGCCAGGCTCTTTAGTCCATGTTCTTTTCCAGACAAGAATACTGTAGTGGGTTGCCATGCCCTCCTCCAGGGGACATTCCCAATCCAGGGATCAAACCTGTGTCTGTTACGTCACTTACAGGCAGGTTTTTTACCACTAGCACAACCCAGGAAGCCCCCACATTTCATTTCTTGACTGAAACTTCACAAGTTCGTTAGGCTGGTTAAATAAGATGATATGATACAAGTGCATCTTAAAAAATCATTCAAGAATTTTCCCTTCATCTGTTAATTTTCCCCTCTCTATTCAGATATCAGTGTTTATTATTCCAACAGTATTTATACTTGGATAAATCCATCTGGAGGCAGCATTTCTGATATTTTGTTTTGTTTAGCATAGAAATTTTTGATGTATTTAAAGTGGTGCTGCCTTCCTACAAAAGCCATGCAGAATGCCAGTGATGTGGGCTTAATCTATAAATAGGAAATATTTATTTTGGAACAGTAGTGTTTAAAGTATGATTTGACTCTAGGCAGTCTTTGACAACAGTCATTTTACTATTAACTTTGCCACAGTTTTTAACAAAAATATAAGAATCACTTTATTCATGAGCAGAGTCATCTGAGAAAGTACTGTTCTTTTTCATCCTGGAGAAATATTTTAATGGTGGTAACTAAGGACAGGGTGGCATAAGGCCTTTAGTTATGGTGAATTATTTTACAGATTAACAAAGACTCAAGAATCTGCTTTACAGTAAATAATACACACTCTTGGTCAGAGCTAACAAGAATGAAGAGCCAAGTATTTGAATTTGTATGAATATGTAAGAAAGCAATAATTTCCAGGGGAAAATGACTAACTTCTACCCCTTGGACAGTGTCCTCCTTTGGGAATGAAGGTATTAGCAGCCTTAAAACAAAGGAAGAAAACTGTTCTTTGTATAGTGAGATGTAGAAAATAAGGCAGCTTTCTCACTTCTGTGGCTTTGCAGGGGTGGGGGTGCTCTTTCCATTCAGTGCAAGTCGAAAGAAGTATTTTTCTTACAACATTGTATTTCCAGCTCTAGATTAAAGTTGCTTTGTCAAGAGAATTGATAATATAATCCAAGGCATTTAGTCCTATCACTGCAAATTTCTGAGCATGTCTCCTAGGAAAAAAATTAATCTGCATTTCCATTTTTAAAGTGCTTTTAATGTACTTTAGTTAATTCCTCCATTCTTGCAACCAAAATATCCCCACTATTGTTCAGGCAATCCTACTTTCCCCTCATACAAGTAATCTGGGGCACAATGGAAAAATTGAAAACAGTAAATTGAAAACAACCTTGGTTTTCAGAATTTTTTTAGAGAATGATATTATCGGCTCACAACTGATAACCATGGCAGAGAATCTTATCTTAAATGAATTCAAACTAATTTACACACTGTTGATAACAAATAAATGATGCTGGAAGCCTTTATTTCAAGAAAGACCAATCAATTGAAATGTTCAGATTGGGGGAACCAACCTTTATCTAAAAATCAGTGAGATCTTCTTTCCCACGTGTATACTCTTCTTCTCTTATAAGAAATGGTATTAAAGGTACAAGTTCTATTCTAAGGAAATCTCCTCTCATGCTTCTGTCAACCCAAAGGGAAGTGGCTTCTGATTGGCATTGCTGGAGCCCACTGAAATCTTGTTTGCTGCCAATGGTCATTATGACAAAATCTGTGACTAGGATGTGGAGGTTTAACTGCCTCATTTTCCTTCAGCTGGGAAACCCCTTGGTTCATATAAAAAGCCTTGGTCAGGAAATTCCACCAACAGTGCAAATCAGTTGGTGAAAATCACAAGATTCTGGCCACAGAATAAGCTATTTCTAAATCCTTGGCTCAGTTAGGCCATATACAGAATCTGGATACAGACATGTACTGGATTTCCTTGACTTGATAAAAAAAACTACTCTCCTAGAAATATGAAATGTATGACTTCTTTTTCTTTCTTAGTCACAGAAAGAGTTGCAGTACGCTTGCACATGTGCCTGTTTCCTCCTGGGCCTGTGTTACACCTGCTTGCTCCTTATTTCTCTCCTCAGGCTGCATAATTAATTCTTTTTTTATTCAGGGAAATTATTATATTTTTGTATTCTAAAGCCCCATTTCAAATAAGAGATGCTAATGGTGTTCAGAATTGCCTAAACTAAGCTCTCACACACATTAACACAAGCAGTACAAAATGTATATATAAAAGGAGTTTCTTGGCTAGAAGTAATATTTGAATAATTATTAGCAAATCATTATACTGGGTGCCATTAAAGTAAACTGCATTAGCAAACTATTAAACAGTTTAAATAAAAGATGAACCGATGTATTAATACAACATGTTTAGAAACTTAAAGATTATATTTAAAAAAATAATACATTTTTATGACATCATAAATAAAATCTTCAGTTTCCTTTCACCATAAAACTATACTTTTAAGATTTTTTATGAAGAAAATCTGGAATGAAATTAGTTACCTACATATACAGGTTGCAATTACCCATTAAAATTATTTTTCTAAGCCTTCAATTAAAGTCTCAGAAAGTTAAAATTCTTTGAAAACTGATTTCTGGTTGAATTATATTTCATTTGGTATCACAGCCTTGCTGTTCAGTCAGCTAACTATCCACTTTTAAGTATACAACATTCTGTGATAGAAACAATTATTTGTCATTTAAATCCCAAAGCTATTGTGTTCCATTCAAAGTAAATTATAAAATTAACACTTTTAGAAAAAGATTGTTGCAAAACATAAACTTAAAAATCCTTTAAGGTTAGGGAATGTCTTCTACTCTATGAATCTTTGACATACTCTGTGGCATATAGTAGATGGTTTTTGAAAGAAAAAAAAAGGAACCTAAGAGATCCTGATTCCATGATTCTAAACTTTAAGGAATTCTTGTTTTTAAAAGAACAGCACTAAATTATATGCTTAGACTGTACATTCATCTGAATAGGAAAAATGATACAACTGCCTTTTAAAAATACAAAAAGTTAGTGAATTGTCTTCTGATTGTATGGGATAATATCTAAGCTACAATAATGTATTTTATCATAAACATAATTTGTACTACTGAGATAGAAATTTTGCCTAGTACTTAGAGGTTATTACTTTTAAGTTAATAATGATAATTTTGAATTCTAACATCGTATTTCCAATGCATAAAATTCCTCTTCAAAGAGCAACTAGATATACAGAAAGTGGTTTCAGTGGGATTTCAGTAGATGAAATTCAGTGGGATTTCAGTAGATGAAAGTGAAAGAATAAACAGATGAAACACTCTGAAGAAAAAACTGAGAGGTCTGGTTTTAATTTTTGTTGGTGCTTTTATTTTTTCATTTCTGAACTAGTTTCACATCAGTATCCCTTACACACACACACACTCACACACACACACCAAATTCATAGATGATGAGAAGGCAACTGGTAGTTTTACAGGGCTTACTAATTAGTTCATTTTTCTGTGATACTAGTTGTACATGTAGAGTTGCATGATGTGAGTATGAACATGAAATTGCTTAGAAAGCACAAGAACCTTGGCAAATATTCACAGAGTAGAGCACAATTCTCTAATACAACTAAATGGCTTAATGACAAGTAGGGAATTACTGTAAAATATAATGCCTGCGAAAGGCAGCAAACAGCGCCTGCTGGCTAGCCTAAGAAAACCAAAATGGATTCCAGGAAGAGAGCACAATGCCCAGCTGCTGCGGTGGTTGCCTGTTCCTCCTATACTGTTATTATTGTTCAACGGTCCTGAAATCTGAATGACAGTGGCCTGAGCCCTTTCAAACAACAGAAAGAAGGTCAATTTTTGTAATGAGGAAATGGAAGTGGTGGCACCGAAGATCACTGACCCTTACAGTTTCCTGTGTGATGAAGGAGCAGTGAAGTGCCCGGGGAAATTATGGTGTAGAAAAACAGTGACACCACCATCATGAAACACGTAACTAAGGAACAAGTAGCAAATGCATGAAAATGTGCATAAATCAAGTATATGCTATCAACCCTGGGCTTATCCTATTTTCAAACTGTGAAAAATTGGGCCAAACAGTTCTGCAAAGAAAGAAAAAGGCAAAGGGCCAAAAATCAAGTTCAAGAGTATAAAACAATACTAAAAATCAAGTTCAAGAGTATAAAACAATACTTTTAACCATGGATAGTATTTTAAATGTTTAGCAACTTAAAGTTCTAGGTAGTGACCAATGAGAACAGATGCTGCTCAATGTGTTGGAGCAGGATCGTGAGACCAGCTGTCCTACCAGGGTCTACCTAGTTAATTCCCATATCCTGGGTGGGTGTAGGAGTCCAGATTGAAGCCAAGGAAGCTCAGGAACAGAGGTGAGATAGGAGCACTTGGGGCTGGGCCAGTGGTTGTCTATCAACTGATGCAAAATTATTTCATTATTTTAACATCTCGTGCAGGCTACCAGCGTATCCTAGTGCACTAGCGCTTCTCTTAACTCTGCTCATTCTACTGCCATCACCTCTTCACAAGGTATTTTGTGGTGTAAAGAGAGAGAAGAGTAGCTTGTTAGCAGGGCTAATAGAAAATCTGTCTTTGATGTTTGATGGCCCTTTTATTTTTCACGTCCTTCAGTATTATGTTACTAGATCATCTTCACATTCACAATCCAGAAGTTTCTGAACTAAACAGGAAATGTGCTAAGGTCACTAATCTAAGTAATGAAGTTTAGGGACTAGCAGATACAAACTACTATATATAGGATGTATAAACAGCAAGGTCCTTCTGTACAACAGAGAAAACTATACCCGTATCCTGTGATAAACCATAATGGAAAATAATAAGAAGAATGTATGTATATGTGTAACTGAATCACTCTGATTCAGTTAATTTCTGAAGCAGAAATTAACACAACATTGTAAACTATATTTCAATAAAATAAGCTTTTAAAAATAAAATAATACTAAATTTTAAAAAATGAAGCTGATTCCACTGTGTAATAGTGGTTGTTATCTAATGATTCAAGGAGCTCAAAAGGTTTTTAATGATGGCATCAGAGACCTCTCTTTTGTAATAAAGCTGAATTACAACTCTAAGTTAGACCAGATCTGCCAAACAACTTTTATGGATTCAATAACTTTGCATTTATATTTAGGAGGTATCAGTTTAAAACTGATAGTGATTTCAAAGAACAAAATGTGAAATATAAGCAAATAGAATATAGAATGAAGACCTGGAAGTATCAAGACTTCAAAGAGACACAAGGACCAAGTGTTAGTTATCTTTTAATACAGAGTAAAAGTGATCAACTTAAAGAGGACTCAACTGACAATGGCTTAGGAAAAAAATAGCACCTGGAAGGACAAAGAAGCTATAACAAAAGCACTGACTTCTATGAATTTTTTTCTCACATGTGACAGTGGAGGAAATGCCCATCCTAGTAAAGAAAAGGAGACACCGAGTCACCAAGAGGATGCCAGGAGGCATGGTAACAGATGAACACGACACACTCAGCTTGCACAATGCACAAGGCTGGAATGTCATTCACCTATATCTATTTGAACACACGAGCTGAGCTTCTAAGCAAGTAATCTATCATAGACAAAAATCTCTTTCAGGTCATAAAGAGATAAATATTTGAGAAAATTTTAAAATAAAACTATTAAATACGCCAAAAGTGCCACTGCTGAGCTAGACACTGTCTTTGATTTCATGTGCTATGGGGAGGCAATAAGCAGATGCAGAACCAGGCCAGGGACTGGTGGTAGAAACAAGTAAAGAAATCACGTTTGGCTACATTCTACCTGACAATGTACCAAAACTGAAGTTTTTTTTGGTTTTTTTTTTTAATAGTCAAAAGAAGATAAACTGAAGTCTAAACTTTTTAACGTCTTAGCCTTCAAGGGGCGTCTTCTTTGAGGCTACACATATAAGGAGGTGGAAGAAAATGACCATAAATTTGAAAAACTGTGTGTCCCTCATACATTTCAAGTTGACATCTTAAATTAATCATAAGTGAAAATAGTTGTAAAGGATGCAATATTGACATTTTAAAATACAACTTTACATCACTCTTTTCAATGAATTCAGTGGGACATAAATGCCATAGTGATTTTACACCTACCGTCATCCACTGAAAAATAGATTCAACCAAGTCTTCTTAAACAGTTGCAAATTTTACATGATTGTTTTATCCCATTGAAATTGTGTCTCCACTTCTCTTTTCTTGTACAATTTTATCTTACTATAATGTGTTTAATATTTGAAAGTCCTTTATTGAGTATGTTATCACAATTCTCTGCAACAAAGAAGTAGATAAATTGAATTTTTTAACCTAGGAACTAACTGTAGCCCACCAGGCTCCACTCTCCATGGGATTCTCCACAATACTGGAGTGGGTTGCCATTTCCTTCTCCAAGTGATCTTCCTGACCCAGGGATTGAACTAGCCTCTCTTGTGTCTCCTGAATTGGGCAGTGGGTTCTTTATCACTAGCAGCCACCTAGGAAGACCTTAAAAGCATTAGTATAACACAATTTAACAAAATAATATAAATATTTAAAAAATGTTTGATAAAGATCATTAAATATAAAAATAAAATATGATTGGAAATATATCTTCCAATGAGATGGGGGAATAATTATGGTGCTTTAACTAGGGGCAGCTTCTACACACCAAAAGATAAACTGTCCCTTTGTTTGGCATCTGGGGAAGTTTTAAACCCTGGAACTGCTGAAAACATTGTGACAAAGTAGCTAACTTTGGGGTGTAATGTAAACCTAACACTGTATAACTGAGCCTTCCACTGTTCAGCGCAGCTCCCAGCACCCTACAGGGACTCAGTGAATGTTTTCTTGGTCTTCCCTTTCCTCATCCTTCCAGCTGTCAACCTTTGCTGGGGCCTAACAAATGTAGCTGTCCCAACTCCAAGAGCTTCATTTTAAAAAGAATCTCCTCTGATACACTGGTATAAATACAACCTTCCTTGATGTCACCATGTTCTCTTCATAGCCAGGAAACAAATATAAACCTATAAAGATAGGTTTATATGTGTAGATATACATTTAATCAAATGGCTTAATGTAATATATACACATGTAACACTCTAAAAGCAATGTTATTGAAAAATTAAGTTCTGTGTAAGAGCATTAAAACTATAACATTTACTGAAAAAAAGACAACTTAAAAAGCTATATTTTTTTTCCAATATTAAATGCTTACAATATGTAAAGCAAGTAGAAACTGTACTTGGATACACAATACCTGGAACACTTGAGTCATTTTTAAAAACACAGATGGTGTTTTAGCAGGAGTCAACCTTCCTATTGGCATAACATGTAATGACTTCTGTTTCTACCCGCTGCCTGAGTGTACCACCTACTACTGCAGTCTGACTCCACACTTCCCCACCGGTCTCCCTGTACTTTCTTACATGAGGAAAACACTCTCCTCAGCAGCTAATTTTTTTCTTTTTTTTTTAAACAGATACAAATTAATGGCTGATTTTTTTCCCATAGATTTGTTTATCAGTTTTTGTTTTTAGCTAGCATATTTCTGCTTTTCTTTCAAAGAAATGTACAAAGGATTTCAAAACTACTTTAAAAAATAAAATCTTGTTTCAAAATAAAGATTTTAGGAGAATGCCACTGTGAGAGCAAACTATTGCATTTTAAGTGTCTTTTTTGTTAGCAAGCCCTAATATAGCAACTCAGCAGTAATTGCTATTTTATAACCTCCTGAATATTGAACTATTTATTATGCAAATTAATACTCTTTGGAGTATGCACCCGCCTAGCCAAGGAGTTCTTTTTTATTTACGTATTTTACTTCTGCAGCTTTTGCCAGTCAGTGTAAAGAGGCATCTTGATATTTACTAATTCCAGGCATAAACAGATTTCTGCCTGACATGTGGCAGCTACACTTCATGTCTTTGTTTTTAATTAAAGAAACACATATGGCAGATTTGCAAAATTTGAGGAAAACATTTTTTTGGTAACAGCTAGGAGTTCTCTTTTCACAGCTATTTGTAAGGCCTCCTCAGACAACCATTTTGCCTTTTTGCATTTCTTTTCCATGGGGATAGTCTTGATCCCTGTCTCCTGAAGAGAAGTAAAAAGCAAAGGAGAAAAGGAAAGATATTACCATTTGAATGCAGAGTTCCAAAGAATAGCAAGGAGAGATAAGAAAGCCTTCCTCAATGATTAATGCAAAGAAATAGAGGAAAACAACAGAATGGGAAAGACTAGAGATCTCGTCAAGAAAATTAGAGATATCAAGGGAACATTTCAGGCAAAGATGGGTTCAATAAAGGACAGAAATGGTATGGACCTAACAGAAGCAGAAGATATTAAGAAGAGGTGGCAAGAAAACACAGAAGAACTGTACAAAAAAGATCTTCATGACCCAGATAATCACAATGGTGTGATCACTCACCTAGAGCCAGACATCCTGGAATGTGAAGCCAAGTGGGCCTTAGAAAGCATCACTACAAACAAAGCTGGTGGAGGTGATGGAATTCCAGTTGAGCTATTTCAAATCTTGAAAGATGATGTTGTGAAAGTACTGCACTCAATATGCCAGTAAATCTGGAAAACTCAGCAGTGGCCACAGGACTGGAAAAGGTCAGTTTTCATTCCAATCCCTAAGAAAGGCAATCCCAAAGAATGCTCAAACTACCACACAGTTGCACTCATCTCACACCCTAGTAAAGTAATGCTCAAACTTCTCCAAGCCAGGCTTCAGCAATGCGTGAACCGTGAACTTCCAGATGTTCAAGCTGGTTTTAGAAAAGGCAGAGGAACCAGAGATCAAATTGCCAACATCCACTGGATCATCGAAAAAGCAAGAGAATTCCAGAAAAACATCTATTTCTGCTTTATTGACTATGCCAAAGCCTTTGACTGTGTGGATCACAATAAACTGTGGAAAATTCTTAAAGAGATGAGAATACCAGATCACCTGACCTGCCTCTTGAGAAACCTGTATGCAGGTCAGGAAACAACAGTTAGAACTGGACATGGAACAACAGATTGGTTCCAAATAGGAAAAGGAGTACATCAAGGCTGTATATTGTCACCCTGCTTATTTAACTTACAAGCAGAGTATATGATGAGAAACGCTGGACTGGAAGAAGCGCAAGCTGGATTCAAGATTGCCGGGAAATATCAATAAGATATGCAGATGACACCACCCTTATGGCAGAGGGTGAAGAGGAACTAAAAAGCCTCTTGATGAAAGTTAAAGAGGAGAGTAAAAAAGTTGGCTTAAAGCTTAACATTCAGAAAACTAAGATCATGGCATCTGGTTCCATCACCTCATGGGAAATAGATGGGGAGACAGTGGAAACAGTGTCAGACTTTATTTTTGGGGGCTCCAAAATCACTGTGGATGGTGACTGCAGCCATGAAATTAAAAGATGCTTACTCCTTGGAAGAAAAGTTATGACCAGCCTAGATAGCATATTAAAAAGCAGAGACATTACTTTGCCAACAAAGGTCTGGCTATGCCATCTGGTCAAGGCTATGGTTTTTCCAGTGGTCATGTATGGATGTGAGAGTTGGACTGTGAAGAAAGCTGAGCGCTGAAAAATTGATGCTCTTGAACAGTGGTGTTGGAGAAGACTCTTGAGAGTCCCTTGGACTGCAAGGACATCCAACCAGTCCATCCTAAAGGAGATAAGTCCTGGGTGTTCATTGGAAGGACTCATGCTGAAGCTGAAACTCCAGTACTTTGGCCACCTCATGTGAAGAGTTGACTCAGTGGAAAAGACCCTGATGCTGGGAGGGATTGGGGGCAGGAGGAGAAGGGGGCAACAGAGGATGAGATGGCTGGATGGCATCACTGACTCAATGGGCATGAATTTGAGTAAACTCTGGGAATTGGTGATGGACAGGGAGGCCTGGCGTGCTGTGATTCATGGGGTCGCAAAGAGTCAGACAGGACTGAGGGACTGAACTGAACTGACTGACTGAGGAGTTCTCTTTGGCAGAATTTTATTGTTATCATGTCATCGTGACTACAGAATCCTGGGACCAGTCTGAGTCCATAATCCCCACCAGACTGTGGGGGGAGGGGGTGATAAGAAGAGGTATCAGGTTGAATTTCATATAATTGCCATTTTGGGGGTCAAAAATGGTTGACTATTGCAACTTCATGTGGTTCAACAAAATAATTGCTGCATATAAGCTATTTTCTCAAAGGAAGCTCTACACCATAGACCCACTCAGGAACATGCTATAGAGATATTCCCCAGGAACTATTTCCTAAATCTGATAAAGCTTCATAATACCATATTTATTTGTTTCAGTATATCCTACCAAGTTATTTTGTGCAGCACAGACTTGATGGGCATGCGTTTTGCTATTCAGGAGGATATCTGCTCAATCCACCACAGCCCTTCTTCTCTTGGGAGCAATAAGCCCCGTTCCAGTCCTAGAAGCATCAACAAGGAAAAAGGGATGCCCACATTGGGCTGAAGTGTGAGGCAGGCAATAGGACAGAATGGTCTGAACACACAAAAATATTTTGACCATCTTGAAGACTGCTTCATGATCACTGGCCCCCAAATAGTTCTACCTTGCATTTGTATGAATATACCCATAAGACAAGTAGAATGTATTATTATTCCCATTTTATAGATTAGGAAACTAAAGCTCCAATAGATGAAGCAACTAGCTCAGGGTCACCAGTGAGAAAATGACATATCTAGATCAGAACTCTGTTCTGGTTCTTAGTCTATTTCCTTGAGAGATAATATTTGAACATTCAGGATACTGAGCAGAATATCCCTGTAACTTCTTCCTCTTCTTAGTGCCCTACACACACATGCTAATAAGTTAAGATGACTAGGTGCAGTGGGCTGAATGTGACTCCACAAAGAATGAAGCACTTCTCTACTTCTGTGATAAGGGATGATAACGGTGAAAACTAACATACTCCTTAGGAGAGAAGAGATGGTAAAACAGGGAGCAAGCATTTCATAGATCCATGAGAGTGGAGATCTAGAATCTTTGCATCAATGTAGGGCAAGAAGAAGGAGAAGGAAAGAACCCTCCTTGACAGAGAGAGCTATAGGTTTGGTTGCTGGCTTTATTCTTGCCATAGCAACATGAGTTGAATATGACCTGTGGACAAAGCACAGTAATATAAAAAAAAAATCACATACTCATTCACTGACCTAAAGAGATTTACCATCTGAAGAATGAGCTTGGACAAGCAAATAAAAAATATGCATCGCAAAGATACATGTGACTGTTAATATGTTCAAATGCTTAGAATGATCAATGTCATAAGAGAACAGCTATAAAAACCTTGAATAGAAATTGGCCCTGGAAAAGCTGGGAATTCTAAAGAGATGCTTAAAACTTCATATAATTGCCAAATGCTGGGGCAGAATAAGATCAATATATAGCGCACTTCTCTTTTAGAAAAAGTGCTTACATGTTTGAGGTGCCAAGTGGCCTGGAAATATGTAGCAACACTTGACTTTAAACTCTATTCATCTAGCTCCACTGTAACATAGGAGTCAATAAAAATAACAAGAATTTGTATAGCAACTTTCTTCTAAGAACTCAAAGAAAAATATATGAGAACATAACAGAATGTGTTAAAAGGAAAGTCCATTATATCTATCAAAAATATGCTGTGATAAATATTCCCACACCAGTGACTTTTTATGTTTGCAACGTTGTGAAAATTCTTGTTATATGTCATAGGTAAACTGATTTTTAAACCAGTTAATCCCAAATTCAGGAGTTTGTTATAACCTGTAACATTCTGTACATACTATAGCTTCCATTAGAAAACTTATCTGCCCTGAGACCTATGGTCCCTCTGTACCGGATTTTTTGTACAAAATCAGTTTGTGTAGCTGTATTTGCATGGATATAGATACTGAACTTGAATCTTACAGAAAAGTAGGATATGAAAGCTTAAAAGTTTGTATGGGTGTACATACTGAACTTGAATCTTACAGAAAAGTAAGCTTAAAAGTCATGTAAGAAATCTGTTTAGAATGAGTCTTATACTGTTTGGAAAAACTCAAAAAATCAAAACCACTGAAACCTGCAGAGAGAAAGCCACACTAGACCTTTCCAAATTGATCTTTGGGTGGGCACATGAGCCCAGGGGTTTCATGTGGATCACCTTTGTAACCTGATATATAAACACCAGGAAATATGAGTATTCAAATATGCTAATCAAACGTATACCAACTTCAGGGCCTGATAAACAGAGAATATCCAACAATTAAAAATCATAAACATATATAAAACAAGTGGGAATGTGTTTATGCTTTAAATGTTTTTAAACTCCTAAAGTATCACTTCTGATTTCCATTGTGTATGTCACCACACTATTCCTGGCTTGAGTATTTTGGGGACCCCAAATCAAAGATGAAATAATGAATCAGGATCCATCATGATAAGATTACTACAATGGCCACTAGAAGACCAAGCTTATATGTCATCTCACATTTAAGTACTTTTCTCTCCTTATTCACTGGATCCTTCTAATTCCCCGTTTGTGGGAATCTTTCTATTCCTTTTTATCTTTGTCAAGGCATACATATCATTGTATTTTCCTTAGTTATATCTATCTCCTAGCCTAGTGCATTAGCTTCCTTGCGCTGCCATAACAAAGTACCACAAACTGGGTGGCATAAAATAGAGATTTATTGTCTTTAGTTCTGGAGACTACAAATCTGAAATTAAGGTATCATCAAGGCTATGCTCCCTATAAACCCTGTAGGGAAATCCTTCCTTGCCTCTTCCTGGCTTATAGTGGTTTGCTGGTAATCACTGGCATTCCTTGGCTTATTGGAAGCATTACTCAATCCTCCATCTTCACATGGTATTCTCCCCATGTCTGTGTCCAAATTTCTCCTTTTTAAAAGGACATAAGCCAGGGGCAGTCCTAAGATGGCAGAGCAATAGGATGGGGAGACCACTTTCTCCCCCACAAATTCATCAAAAGATCATTTGAATGCTGAGCAAGTTCCACAAAACAACTTCTGAACACTGGCAGAGGACACCAGGCACTCAGAAAGGTAGCCCATTCTCTTTGAAAGGAGGTAGGGCAAAATATTGGAGAAGGAAATGGCAAACCACTCCAGTGTTCTTGCCTGGAGAATCCCAGGGACGGGGGAGCCTGGTGGGTTGCCGTCTATGGGGTCGTACAGAGTCAGACACGACTGAAGCGACTTAGCAGCAGCAGCAGGGCAAAATATAAAAGATAAAAAGAGAGACAAAAGAGTTAGGGATGGAGACCCATTCCTGGGAGGGAGTCATGAAGGTGGAAAAGCTTCCAAATACCAGGAAACCCTCCCACCAGTGGTTCTGTGGGGGAGTTTTGGAATCTTGGAGGACAACATAACAGGGAGAAAAAAAAAGAACCCACAGATTATGCGCCTAGCCACAACTCCCAGCAGAGAGGTAGACTGGACACTCTCATCCACCAGCAGTAAGCGGGGGCTGAACAGGGAGGTACGGGCTGCATGCATAGGGTGAGGACTGGGACTGAGTGCCCTGAGGACAGTTTGAGGGAGCTGACATGAGATAGCAACCCAAACTGGAATAGCCAGAGAGGAAAAAAAAAAAAAATAGAAAAGAACTTTCCTGGGAAAAGCTCTGAGGCACATCCTGGCCTGCTCACAGAACAAAGGATTGAGGGAATACCAGAGGAGAGCGAGGTGGCTGCAGACCGGCCCTCCCCCTGCCAGAGGCAGGCTGGCGACAAGCCAGAGCCAGAGGGCAAGGGGCCGTCTCGGCCCCAGAGACGGCACCCTGCACCAAACTGGGAGCAGGCTCCAGTTACCAACAAAGTCTTCCTGGGATCCTGGACGGTTGACATCCACCAGGAGGGTCGCAGTCAGAGATCAGCTCCCCAGAGGAGACACACAGCACACCTGAGGTAGCGCCCTCCCAGCACACCCAGGAAACCGAGGGGCAGGGACCGGGGAGGTGAGAAGACGCACCACCCAGCTGGGAGAGTGTGCTCGCTTGCCAAGCACCTGTCGCCTGAGCCGCTCACACCTGGGAAGGGCACGAAACGCAGGCCCAACCAAGTCTGTGCCTTTATGGAGTACCCGAGAACCTGAACCTGAGTGGTTTAGACCTGCACACAACCCAGGGCCCACTTTAGACAGCTCCCCTGCAGAGCAACCTGGAGCCTGGGCAGTGTAGACGGGGCAAGCGCACAGGCCATGAGCGGGGGCAGACCCAGTGTGGCCGAGACACTGTGAGCACTCCCTACACACGCCAGTGATATTTGTTTCCAGCGTTCCTCCCCCACCCACAGCATGACTGAACAAGTGAGCCTAAATAAGTGACCACCTTCGCCCCCTTGTGTCAGGGTGGAAATTAGACACTGAAGAGACTTGCAAACAGAGGAAGCCAAAATAAACAAAGAAGAGGGGACTGCTCTGGAAGTGACAGATTAAAACCCTGTAGTTAGCACCGACTACATTGGAAAGGGCCTATAGACCTTGAGAAGAAGTATCAGCTGGAACAAGGAACTATCTGAAACTGAACTGACCCCACACTGCCCTCAACAGCTCCAGAGAAATTCCTAGATATATTTTACTATTATCATTTTGTAATTAAAAAAATTTCTTTAAGTTCTTTATTACTCCTTTAATTTTCATTTTTATAACCTACTATTACCTTGCAAAAAAAAAAAGACCCTATTTTTTTTTTTAAGACCCTATTTTTAAAGCAAATTTCATGTATGTATTTTTTGTAATTTTTGTGATTGTGTTTTGTTTTTTTTAATATTGTATTTTTGAGAGTCTAACCTCTACTGCAGATTTTTAACCTTTGCTTTTTGGTTTTTGTTATCAATTTTGTACCTTTAAGAATCCAATCTTCAGTACCTATTTTTACTTAGGAGTGTGATTACTGGCTTGATTGCTCTTTCCCCCTTTTGACTCTCCTTTTTCTCCCCCAGGTCACCTCTATCTCCTCCCTCCCCTTTCTCTTCTCTACACAAATCTGTGAATCTTTTTGGGTGTTCTGGGCTGTGGAGAAAATGTAGGGAACTGATTACTGGCTAGATCTGTCTCTTTCCTTTTGACTCTCCCTCTTCTCCTCGTGGTCACCTCTATCTCCTTCCTCCCTCTCCTCTTCTCTGTGGAACTCTGAGAACCTATCTGAGTGTTCCAGACTGTGGAGAGCACATAGGGAATTGATTACTGGCTAGATGGCCCTCCATTTTTGATTCCCCCTCTTCTCCTCCTGGTCACCTCTATCCCCCTCCTCCTTCTTCTCTTCTCCATGTAACTCTGTGAACCTCTCTGGGTGTCCCTCACTGTGGAGAACCTTTTCACCATTAACCTAGATGTTTTATCATTGGTGCTATATGGATGGAGAAATCTTGAGACTACTATGAGAATAAGACTGAAAGCCAGAGGCAGGAGGCTTAAATCCAAAACTTGAGAACTCCAGAAAATGCCTGACTCCAGGGAACATTAATTGACAAGAGCTCATCCAAAAGCCTCCAAACCTACACTGAAACCAAGCTCCAACCAAGAGCCAAAAAGTCTCAGAGCAGGACATACCAAGCTAGTTCTCCAACAACACAGGAACATAACCCTGAGCATTAAAATACAGGTGGCCAAAAGTCATGCCAAACCCATAGACACCTCAGAACTCACTACTGGACACTTCCTTGCACTCCAGAGAGAGGAGATCTAGCTCCAATTGCCAGAACACTGACGCAAGCTTCCCTAACCAGGAAATCTTGACCAGCCACTCGTCCAACCCCACCCACAGGGAGGAGCCTCCACAATAAAGAGGAACCACAAACTACCAGCATACAGAAAGGCCACCCCAAACACAGCAATCTAAACAAGATGAAAAGGCAGAGAAATATTCAGCAGGTAAAGGAACATTATAAATGCCCACCAAACCAAAGAGGAGGAGGTAGGGAGTCTACCTGAAAAAAGAATTCAGAATAATGATAGTGAAAATGATCTAAAATCTTGAAAACAAAATGGAGTTACAGATACATAGCCCAGAGTCAAGGATTGAGAAGATGCAAGAAATGTTTAAAAAGGACCTAGAAGAAATAAAAAAAGAGTCAATCAGTAATGAATAATGCAATAAATGAGATAAAAAACACTCTGGAGGGAACTAACAGTAGAATAACTGAGGCAGAAGATAGGATAAGTGAAGTGGAAGATAGAATGGAAATAAATGAAGCATAGAGGAAAAAAGAAAAAAGAATTAAAAGAAATGAGGACAACCTCAGAGACCTCTGGGACAATGTCAAATGCCCCAACATTCAAATCATAGGAGTTCCAGAAGAAGACAAAAACAAAGGTCATGAGAAAATACTTGAGGAGATAATAGTTGACAACTTCCCTAAATGGGGAAGGAAATAGCCATCCAAGTCCAAGAAACCCAGAAAGTTCCAAACAGGATAAACTCAAGATGAAACACTCCAAGGCACATATTAAGTGAATTAACAAAGATCAAATACAAAGAACAAATATTAAAAGCAGCAAGGGAAAAACAACTAATAACACACAAGGGGATTCCCATAAGGATAACAGCTGATATTTCAACAGAAACTCTTCAGGCCTGAAGGGAATGGCAGGACATTCTTAAAGTGATGAAAGAGTAAAACCTACAACCCAGATTTACTGTACCCGGCAAGGATCTCATTCAGATATGAAGGATAATTCAAAAGCTTTACAGACAAGCAAAAGCTGAGAGAATTCAGCACCACCAAACCAGCTCTTCAACAAATGCTAAAGGATCTTCTCTAGACAGGAAACACAGAAAAGGTTTATAAACTCGAACCAAAAACAACAAAGTAAATGGCAATGGAATCATACTTATCAATAATTACCTTAAATGTAAATTGACTGAATGACCCAACCAAGACAAAGACTGGGTGAGTGGATACAAAACAAAGCCCCTATATATGCTGTCTACAAGACACCTACCTCGAAACAAGGGACACATACAGACTGAAAGTGAAGGGCTGGAAAAATACATTCCATGCAAATAGAGACCAAAAGAAAGTAGGAATAGCAATACTCATATCCGATAAAATAGACTTTAAAATAAAGGCTGTGAAAAGAGACATAGAAAGACACTACACAATGGTCAAAGGATCAATCCAAGAAGAATATATAACAATTATAAATATATATGCACCCAACATAGGAGCACCACAATATATAAGGCAAATGCTAACAAGTATGAAAGGGGAAATTAACAGTAACACAATAAGAGTTGAAGACTTTAATACCCCACTCACACCTATGGATAGATCAACTAAAGAGAAAATTAGCAAGGAAATAGAAACTTTAAATGATACAATGGATCAGTTAGAACTAATTGATATCTATAGGACATTTCACCCCAAAACAATGAATTTCACCTTTTTTTCAAGTGCACATGGAACATTCCCCAGGATAGGTCACATCCTGGGCCATAAATATAGCCTTGGTAAATTCAAAAAAATTGAAATCATTTCAAGCCTCTTTTCTGATCACAATGCTATAAGATTAGATGTCAACTACAGGGGGAAAAAAGCTATTAAAAAGACAAACATATGGAGGCTAAACAACATGCTTCTGAATAACCAACAAATCACAGAAGAAATCAAAATATGCACAGAAATGAATGAAAATGAAAATCCAATAATCCAAAACCTATGGGATTCAGTACAAGCAGTGCTAAGGGGAAGGTTCATAGCAATACTTGTTTCTTACCTCAAGAAACAAGAGAAAAATCAAATAAATAACCTAACTCTACACCTAAAGCAACTAGAAAAAGAAGAAATGAAGAACCCCAGGGTTAGTAGAAGGAAAGAAATCATAAAAATTAGGGCAGAAATAAATGAAAAAGAAACAAAGCAGACCATAGCAAAAATCAACAAAGCTAAAAGCTGGTTCTTTGAGAAGATAAATAAAATAGCCAGACTCATCAAGAAAAAAAGGGAGAAGAATCAAATCAATAAAATTAGAAATGAAAAAGGAGGAATCACAAGAGACAACACAGAAATACAAAGGATCATAAGAGACTACTATCAGCAACTATATGCCAATAAAATGGACAACTTGGAAGAAATGGACAAATTCTTAGAAAAGTATAACTTTCCAAAACTGAACCAGGAAGAAATAGAAAATCTTAATAGACCCATCACAAACACAGAAATCGAAACTGTAATCAGAAATCTTCCAACAAACAAAAGCCCAGGGCCAGATGATTTCACAGCTGAATTCCACCAAAAATTTAGAGAAGAGCTAACACCTATCCTACTCAAACTCTTCCAGAAAATTGCAGAGAAAGGTAAGCTTCCAAACTCATTCTATGAGGCCACCATCATCCTAATACCAAAACCAAAGATGCCACAAAAAAAGAAAACTACAGGCCAATATCACTGATGAACATAGATGCAAAAATCCTAAATAAAATCCTAGCAAACAGAATCCAACAACATTAAAAAGATCATACCTCATGACCAAGAGGGCTTTATCCCAGGGATGCAAGGATTCTTCAACATTTGCAAGTCAATCAATGTGATACAACACATTAACAAATTGAAAAATAAAAACCATATGATTTTCTCAATAGATGCAGAGAAAGCCTTTGAAAAAATTCAACATCCATTTATGATAAAAACCCTCCAGAAAGTAGGCATAGAAGGAACATACCTCAACATAATAAAAGCCATATATGATAAACCCACAGCAAACATCCTCAATGGTGAAAAATTGAAAGCATTTCCCCTAAAGTTAGGAACAAGACAAGGGTGCCCACTCTCACCACTACTATTCAACATAGTGTTGGAAGTCTTAGCCATAGCAATCTGAGAAGAAAAAGAAATAAAAGGAATCCAGACTGGGAAAGAAGAAATAAAACTCACTGTTTACAGATGACATGATCCTCTACACAGAAAACCCTAAAGACTCCACCAGAAAATTACTAGAGCTAATCAATGAATATAGTAAAGTTGCAGGATATAAAATTAACACACAGAAATCCCACGCATTCTTACATACTAATAATGAAAGAACAGAAAAAGAAATTAAGGAAAAAATTACATTCACTATTGCAATGAAAAGAATAAAATACTTAGGAATAAATCTACCTAAAGAAACAAAAGACCTATATGTAGAAAACTATAAAACACTGATGAAAGAAATCAGAGAACACAAATAATGAAGAAATATACCACGTTCATGGATTGGAAGAATCAATACTGTGAAAATGACTATACTATCCAAAGCAATCTATAGATTCAACACAATCCCTATCAAGCTACCAGTGGTATTTTTCAGAGACTAGAACAAATAATTTCACAATTTGTATGGAAATACAAGAAACCTCGAGTAGCCAAAGCAATCATGAGAAAGAAGAAGAACTGGAGGAATCAACCTGCCTGACTTCAGACTACACTACAAAGCAACAGTCATTAAGACAGTATGGTACTGGCACAAAGACAGAAAAATAGATCAATGGAACAAAATAGAAAGCCCAGAGATAAATCCACGCACCTATGGACATCTGATCTTTGACAAATGAGACTAGACTATACAATGGAGAAAAGACAATTGCTTTAACAGTGCTGCTGGGAAAACTGGTCAACCACTTGTAAAAGAACGAAATTAGAACACTTTCTAACACCATACACAAAAATAAACTCAAAATGGATTAAAGATCTAAATGTAAGACCAGAAACTATAAAAACCCTAGAGGAAAACATAGGCAAAACATTCTCTGACATAAATCACAGCAGGATACTCTATGACCCACATCCCAGAGTAATGGAAATAAAAGCAAAAATAAGCAAATGGGACCTAATTAAACTTAAAAGCTTTTGCACAACAAAGGAAACTATAAGCAAGGTGAAAAGACAGTCTTCAGAATGGGAGAAAATAATAGTAAACGAAGTAAATGAGAGAGAATTAATCTCAAAAATATACAAGCAGCTCCTGCAGCTCAATTCCAGAAAAATAAATGACCCTATAAAAATGGGCCAAAGAACTAAACAGACATTTCTCCAAAGAAGACATACAGATGGCTAACAAATACATGAAAAGATGCTCAACATCACTCATTAACAGAGAAATGAAAATCAAAACCACAATGAGGTACCCTCTCACGCCAGTCAGAATGGCTGCTATCCAAAAGTCTACAAGCAATAAATGCTGAAGAGGGTGTAGAGAAAGGGAACCCTCTTACACTGTTGGTGGGAATGCAAACTAGTACAGCCACTATGGAGAAGAGTGTGGAGATTCCTTTAAAAACTGGAAATAGAACTGCCATATGACCCAGCAATCCCACTTCTGGGCACACACACCGAGGAAAAGAGACATGTGTACCCCAATGTTCATCGCAGCACTATTTATAATAGTCAGGACATGGAAGCAGCCTAGATGTCCATCAGCAGATGAATGCATAAGAAAGATGTGGTACATAGACACAATGGAGTAACACTCAGCTATTACAAAGAATGCATTTGAATCCGTTCTAATGAGGTGGATGAAACTGGAGCCTGTTATACAGAATGAAGTAAGTCAGAAAGAAAAACACCAAAACAGTATCAGTTCACTTCAGTCGCTCAGTCATGCCCCACTCTTTGCGACCCCATGAATCGCAGCACACCAGGCCTCCCTGTCCACCACCAACTCCCAGAGTTTACTCAAACTCATGCCCATCGAGTCGGTGATGCCATCCAACCATCTCATCCTCTGTCGTCCCCTTCTCCTCCTGCTCCGAATCCTTCCCAGCATCAGGGTCTTTTCCAGTCAGTCAACTCTTCACATGAGGTGGCCAAATACTGGAGTTTCAGCTTCAGCATCAGTCCTTCCAATGAACACCCAGGACTTACCTCATTTAGGATGGACTCGTTGGATGTCCTTGCAGTCCAAGGGACTCTCAAGAGTCTCCTCAACACCACAGTTCAAAAGCATCAATTTTTCAGCGCTCAGCTTTCTTCACAGTCCAACTCTCACATCCACACGTGACCCTTGGAAAAACCATAGCCTTGACCAGACGGACCTTTGTTGGCAAAGTGATGTCTCTGCTTTTTAATATGCTATCTAGGTTGGTCATAACTTTCCTTCCAAGGAGTAAGCATCTTTTAATTTCATGGCTGCAATCACCATCCACAGTGATTTTGGAGCCCAAAAAAATAAAGTCTGACACTGTTTCCACTGTCTCCCCATCTATTTCCCATGAGGTGATGGGACCAGATGCCATGATCTTAGCTTTCTGAATGTTAAGCTTTAAGCCAACTTTTTCACTCTCCTCTTTCACTTTCATCAAGAAGCTTTTTAGTTCCTCTTCACTCTCTGCCATAAGGGTGGTGTCATCTGCATATCTGAGGTTATTGATACTTCTCCCGGCAATCGAGATTCCAGCTTGTGCTTCTTCCAGCCCAGCGTTTCTCATCATATACTCTGCTTGTAAGTTAAATAAGCAGGGTGACAATATACAGCCTTGATGTACTCCTTTTCCTATTTGGAACCAATCTGTTGTTCCATGTCCAGTTCTAACTGTTGTTTCCTGACCTGCATACAGGTTTCTCAAGAGGCAGGTCAGGTGGTCTGCCATGCCCATCTCTTTAAGAATTTTCCACAGTTTATTGTGATCCACACAGTCAAAGGCTTTGGCATGGTCAATAAAGCAGAAGTAGATGTTTTTCTGGAATTCTCTTGCTTTTTCGATGATCCAGTGGATGTTGGCAATTTGATCTCTGGTTCCTCTGCCTTTTCTAAAACCAGCTTGAACATATGGAAGTTCATGGTTCACGTATTGCTGAAGCCTGGCTTGGAGAAGTTTGAGCATTACTTTACTAGGGTGTGAGATGAGTGCAACTGTGTGGTAGTTTGAGCATTCTTTGGGATTGCCTTTCTTAGGGATTGGAATGAAAACTGACCTTTTCCAGTCCTGTGGCCACTGCTGAGTTTTCCAGATTTACTGGCATATTGAGTGCAGTACTTTCACAACATCATCTTTCAAGATTTGAAATAGCTCAACTGGAATTCCATCACCTCCACCAGCTTTGTTTGTAGTGATGCTTTCTAAGGCCCACTTGGCTTCACATTCCAGGATGTCTGGCTCTAGGTGAGTGATCACACCATTGTGATTATCTGGGTCATGAAGATCTTTTTTGTACAGTTCTTCTGTGTTTTCTTGCCACCTCTTCTTAATATCTTCTGCTTCTGTTAGGTCCATACCATTTCTGTCCTTTATTGAACCCATCTTTGCCTGAAATGTTCCCTTGATATCTCTAATTTTCTTGACGAGATCTCTATTCTTTCCCATTCTGTTGTTTTCCTCTATTTCTTTGCATTAATCATTGAGGAAGGCTTTCTTATCTCTCCTTGCTGTTCTTTGGAACTCTGCATTCAAATGGTAATATCTTTCCTTTTCTCCTTTGCTTTTCACTCTCTTCTTTTCACAGCTATTTATAAGGCCTCCTCAGACAACCATTTTGCCTTGTTGCATTTCTTTTCCATGAGGATGGTCTTGATCTGTATCTCTTGTACAATGTCACAGACCTCCATCCATAGTTCATCAGCCTCTCTGTCTATCAGATCTTGTCCCTTAAATCTATCTCTCACTTCCACTGTATAGTCATAAGGGATTTGATTTAGGTCGTACCTGAATGTTCTAGCGGTTTTCCCTACTTTCTTCAGTTTAAGTCTGAATTTGGCAATAAGGAGTTCATGATCTGAACCATAGTCAGTTCCTGGTCTTGTTTTTGCTGACTGTATAGAGCTTCTCCATGTTTGGCTGCAAAGAATATAATCAATCTGATTGCAGTGTTGACCATTTGGTGAAGTCCATGTGTAGAGTCTTCTCTTGTGTTGTTGGAAGAGGGTGTTTGCTATGACCAGTGCGTTCTCTTGGCAAAACTTTATTAGCCTTTGCCCTGCTTTGTTTCCTACTCCAAGGCCTGAGGTCAGGGGCGGTGGCCAAAAAGAGCTACCACATGCCCGAAGTCAGGGGCGGTGGCCGAGAGGAGCAACCCCACCTCCAAGGAGCGGCTGCTGCAGGCCGCAGGAGGGCTGAGAGGAGCTACTCCATGTTCAAGGTCAGGAGGGGCAGCCGTGAGAAGATACCCCTCATCCAAGGTAAGGAGCAGCGGCTGTGCTTTGCTGGAGCATCCATGAAGAGATACCCCACGTCCAAGGTAAGAGAAACCCAAGTAAGACAGTAGGTGTTGCGAGAGGGCATCAGAGGACAGACACACTAAAACCATAATCACAGAAAACTAGCCAATCTGATCACACAGACCACAGTCTTGTCTAACTCAATGAAACTAAGCCATGCCGTGTGGGGCCACCCAAGATGGTTGGGTCATGGTAGAGTGGTCTGACAGAATGTGGTCCACTGGAGAAGGGAATGGCAAGCCACTTCAGTACTCTTGCCTTGAGAACCCCATGAACAGTAGGAAAAGGCAAAATGATAGGTTACTGAAAGAGGAACTCCCCAGGTCGGTAGATGCCCAATATGCTACTGGAGATCAGTGGAGAAATAACTCCAGAAAGAAGGAAGGGATGGAGCCAAAGCAAAAACAATACCCAGTTGTGGATGGGACTGGTGATAGAAGCAAGGTCCAATGCTGTAAAGAGCAATATTGCATAGGAACCTGGAATGTTAGGTCCATGAATCAAGGCAAATTGGAAGTGGTCAAACAGGAGATGGCAAGAGTGAATGTCGACATTCTAGGAATCAGCAAACTAAAATGGACTGGAATGGGTGAATTTAACTCAGATGACCATAATATCTACTACTGTGGGCAGGAATCCCTTAGAAGAAATGGAGTAGCCATCACGGTCAACAAAAGAGTCCGAAATGCATTACTTGGATGCAATCTCAAAAATGACAGAATGATCTCTGTTTGTTTCCAAGGCAAACCATTCAATATCACAGTAATCCAAGCCTATGCCCCAACCAGTAATGCTGAAGAAGCTGAAGTTCAATGGTTCTATGAAGACCTACAAGACCTTTTAGAACTAACACCCAAAATAGATGCCCTTTTCATTATAGGGGACTGGAATGCAAAAGTAGGAAGTCAAGAAACACCTGGAGTAACAGGCAAATTTGGCCTTGGAGTACAGAATGAAGCAGGGCAAAGGCTAATAGAGTTTTGCCAATACAGTATACTAACACATATGTATGGAATTTAGAAAGATGGTAATGATCACCCTATATGCGAGATAACAAAAAAGACACAGATGTAAAGAACAGACTTTTGGATTCTGTGGGAGAAGGCAAGGGTGAGATGATTTGAGAGAATAGCATTTAAACATGTATATTATCATATGTGAAACAGATTGCCAGTCCAAGTTCAATGCATGAGACAGGGTGCTCAGGGTTGGTGAACTGGGATGACCCTGATGGATGGGATGGGGAAGGAGGTGGGAGGGGGGTTCAGGATGGGGAACACATGTACTCTCTTCACTGACTGATGTCAATGTATGGCAAAAAAACACTACAATATTGTAAAGTATTAGCCTCCAATTAAAATAAATAAATTTTTTAAAAAAGGACATAAGCCATAATGGTTGGATTAGGGATCACCCTCAGTTCAGCTCAGTCGCTCAGTCATGTCCAACTCTCTGAGACCCTGTGGACTGCAGCACACCAGGCCCCCTGTCCATCACCAACTCCCGGAGTTTACTTAAACTTATGTCCATTGAATCGATGATGCCATCCAATCATCTCATCCTCTGTCATCCGCTTCTCCTCCTGCCTTCAGTCCTTCCCAGCATCAGGGTCTTTTCCAATGAGTAGGTTCTTCGCATCAGGTGGCCAAAGTATTGGAGTTTCACCTTCAACATCAGTCCTTCCAATGAACATTCAGGACTGATTTCCTTTAGGAAGGACTGGTTGGATATCCTTGCACTCCAAGGAACTCTCAAGTCTTCTCCAACATCACAGTTCAAAAGCATCAATTCTTTAGCGCTCAGCTTTCTTTATAGTCCAACTTTCGCATCCATACATGACTACTGGAAAAACCATAGCCTTGACTAGATGGACCTTTGTTGGCAAAGTAATGTCTCTGCTTTTTAACATGGTATCTAGGTTGGTCATAACTTTCCTTCCAAGGAGTAAGCATCTCTTTATTTCATGGCTGCAGTCACCATCTGCAGTGATTTTGGAACAAGAAAATAAAGTCTGACACTGTTTCCATGGTTTCTCCATTTATTTACCATGAAGTAATGGGACAGGATGCCATGATCTTAGTTTTCTGAACGTTGAGCTTTAAGCCAACTTTTTCACTCTCCTCTTTCACTTTCATCAAGAGGTTCTTTAGTTCTTCTTCACTTTCTGCCATAAGGGTGGTGTCATCTGCATATCTGAGGTTATTGATATTTCTCCTGGCAATCTTGGTTCCAGCTTATGCTTCATCCAGCCCAGCGTTTCTCATGATGTACTTTGCATATAAGTTAAATAAGCAGAGTGACAAGCCTTGACGTACTCCTTTCCCGATTTGGAACCAGTCTGTTGCTCCATGTCCAGTTCTAACTGTTGCTTCCTGACCTGAATGCAGATTTCTTGTTCTGCAGGGAACAATCAATGTCTTGTGTTCTCACTCAGTCAATGTGACCTTCGTTCTCATAAAGGCAAAAGTTGTAACTATCCCATGTTGTTTAATGTGTATGCATGCTCAGTCATTCAGGCATGTCTGACTCTTTGAGATCCTTTGGAGTGTAGTCTGCCAGGCTCCTCTGTCCATGGGATTTTTCAGGCAAGAAATCTGAAGGGGGTTGCCATTTCCCTCTCCAGAGGATCTTCCCAACCCAAAGATTTAACCCACTTCTCCCGTGTCTTCTGAATTGCAGATGAATTCTTTACCTACTAAGCTAATCAGGAAGCCCAAATCTCTTAATATTAATTGCAAATATTAAGCGCGATATATCAATTATCCAAATCCTAGATTTTTATTTATAAAAATAAAGAAAATTTTACTTATATTAAATCTCACCAAAGTCAAATTTCCAGAATTTCCTCTGGACTTTCAAAAGGTCAAATAAATCCATCTCAGTATCAGAAGGAAATTCATGGTGTAATTCAGCCCAAATTCTATGTCCAGACAAGACCTTCTCTCCAGGTTTCCGGAAACATGGATGTTCAGCCTATTCTCCCGGTTCTGCCAGAACTAGGTCTTATATTCATCCTTGTTATCTGGTTGTAGTACTTAATCACTCTTGTTGTCAAGTCTCTTTCTTCTGGCTATCCTGTGGCATTTGAACCCATCTTCTCTGCCGCATGGCACTGAGCTGCTCAACACCTCCCTAAGGATACCCTTTCCCCTTCTGTGTCTGTTCCTGTAACACGTAATCTAACATCTTTCTTAGATGACTATATTAGTCTGAGTTCTCCAGAGAAACAGAACCAATAAAAGAGAGAGAGAAAGAGATTTACTCTAAGAAATTGGCTGGTACAATTATAGAGGCTGAGAAGTACCAAAATCTGTAGTCCATAAGCTAGAGACCTGGGAGAGCCAATGGTGTAATTCTAGTCCTAGTCTGAGTCCAAAGGCAGAAGACTAATATCTTAAACTCAAAGACAGTCAAACAGAGAGAAAGAATTTTTTTCTTACTCAGCCTTTTACTCTATTCAGGCCTCCAATGAATTGAATGCAACCCATTTACTCTGAGGAGGACAACCTACTTTACTCACTGTATGGATTCAAGTATAAATTTCATCTAGAAACACCATCACGGACACAGCCAGAAATAAAGTTTAACCAAATATCTGGACATCCCATAACCCAGTCAAACTGACACATAAAGTTAACAATCACAATGACACACTGCGACCCTCAGAACAGCATGGTCCTCCCTGAACCTCTCAAGTATCTCCACAATCTTCTTAAACTCTGGAGGCCATCACTGAGCACACACGTGATGACAGCTGGACCCAGCTCAGAGGCAGGAAGAATCATTTCCTAGCCTTGAAGAGGCAGATCCCTGTTTACACAACCTGCCACCAAAGGTGAAGCTGTGAACACAGACAGGAAAGCATTCCTTGTGAGAGGGAACCCACTAGCTTGCTTTCAGACCACTGCAAGCCTGTGGGTTTCCCTTTCACTCCGTAAGGCTCCAAGAGACCTATATGTTTCAGATCTGGACCTGGGATCCCATTTGGGTGCTACTGATACTAACAGTAGTTAGTATCAGACACTGCAGCTACCATTTATTGAATACACACTCAGTGCCAGACATTTTACATAATTATCTCACTTAGTGTCCCAGTCAGCCTGCATGGTTGCTATTTATTACCTCACTTTGATAAAGGAGAAAAGTGACTTTCAGACAAATAAATAATTTGGGCAAGTAAAAAGTTCTCTAATTCATTCCCAGTCAACTCCAAAGCCTGTGCTATTCTCACAGTCTGCACAGCTCCCAGGCTTGGCTGAGCAGAAGGATACCCACTGGGTGGCCTAAGTTTGGCCAGTCCTCTCAGAAGATTCTGGACTATGTGGGCTATGTCAAAGGCTCATATTCAATCTTGAGGAACTTCTCCAAACTCCAGCCCAGGATAACAACTGGAGAGTTAGTTTCCAGGGATGAAAATATCTAACTGATCTTGGCATCCTTCACAACATCTAACAAAGACACTGTATTTGTCTTTGGCAACCAAAATATATTGATTTTTTGATTCATCTATGAGGTATGTGAAACAGGTCCAGTGTAACAATACTAACTCCTCTGACTCTGTGGATCAAATTAAACAAGCCATTCTGACATTTCATCTTTGTGGGGAAATACATGATATTTAGGGTACTTACGTTCTAGTCTGGTACTGCCAAGCTCAGGCCAGCTACTTAACTCTCTAAATCTTGTTTTCTCCTTTTTATAGAAAGAGATGGAACAGGATATGTCCCTTTCCTCACAAATGCTCTTTAGTCAGATGACATAGTGAAGCTCTAACAGTTGATGTTAGAGTTCCAAAGTTACATGGTGACCATGGAAAAGAAGACAGAAACTAGTGTGTCTAGCCTCTCAGCCCTGGAAGGAGCTTATGCCATATATACAACTGGGTTAAGACTAGTCACAGACCATTGACATTCTGGCAACTGAAGATCTAAAGAGGAAATTATTAGGCCTTAGCTAGAGGCAAAAATGGTAGTGGATCAACTGAGGTCAGTGCCCCATGGGGCTCAGCAAGAGGGGTGGTGCTTCTGTTTTAGGAATATAATTGCTACAGCCCCAATTTATGCAAGGCCTAGGTTACCAGTTATGGCAGCTTCTTTGAAAGGGTGTAGATAGAGCCCTGCAGGTCCAAGATGGGGCTATTTCCAAGCATTAAGCAGTGTGCATGGTGGGCTGGAGCACAGGCAAACAGACCTGTTTTCATTCTGACTCCACTTCTTACTAACAGAGAAGTGTGGGGTCTTAGTTTTTTCTTTGAAATAATGGGAAGGACAGTGATAACATTATTATTATTACTATTACCATTTCTCCTGCCTAGAGCTATTATAAAGATAAAATAAGATAATAAATAGTGGTGTAAGCCTATGTTATGTGCTGAGTCGTCCACTCATGTCTGACTCTTCGTGACCCCATGGGCTGGAGCCCGCCAGGCTCCTCTATCAATGGGGATTCTCCAGGCAAGAATACTGGAGTGGGTTTCCATGCCCTCCTCTAGGGGATCTTCCCAACCCAGGGATCGAACCCAGGTTTTCTGCATTGCAGGATTCTTTACCATCTGAGCCACCAAGTAAGTCAAGCATATGTTAATAGGTAGTTATTCATATAGTTGATACTGACCATGGTTATTCTGTATTTATACACAATCATATACATCACTCAAACTATGGAAAAGCACAACTCAGAGAATTCATTTCCTTGGAGTTGAGGTCTAATCACAAAGTGCTTTACCATATACTTCACTATTTTTCAAAACCTACTATTTCGGTCTTGTGCTTCACTGAGGGATCTTTCATGGAGGAAAACCTTACACTGAATTAGTGTCTCTTGTGGGGAGGAGGGTTAGCATTCCCCTTAGATCTTCCACAGAATGACAAGGCTGAAGATGAGAAATATCCTTGGCACAGCAATTTTCAAGCTCTACTTATAGGACAGTAGGGTTGTACTTTAAATTTTTCTAATAGACTAGCTCTCCTAACCACCTTTGTCCATTATTCTATTCATGTAATCCATCATCAATGAATATATGAATATTTATGGGTAGCTCTAATATGTATAGCACTTTAGCAGGCAATTCCTTTAAAGACTACTGCAGTGTTCTGTGAACAAATATCAGTGGATTCCCATGATCCTTTTCTAGTTCAACTTTTAACCTGATTAATTGGAATTATAATATCATCAGGCAAGCAATAGTTAGGAAACAAAATTTAAGGCAGATTACCAAGACAGTGAGTTAGAAACATGAGTATGCACCAGAATCCCAATGACTATAACAAGAGAGAGGTTTGTAGACCTGGTTGGGCAGAGGGGAGGATAGAGAGGGGAGTGGTACAACAAACTCAGCCTTGACACTGATGAGTTATTCTAGGAAATTCTCCGGACTTCTTTGTTTTCATTTTCCGTCTCAGTGAACATTTACAAACTTGCTACAACCTGAAAAGCCTAAGACTTATGCTTATCAACATTCTTTTGTACTTCTATGATGTTTCCAAAAATTATATTATTTCAAGAGTTACGTGGAGACCTCAGGAAGGGATTATATGTGTGCCCTCTGTTCCTACCTTCTCTCTCCAGTGCTGGAGAACAAGACAGAAGTCCAAGGGACTGAATTAGGGTTTGCTTGGTAGAGGAAGGGATCCAATGTATTATTCCCTTTCCCCATCCATGGTCCTAAACAATTAAGAGACATACAAGGCATCCCACCAAAGGACAAGCAGACTGTCAGCTTCATGACTGATCAAAAGCTCGTAAACATGGTTTAGATGTGTGAGCACAAGGGGACTGCAAACTGCAATCTAAAATTCAGCTAGACTTACCCCCAGGTCCTGCTGTAGGAGCTGACTGCTTCATTGCACCACAGAGAACAGCTGGATGTATTCAGACTGCAGAAGGGAAACATCAAAAAGGGCTCAGCAGGGATGGAACCACATGGGCCTGCTCCTCCTCTACAATCCACCAATCCCATGCGTTTTGGTCTGCGACACTTCCTTCCCTCCAAAGAAGCAAAAGTGTAAAGCAGTCAGGAGTGTATCGCTAAGCCAGTAGATCTCCAAGTGTGCCCTGAGGACCAGCAACATTGGCAGCATCTGAGAACTTGTGAGAAATTCACATTCTCAGGCGTCACCCTTGACCTACTGAATCAGGAATTGTTGCTGTTGTTCAGTCGCTCAGTTGCATCCGACTCTGCAACCCCATGGACTGCAGCTCACCAGGCTCCCCTGTCTTCCACTATCTCCCAGAGTTTGCTCAGATTCATGTCCATTAAGTCAGGAATGCTGACCATCTCATTCTCTGTCGCCCCCTTCTCCTCTCGCCTTCAATCTTTCCTAGCATCAGGGTCTTTTCCAGTAAGTTGATTCTTCGCATCAGGTGGCCAATATATTGGAGTTTCAGCTTCAGCATCAGTCCTTCCAATGAATATTCAGGGTTAATACCGAGGCCAAAAAATCTGTTTACAAGCCTTCCAGCAGATTCTGCTGCTCACTACTCCAGAGAGTAAATCTAAACCTAGAATCACCTGGGGCATTTTTAAAATGTCAGGTTGTCCAGGTCTTCCTCCAGATCAATGAAACCAGAATCACTGGGATGCAACCAGATATTAGTATTTTTAATATTGAGGTAATGATTTAAAATGAGGGCTTTCTGGATATTGCAGATATTTAACTGTTTCATGGATACGTTTGTGAGTGAGGAGACCTCTTCCTACCTCCACTCATATTGCTGGGGATTACCCTCCTGTAGTTTCCTGGAACAGTAGTTCTCAACTCAAAGCAATTTTGTCCCCCAGGGTACATTGGCAATGTCAGGAGACAGTTTTGATTGGCAGGATGGGGAGAGCGCATGTAACTAGCATCTAGTGGGAAGAAGCCGGGGATGCTCTAAACATCCCACAATACACAGGATAGCTCCTCACAACAAAGAATTATCCAGTACAAAAGGTTTATAGTCCCAAGGTTGAGAAACCCTGCTCAATAGCATATATTTCTGAATCTACTATACACAGTAGTTTTATATACTATATATATATATATATATATATATATATATATATATATATATAACTGGCTATAATAAAACTGCATTTTTAAATGATTTACAAAATTCTTTCTTATAAATTAGATGAACTTTTCTCTTCTTCATTTAGAATGAATGAGGGAGGTTCTGGATCCTTGATCAACATTTCTTCAGTTATATCCTTTATGGCTGCATTTCAGTATAGATGTCTAGATTACAGGCTGACAAAGGCTTATCTGCCATGTCTGTTTTCTCACTTTGCAAAACACCTTGCAGAAGGTCCCATGCAGACAGGGACTTGATTAATGCTATTTGATGATGACTGAAATAGCTTTTCCTAGTTGGGAAAGACAACTTTTAAATGCAAGTAACACCTTATTTCCTTTTAGTGTAATCTCAAAAGCATTTTATTATGTGAAACCTTTGTATCCTTAGTTCTATAATTCTGCATTTAAGATTTCTTGCCATGTTACTGGAATTCCAGAGCAGCTTTTTGTCAAATATGTTCAGGTGATCTCAATGAGCTGGGCTCCTTTCTACTCTCTTTGTTTACCATTTTCAATAGGACTGATACAGGTCCTGCTAAATGTATTCTGTTTAGGGCTGCCAGATAAAATGCAGGGCTCTTAGAATTGAATATCAAATAAATAATGCATAATGTCTTAATATAAGTTTGTCCCAAATATTTATTTCAATATATTCACATTGAGAAATTTGTTACTTATCTGATATTTAAATTTCACCAACATTTCTAATTTCATGAGCACTTCATGAACATTTTCCTTTAAAATATGCCATCTTTTTGAGAAAGCTTATATTCTTTTCTTTTCCAGTAAAATTACTAGATAATTTTCTATTAGAATGAGGACTGATACTTAGATGGTACACACTAGAAGAGCCATACTGCTTGCTAAAATATTAATATCTTCCATACATGCTAGAAAATGGTCACTGCTCTGAGCCTCCCAAGTGGTCTACCAACCCCACTTCTAACTTTCTACTGACTTAGCAACTAAAGAGTTAACACCTGGTCATTGGATGAGGTAACCAAGACCAGATTCAGGCACCTCCCATGAAGACCAGGCTCAGGCACCTCCCCTGACATCCATTCTGAATGGTCAGTGTCTGGATGCATGCTGTCAAATGCTTTTAATAACAGTCCTAAGTATGACATTCCATTTAGAGTACATAAATTATTCCTCAAAAAATCAAAATATAGATATAATTAGATCTTATGTATATATTTTAATAAATATATTTTTATAGCCAAGCACATTTTCTTCTCATTTTGCAATCCTGTCTTCTCCCCATATTTCTACTTCCTAAGTAAAAAGGGATGGTGCCTCCTTTTTCGAGGTTGCTTTGCTACCATAACAATTCTTCAGCTTTCCCAAGGGATTAGCCATGGTGCGATTTACTTTTCAAGGAGGGCCCATTTATCTTCCCCCTGACAAATTTCAACACATGCACGGCTCTAGCATGAACATTTCTGTAGATTAATCCCTCACCCTTCTCAAAGAGAAGAATTATTCTTAAACAATCTATTTCAATACAGAGTTCCTGGTGTGAAGTTAATTTCCACAAACCTTGTGAGCATGCTACCAAACACCATCTCAGTTATTCACTGAGAACAACAGAAGCCCTCCGGTTTGGACTTTTTCATCCTTATTGTTTAAGATTGTAAATGGGAAAGAAAGACCATCCAAAGCATGTTTTTCTAAAATATCAGTTTCCTGTAAACTCTTGAAATGGTTTCTGTGTACAACAGTCTGTGGCCACTAGCTATCACTAAATATTTATGCAGCATCTACTATAGATAATGTACTATGAAACATTATATTTTACATATATAGGTGAATAGACATTATGTGGTTTTGAAAAAAGGCTATGCAAAAGTAACCATGTGTTCAGATCAGCGTTTTATAAAGCACGCCCATATTTTACTGCCAGAAGAAATTAACACTTGACTATTAAGAACAACTAAAAAATATTTAGTAGGGCAAGAACAGAGTAATATACCCTGGAAAAACTACCAGGCATCACAAAGACATGATGGGGAAAAGCAATTAAGAACAAATAAAACAGAAAGCGAGTGGGGGGATGGCCAGAAGCTGAATATGAATCACCAATTCAGTGCTATTGTGATAAAAGTCAATATGATACCAGCACAAATCAATAGGAGTAGAGTAGGCAAGGCTGAAACATAATTCTTCTTCTCTCCTCCCCATTAGTCAGAGGGAGAAAGTATCCTGTTTTGAACGGCGCACTAAAAAACCCGTGCAGAACCCAATCATATTCAAAGAGAAAGCCAACTAACTAAAGAACGGAAGGAGGAGCCTGACAAGGAAAAGTGAAGACATTTTCAGAAGGAGGCTCCAAGGTGACCTGAAGGCTATTTTTAAGCACCTACAGTATTTTAGGATAATTCTGGCCAGCAACTCTGATGATGGAAGTTCAAATAAGAAAAAAATCAGTCTAAAATGAACATTATAGTTCATTTGCTCTAGACATTAGCTTGGCCAATAGGATAATCCAACAATAGAATAGGTGTTGCCCCAAAACAAAGACTGCCAGGTGTCTCTCTCTCTCAATTTTTTTTATTTAAAAAAATTTAAAGGTAATCTTTATAAGTTAAATCATTCATATGAAGGTTAGGGGATCCCTCAAAGTCATGTTCAACTATATCATAATTATACGCAGACTACAAGACTCAAAAATCTGCATGTTAAATAAACATTTTATTAAAATGACCAGAGTCTAGTGAGAAAAGGGCAATCTGGGAAAAGTCATAATATATTATACATCTATTTCTCAATAACATCACTAATATAAAAGCAAACCAAGTCCCTCTCCCATTGGCACCTACATATACACAAATTCTTCCTCTGTTCCTCGCTCAGGCACACAGCCATTCTAGAACTGCATAAGACCTGAGAGTCTAACCACATTCTTGATCATCTTGCAAATTTGCTAATGATTAAGGAGACTGTGTATGATGTGGCAGGCTCATGTTTGTTACTGGATATAGAAAAACTATACTCATTAATTTCATTAAGTTTCTGACAAACTATTTTCTTAAGGCTCAGTTTTAGTTTCATGGATATGTAGATCACATTGAACTCGGTCGCTAGGAAACAGTCTGTTATGATGTGGATACAGCTTTTTCGTTATGAAAGTGAAAGTGAAGTCACTCAGTCGCGTCCGACTCTTTGCGACCCCATGGACTGTAGCCTACCAGGTTCCACCATCCATGGGATTTTCCAGGCAAGAATACTGGAGTGGGTTGCCATTTCCTTCTCCAGGAGATCTTCCCAACCCAGGGACTGAACCTGGGTCTCCCGCATTGTAGGCAGACGCTTTACCATCTGGGTCACAGCATATTAAAAAGCAGAGGTATTACTTTGCCAACAAAGGTCCATCTAGTCAAAGCTGTGGTTTTTCCAGTAGTCATGTATGGATGTGAGAGTTGGACCATAAAGAAAGCTGAGGGCTGAAGAAGTGATGCTTTCAAATTGGGGTGTTAGAGAAGACTCTTGAGAGTCCCTTGGACTGCAAGGGAATCAAACCAGTAAATCCTAAAGGAAATCCTGAATATTCACTGGAAGGACTGATGCTGAAGCTGAAGCACCAATACTCTGGCCACCTGATGAGAAGAACTGATTCACAGGAAAAGACCCTGGTGCTGGGAAAGATTGAAGGCAGGAAGAGAAGGGGATGACAGTGGATGAGAAGGTTGGATGGCAACACCGACTCGTTGGACATGAGTTTGAGTAAGTTCCAGGAGTTGGTGATGGACAGGGAAGTCTGGAGTACTGAGGTCCATGGGGTCGCAAAGAGTTGGACATGACTGAGCAAATGAACTGAACTGAACTGAATAATACCACTTTCAACTTCAATTTCACTTTTCATTCTTTCCTGAAATTGCCTTACTTTTACACATTATTAATTATATTATGCTTGTGCATAATTGTCACTTCAGTTGTGTCCAACTCTTTGCAACTTTATGGACTATAGCCCACCAGGCAGCTTTGTCCGTAGGATTCTCTAGGAAAGAATGCTGGAGTGAGTTGGATGCCCTCCTTCAGGGGATCTTCCTGACCAGGGATCAAAGTCACGTCTCTTATGCCTCCTGCATTCTTTACCAATACCTAGGAAGATATTTTATTATCAGATATTATAAAAAAAAATCTTAACTACCCAGATAACCACGATGGTGTGATCACACTCCTAGAGCCAGACATCCTGGAGTGCAAAGTCAAGTAGACCTTAGGAAGCCTCATTACAAACTAAGCTAGTGGAGATGATGGAATTCCAGCTGAGCTATTTCAAATCCTAAAAGATGATGCTGTGAAAGTGCTGCACTCAATATGCAAATTTGGAAAACACAGCAGTGGCCACAGGACAGGAAAAGGTCAGTTTTCATTCCAATACTAGAGAAGAGCAATGCCAAACAATGTTCAGACTCCCACACAACTGCATTCATTTCACATGCTAGCAAGGTAATGCTCAAAATCCTCCAAGAAAGGCTTCAACACTATGAGAACCAAGAACTTCCAGATGTACAAGCTGTTTTAGAAAAGACAGAGGAACAAGAGATCAAATTGCCAACATCTGTTGGATCACAGAAAAAGCAAGAGTATTCCAGAAAAAATCCACTTCCACTTCATTGACTACACTAAAGCCTTTGACTGTGTGGATCACAGAAACAGAGGAAGATTCTTAAAGAGATGGCAATACCACCTTACCTGCCTCCTGAAACCTGTATGCAGGTCAACAAGCAACAGAAAGAACTGAACATGGAACAACAGACTGATTCAATATTGGGAAAGGAGTACATCAAGGTAGTATGCTGTCACCTTGCTTATTTAACTTTTATGCTGAGTTGTTGTTGCTGTTCAGTCTCTCGAATGTGCCTAACTCTTTGCAACCCCATGGACTGCAGCACACCAGGCTTCCCTGTCCTTCACTATCTCCCAGAGATTGCTCAAAGTCACCTTCATTGAGTCAGTGAGGCCAATCAACCAGTTCATCCTCTGTTGTCCCCATCTTCTCCTGCTTTCAATCTTTCCCAGCATTGGGGTCTTTTCTAATGAATTGGCTCTTCACATCAGGTGGTCAAAGTATTGGAGCTTCAGCTTTAGCATCAGTCCTTCTAGTGAATATTCAGGACTGATTTCCTTTAGGATTGTCTGTTTGATCTCCTTGCAGTCCAAGGGACTCTCAAGAGTTATGCAGAGTACATAATGCAAAATGCCAGGCTGGATGAATCACAAGCTGGAATCAAGACTGCTGGGAGAAATACCAATAACCTCAGACATGCAGATGAGACCACTCTTATGGCAGAAAGTGAAGAGAAACTAACGCCTCTTGATGAAGGTGAAAGAGGGGAGTGAAAAAGCTGGCTTAAAACTCAACAATCAAAAAACAAGGATCATGGCATCCAGTCCCATCACTTCATGACAAATAAACAGGGAAATAGTGGGAACAGTGACAGACTTTCTTGGGCTCCAAAATCACTGCAGATGATGACTGCAGCCATTTAATTAAAAGATGCTTGCTCCTTGGAAGAAAAACAATGACAAAACTAGACAGTGTATTAAAAAGCAGGGACATTACTTTGCTGACAAAGGTTTTCCAGTAGTCGTGTATGGATGTGAGAGTTGGACCATAAAGAAAGCTGAGAGCCAAAGAACTGATGCTTTGGAATTGTGTTGCTGGAGAAGACTAGACCCTTAGACAGCAAGGAGATCAAACCAGTCAATCCTAAAGGAACTCAATCCTAAATATTCACTGGAAGGACTGATGCTGAAGCTGAAGCTCCAACACTTTGGTCACCTGATGTGAAGAGCTGACTCACTGGAAAAGACCCTGGTGCTGGGAAAGATTAACAGTAGGAGGAGAAGGGGACAACAGAGGATGAGATAGTTGGATGGCATCACCGACTGAAGGGGCACGAGTTTGAGCAATCTCTGGTAGATGCCAGGGAAACCTGGCATGCAGAGAAACCTGGCATGCAGCAATCCATGGGGTCACAAAGCATCAGACATGACTGAGTGACTGTCCAACAACAAAAATGCTTACATGAATTTTAAGACCCCTATTTGGGCTTCCCTGATGGCTCAGCTAGTAAAGAATCTGCCTGTGATGCAGGAGACCTGCGTTCAATCACTGGGTTGGGAAGATCCCCTGGAGAAGGGAAAGACTACCCACTCCAGTATTCTGGCCTAGAGAATTCCATGGACTGGATAGTCTATGGAATCACAAAGAGCTGGACACAGCTGAGCTTCACTTTTACTTAGGACTTCCCTGGTGGCTCAGATGGTAAAGCGTCTGCCTACAATGCGGGAGACCCAGGTTCAATCCCAGGGTCGGGACGATCTCCTGGAGAAGGAAATGCCAACCCACTCCAGTATTCTTGCCTGGAAAATCCCATGGATGGTAGAACCTGGTAGGCTATAGTCCATGGGGTCGCAAAGAGTTGGACACGACTGAGCAACTTCACTTTCACTTTTCATAGCCCGAAAGGTAGTTCTGTGGTCTGGATTATAAGTTTTTAGGATGAGAAACAACGTTATTTTAGTTACAGAAGATTATAATGCTGATGGTGCTCAGCACTGCTTGCTAGAACCCTAAGAAGTTTTACCAAGTACATATACCTCTAAAAACATTTTTTTTGTAGTATTTGAGACTTGCTTATAGTCTTGGATGAAATGAATGTTCATATGTCTCAAACTGTAGCTGCATTAAGACTTTAGCACCTTCCTGTTCATCTATTGTCAGATATGCACTGTCCCCCGAGTGGTCTCATCATACTCATTAGATGGTCCAAGAAACAATCCCTCCCTACCCATCCCCAGTGTGGCTCAGAACAACTGAGAATGAAGAGGCCGAGGAATGAGAAATGTCCTGTTCTTCTCCCATTTATATTATACCCCTCTTGTTTTACCGGGACTTCTTCAGGAAACATCCTGGCAAATCCCATAAATCAGTTACTCATGAACATTAAAGAGAAATCAAAATTAAAACAAGTGACTGTGGGTATAATGACTATATGTATAAAGCAAATATACACTGTATGTAGTGAGCAAATGCTTACCAAGGTTTAGACATTGTATTAAAAACTGTGTGAGGATCTAAAGATAAATGAGAAACAGATTCTATAGGAAAATCCAAAGTTTAGGATTTGAAATACTGATTTTCAAAGTTAGCCTTTTATTTTCAACCAAATTCTCTACAGAATACTTTTGTCTTGCACGTGCGTGTGTCAGTCACTCAGTTGCATCCAACTCTTTGTGACCCCAAGGACTGTGGCCTACCAGGCTCCTCTGTCCATGGGATTTTTCAAGCAAGAATACTGGAGTGGATTGCCATTTTCCTCCACCAGGAGACCTTCCCACCCAGGGATCAGACCTGTGAGTCTCCTGTGTTTCCTGCACTGCAGGCAGATTCTTTACCTGAGATAGTTTCAATTTCCTAACACAGGGGATATTTCATGTATTTCAAATTCAAAATGTACACAAATCATAAATATTTAGAAAACACTGTGAGCAAATGATGCTACATGATCTTCTGATAAATGGAAATACGTTTCACATAAGATCAAATTGTGGGATTGTATTGATAGGGAGAGATATTTACTTTTACTCACCTTGAATCATGACTTTCACTTGAACAGTGGATGGTCGAAATAGCCTAACATCTGTTTAAGCAATGATGGATAAAAATTGCCAGAGAAATGTCCTGGTACTGTCCAAGGTCTTATAGCAAAGTGGCTGATCAAGGGGACAAACACTATCAAAAATAACTGAGTTACAATATCTCAGGTCAGAGACTGAAGTGTGAGTCCTTGTATTTCAGCTCTTTCCCTTGTATTAATTTTTGCATTTTATCTCTCTTGATATGTGCTTTAGAAATCAGATACAAAACCATAATTTAGGGCTCAGTTTCCTCAATTAGCTCTTCCTATACTTGATTTAGGAAGCTCTTTTAAACACTGAACCATTAAGATCAAAGTTCTGGTCAACAATTTATTATACGTTGATTTTCAGAAAAAAATATCACACAGTGATTAGGCAGCAAATTCTAGTTTGTAAGTCTGGGTTCATCAGCCTGAATATGTACATATATGGGAATAGCACTAAAATTCAGTGCTGTTCAATCCCTCATAGCTCAGTCAGTAAAGAATCTGCCTGCAATGCAGGAGACCCAGGTTCGATTCCTCGGTTGGGAAGATCCCCTGGAGAAGGAAATGGCAGCCTATGCCAGTATTCTTGCCTGGAGAATTCCATGGACAGAAGAACCTGGCAGGCCATGACGGTCCATGGAGTCGCAAGAGTCAGACATGACTTAGTGACTAAACGACCAAACCACAGCACTAAAATTCAAGTTTTGTGTTTTCTATGTACAAAATTTTAAAAATATTTGGCCTCCAAATGATTTAGAGAAATCAATGGCACCTTAAAAAAAGCAACATTTTAAATAGACATTGCAATCTCTCAATCCAAGTACAAATTTCCTCCGTGGTCTTCTGGTGGTTCTGATTGGTATCAGATTCTTATCTCCTAAGAGACTCACAGACTTAGAAAACAAACTTATAGTTGCCAGGGGGAAGGGACAGTTAGGGACTTTGGGAAGGTCATGCACACACTGCTGTATTTAAAATGGATAAGCAATAAGGACCTGCTGTATAGCACAGCAAAGTCTACTTAATGTTATGTGCCAGCCTGGATGGAAAGGAGGGTTTGGGGGAGAATGGATACATGCATATGTATAGCTGAGCACTTCGCTGTTCACCTGAAGCTACCCCAACATAGTTAAACTGGCTAAACCCAGATACAAAATTAAAAGTGTTAAGTCTGAGGGAAAAAAAGAAACCTTTCTTCTGAAACCAGCTCATCTAATCACCATGTATTAGTTTCCTATTGATGTTGCAACAAGTTACCAAAAACCTAGTGGCTACAAACAAGAAAAGTTATTTATCTTAACAACTGAGGTTTCCCTGGTGGCTCAGCAGTAAAGAATCTTCCTGCCTATGCAGGATATATGGGTTTGATCCCTGGATCAGGAAGATCTTCTGGAGAAGGAAATGGGTAATCCACTTCTGTATCCTTGCCAGGAAAGTGCACGGACAGAGGTGCCCAGGAGGGCTACAGTCCACGGCGTCACAGAGTTGGACATGACTTAGTGACTCCTCAATACTAACAACAACACAAGGGGTGTCCCTGGTGGTCCAGTGGTTAAGAATTCATCTAGCAGTGCCGGGGACACTGGTTTGATCCCTGGTCTCAGAAGATCCCCACAAGCAGCAAGACAATGTGTCCATTCTTCACAACTAATGATCCTGTAATCTGGAGCCTGCAAGCTGCAACTACTGAGCCCCTGTGTCACAACTACTAAAGCCCGTGCGCCCGAGAGCCTGTGCACCACGAGAGGGGCCACCACAATGAGAAGCCGGCGCACTGCAACTAGAAAGGAGCCCCTGCTTGCCACAACTAGAGAAAGCCCAGAGTGCTGCAAGGAAGACCAGCATAATATAAATATTCATTTGTAAATAAATAGATATTTTTTAAAAACTTAACAATAACTTGTTATCTTAACTGTAAATTTCTTACAGTTCTAGAAAGTTAAAGCCTTAAATGAGTTTTGGGGACTAAACTCAAGGTGTTATCAGTGCTACATTCTTTCTGGAGGTTCCAGGAGAGAATTTGTTTCCTTGACTTTCCCATCTAAAAGCTTTCTGCATTCTTTGACTCATGTTGCCTTCTTCCATCTTCAGAGTTTATCATTTCGGCCTCTATGTTTCAATTATATTGCTCCAAAGTGTATTTGTCTCTTCCAGGAACCTCAAACCATCTCAGCCTGGATACCCATAATGTACATTATCCGTGTGAATTTTTGTTTTTTCCACATAATAGTGTGGTAGTATGAATCTGGGACCAAACTCTTGGGAGAATAGGCTTTGAGAACCAATCCTCAGAGGAGACTTTCTGTTTAAACTCTTTATCCAGAGCCAATGTCAGTAAAGGGCAAGAATCTACATGCTTTCTCCCTCTAGGGGAAAGCAGTTCCAAGTCACTCTCTGAGCATTCAGACAAACTCCCACACAATTACAGCTTCAGACTGTTTCCTGTCCACCTGCAGATGGAGTTCAAGAGTGAGGGTTTCAATCTTTGCTTATCTCTCTCCAGTCTCACTTTCTCCTTGTTTCTAGTCTCCAAAAATTATCCTTAGTTTCCATTCAATTCAGTAGTGTACTTAAATTATAATTTTTAAAGTTTTATCCAAGTATTCTTAAAAGTTCTTTACTGAGAAAATTTATCTGAATATTCAGCCTACCTTAAGCAGACTCCCTTAAAATTAAACTTTGATCAAAGGATCTTTAGACTTTCAAAGCCTCTTACATTCAGAAGTACAGTAGATATTTAAAAAAAAAAAAAAGATACCCACAATTGTACAAAAGTCATAAAGTGAAGCAGAATCACCTAAGTCAAGTTAAGTTGTATTTGCTTGGTTTTACCTCTAAGAAAGCTATAAAGATGAAAAGAGAGAAAGAAAGAATATTCAAACTATTACAAAATCACTCAATAAGGGATTGAGTTCTAAAATAACTTGTTCAATAGATAAATTGGTCATAAGGTAATCTCACTGTGGATTATATATGGCTGTTCATGAAATGACAGCTATTCTAAGTCTCTGTTACGTCTTCTTTCTTTTAATATATTAAAAGAAATGAATTTTTTAAATGAATTCATACAATTAAGCTGAGCTGGGTAGCATGTGGGCCTGGCTCACTTTCTATTGAATAAAAATGTCATTTTCTTCACAAAATACAATAGGCACTTGGGAATCCCCACAGGATTGAAAGCAACTGAATTGAAATATTTTACTTTTCTTTGGTTTATACATCTGATAATTATTGCCTAAAAAACATTTCACACTAATCAGCTAGCTTCTATAATATTTAATTTCATGAAAGCATTGTTAGAAATACATTATTGCTATGAACAGAGACATATTAACATTCACAATAACCAGCATCATAAAACAACTGCCAAGTAGCTATGCTGGTCAGTGATTCTGGTGCCTTCATTTTGAAACTGCATTTAAGTACTCAATGTTGAAAGATGATTGACCACAAGAGACACTGAAATTTAAAATACATAAAGCAATTGAGTCATAAAGCCAAGGCTGCTAATTGGGTAATATTGTGCTTGCCTATGAATTGGCCATCATGAATTTGACTAAGGCACCTAAGGATATTACATGAATTCTTTCACCCATAAAGTATATTTAATTAAATCAGATATTGCCTGGCACATTATATATATTATAGTTTCAACAAAACTATTATACCACCACAAAACAGTTTCTTGAATCACTTAACCATCTAGCATAAAATCCATGGACACAAAACAGGAGTTATTACAATAGGAAGCAAATAACTAATTAAAATGCCACAGTTGTGTGCCAATTTTTTTCCTAATGACAATGCTAGAGACCTAACATAACTTTCTTGTTTAAAAAGAATAAAAAACTATGTTTCCTCTTACCTACTCTCGCATATCCTGGAGGAGGAAATGGCAACCCACTCCAGTATTCTTGTCTGGGAAATCCCATGGACAGAGGAGCCTGGCAGGCTACAGTCCACGGGGTCGCAGAGAGTCAGACACGACTGAGCGACCGCGCATACATGCGCTCAGTTCAGTTCAGTTGAGTCGATCGGTTGTGTCTGCCTCTTTGCGACCCCATGAACCGCAGCACGCCAGGCCTCCCTGCCCATCACCAACTCCCAAACCCATGTCCATCGAATCGGTGATGCCATCCAACCATCTCGTCCTCTGTTGTCCCCTTCTCCTCCTGCCCTCAATCTTTCCCAGCATCAGGGTCTTTTCCAATGAGTCAGCTCTTCGCATCAGGTGGCCAAACTATTGGAATTTCAGCTTCAACATCAGTCCTTCCAATGAACACCCAGGACTGATCTCCTTTAGGATGGAGATAAATTTAAAATAAATTAATTAAAATTAAATTAATAATTAAATTAAAAATCATTTCTAAATAACAAGGAGAAATTACTTGCTAGTTTAATAGGATATTTTATTCTGTTTGTTCACACATTAAATATTGGTTTGCACACTAATTTATTCTTTTGTGCCAAAGGAAGTTATGTATTAATACCAACTGCCTATGAACTGGCTATAGATATGGCATTTCCACATTACCAAGCCACTTCTAGGACTGATGCTGAAGCTGAAACTCCAATAGGACTGATGCTGAAGTTGAAACACCAATACTTTGGCCACCTGATGTGAAGAACTGATTCATTTGAAAAGACACTGATGCTAGGAAAGATTGAAAGCAGGAGGAGAAGGGGACAATAGAGCAGATGAGATGGTTGGATGGCATCACCGACTCAATGCACATGAGTTTAAGTAAATTCCAGGAGTTGGTGATGGGCAGGGAGGCCTGGTGTGCTGCAGTCCATGAGGTCGCAAAGAGTTGGACATGACTGAGCAACTGAACTGAACTGAAGCCATTTCTATAGCTACTGTTCAAATGTATATGTACATCCAAATACAGAGTACTATTATTAGGAACAGATAACTTAATGCAAAAGGCAAGAATAGAAAACATAAATCTACTACACTTGAGATCCTTGGGAGCTAAGAATGTGTTTTCTTGGCCACCTTCAGCACATTGCCTTACACACAGTGGACATGTAATGCATAAAATGTTACAAATTATGTAATGTTTACTACAGAATAAAAAGTTCTCTAAAACTCACCATGTACATGTACATGACTGTGTGTACATGGGTAGACAGACACACCGGCATATCCCTTGTGAAGAGAAATAAGATTTCCTTTCTTTCAATTTTCTACCCCAGTTTCAGCTAATCGTTCAAAACTAAACCAAGTGAAGTAAGCCAGAAAGATAAAGACCAATACAGTATACTAACACATATATATGGAATTTAGAAAGATGGTAACGATAACCCTATATGCAAAACAGAAAAAGAGACACAGATGTACAGAACAGACTTTTGGACTCTGTGGGAGAAGGTGAGGGTGGGATGTTTCGAGAGAACAGCATCGAAACATGTATATTATCTAGGGTGAAACACATCACCAGCCCAGGTTGGATGCATGAGACAAGTGCTCAGGCCTGGTGCACTGGGAAGACCCAGAGGGATCGGGTGGAGAGGGAGGTGGGAGGGGGGATCAGGATGGGGAATACATGTAATTCCATGGCTGATTCATGTCAATGTATGACAAAAACCACTACAATATTGTAAAGTAATTAGCCTCCACTACTAAAAATAAATGGAAAAAAAAAAAAAAACTAAACCAAGATTGAGATATATCTCAGAAATTTGTAAAAAAAATTGCATTCCCCTACATCCATCTTCTAACAGGTGCTGAATTCTCTAAGCTATAAATACCCACTAAAATAGCCCCAATGCCACAGAAATCTTGATGTGAAAACAGAAGATTAACAGAGCCCATTTCCTAGTGAATAGAAGTTCTTATCTTTTCCCAAGGTGGAGCACCTGTGGCTGTTCCATATTTTACCACACTGCCTTTTTATTTGGAGAGAGATACACACTGATGCCAATAAAGGTCCATCTAGTCAAGGCTATGGTTTTTCCAGTGGTCGTGTGTGGATGTGAGAGTTGGACTATAAAGAAAGCTGAGCGCCGAAGAATTGATGCTTCTGAACTGTGGTGTTAGAGAAGGCTCTTGAGAGTCCCTTGGACTGAAAGTAGATCCAACCAGTCCATCCTAAAGGAGATCAGTCCTTAGTGTTCATTGGAAGGACTGATGTTGAAGCTGAAACTCCAATATTTTGACCACCTGATGCGAAGAACTGACTCATTTGAAAAGACCCTGATGCTGGGAAAGATTGAAGGCAGGAGTAGAAGGGGACAACAGAGGACGAGATGGTTGGGTGGCATCACCGACTCAACGGACATGAGTCTGGGTAAACTCGGGGAGTTAGTGATGGACAGGGTGGCCTGGTGTGCTGCAGTCCATGGGGTTGCAAAGAGTCAGACATGACTGAGCGACTGAACTGACTGACTGACACACTGATGAAAAGAGCCATGGATGTAGGGAAAAATTGAAGATAGGTTATTCCTTCCTCAGAAGATCTGGTAGTCACAGATTTTAGAATGGTGTTGTGAGAATCTACCTTGAAAATGAAAGAATGTTTATTGAACTCTCAATATAATAACTGTTTTTTTCTACCAGTTCCTCAATGGTGAGGAACTGAATATCTCTTAAATTCAGTGATTGTGTCCAAATGACTCATGAGTCTGGAGACAGGAATATCAGTATCTTAAGAACCACTTTTTGAAAGTCTCCCTGAGGCTACCCAAGTGTATTAATAGCCAAGACATGTCCTAGGATATTGTCAAATGAGAATTTAAGGTGAAAAGGATCTTATTTATCTTAGCTAAAAAATGATTTTAGAAGGCCAGTATTTAGTTTCATTTATTGACATTTTGAACTTTCTAACAGCTGGTAGACTTCTGCCTAGTTTTGCAATCTTCTGCTTTTCCTTCCAACCTTCCAAACACTATTTTTTTATAAGACTATTATTTCTCTGAGCTGAGATTGGAAAATCTTTTATTGAGAGGCATTTTCTGTTGCCTACAACTTGGTAAAAAGATAGTTACTCTTGTTGTTGAAATTTTGTACCATTATGGTGTTTGAAGAAATATTGATTAATACAGGCATATTTTAAAACTGCTTACTTAAGGATCACCAGTCAACTATCAACATTTCTTTAGGTTGCATTGCCATAGCAAGATGCACTAAGGAATGGAGTGGTCTTTGCTTCTACTTCCCTATCTTTCCTCCACTTAAAAAAAATCTCTTCTACTTAAAAAAATTTTTTAAATATTTTTTTTTACTTTAAAAAAATAATCTTAAATTCTTACATTTAGAGACCCAAAGCAATCTGAAACCACAACCACTAGAATAATACAACTACAGAAAAATGACAAGACATGTAAGTAGGTCATCAATATATTTCAAGCATTTCAAGCACACTTATTTCCCTGTGATTAACAAATACATAGGTGAACTACACATGTGTAAGTTGGGAAATTGAGATGGGTCATTCTTGTGTATAAAGTCTCTGGAAATATCAGTCACTATTATTGTCAGTCTTCAAGTGATTTGATTCTCATAATTTTCAAAGAAAAGAATTTAATTTCTACCACTGAAAAAGATGTTGGACATAGTATATTTGCATGGACAAGCACTGTCAAATTAATAGTAAGGTATGAACCTTAATCTTTTAATTTTTTTACACTGATGCACTGTACTAACTGAAATAGCTGTCATCCACTACCAAGTGACTCATGTCATTCTCTATATCAGAGAATTCATATCCTTTTCTAAAATGACCTGGAAATTAATAATGCCGCCATGTTCTTGATCTTTCTATATGCTCTCTCAACAATCTCACTTTAAGAAGCTATTTCCTCACTATCTGGGTTATCCTTTGCTGTACAACAAACTACCATAAAACTTAATGGATTGAAACAATTCCTGTGCTGGTTTTGCCTAAGCTCACCCATGTGGGTGCTTCAGGTGAAAGATCAGACAGTCTGGAAGGTCCAAGGTGACTGTATTCACATATCTGATACTTGGTTCTGGGAAGCCTCAGTTCACCAAATGGCTTCTCATCTTGCAAGCCAAAACTGCTTCACATGGAAGTCTCAGGGTAGCATTCCAGGAATGCAAAGGCAGAAACAGCAAATCCTCTAGAGCCCTAGCCCCTGGAATTCACACATTGCTTCTGACACATTCTATCAGTCAAACAAACCACATGATCAGTCCAGACTCAAGGTATAGGAAAGATTCCACTTCTGGAAGGAAAGAACAGTAAAGGAGTCAGGTACAGAAATTAGAGGTATTTGTGGCCATTAAACAATCTACCACACCTGGTGACCAGTTCAGAACTGGCCAGCTTCTCATTTCATAGGGAAGATGGACATCTCATTCCTGGTATTTGCAATAGCAAATGTGTGATGTCTCTGTGTGTCAAGCATTTGAACTGACTGCAACACTAGGAATATTAAACATTCCACACAATTTTCAACAAAAAAGAAAGAGTACTCTAGAACTATGGTAAATACTTCTTTCCTGCTCAAATCAAGAATTGATGTCATCAGCCTCATGTTTCATGCTCCAATCCAACATTTCCTGTTATGTGACAACCACCTTGGTGTCTTGTAAGAAAGATCACTGGCTTAGAACTCAGCAAGTGTTCACCATGGGCCTACTGGGTTGCCGTTACTAAACCGTGTTTTAAATACTCTTTTGAACAGGAATTATGTTCACAGAATTGTGACATAGGCCTTGGATGGAAAATATAGGTAAGGGCATACCGAAATGGTAGAGATCTGTCCTGGGTACATTGAAAGAACAGAGGAATCTCATCCATCCTAATCTGGAAGACAAAAGAAATAATGATTTGACCATTTAAAGACATATCCTCTTTCTCTGTTATCACCCTTTTTACTATATTTTTCAAGTATCAGATTATGTCCTACAGACACTACAATTAAAAGCATACATCTTTTTCAAAGCAATTTAAATAGTGAAGGTTGGGTAAAATTCAGATACACTTTATGTTATGTCACTCCAGTGACAGCATCTACATTTTATAGCCTAGTAAGCTTTCACAAGCTGTGCCTTGATGTATATAAAGATAAATAAATAACAGAATCAATAGTATTTCAAAGATCTCCATTATTTGGCTATAAATCAATACTAGTCATTAATACTTGTCTACAAACTGTGAATATATTTTAATTATATCTCATTATGGCAAACACCTACAAAATATAGCTTCCTGATCATTTCCTTCAGGGTAAAGAATCTCCATATTACAGAGAGGTTCATTTCCTACATATATGCATATGTCTTTGTGCACCGAATGTGGAAAATTTCATTCAATTTTAAGTGTCTCCCTTGGACAAAGATCAGTTTTTTTGTGAGTGGCATTTTATCTTTTAATTTGTTTTAACTGCCTGAAACAGACCAGCTGCAGAGTGGGTAAGTGTGTTGACATTATCTGAAGTCTTATCTTTATTAAATCACTTGTATTATTATACTACATAAACAACTTAATAAACACAACAAATACTTACCTAACTGGACTCAGTAATTCTATTGAACCAGCCAATTTACTCTTAATTTTCTGAAAAAGATAAAACCTCCTGTATCAGTTGAGTCACCAGGGAAATTAAGTCTTCAGTTATCAAATCTGTTACCAAATCTGAAGCACCACCCCAAGAGTAACTAGAGGGCTTTGATTCTTTCTTTCCTATTGACACCCAATGGAACTTCTAGTGACCTTTCTCCTCATTCCACTTTACAAATGTAAACACAGTTAGGAAGGTTTCTTTTTCTACCTTCCCCCAAAACCCCAATAACTTTCAGTTGTCCTTTGCCATACTAGCCATTAACAAGAGATTATTGAGTTTTCTTCAAATATTCACACTCAAATTTGTATTAAAAGAATAATGAGACAGGGTCTTTACAAAAAGAAGTCAAATGGAAGGATCTAAATCTGTGCTGTCAAATACAGTAGCTACTGGCGGCAATAAAATTTAAGTTAATTTAAGATTTAGATGAATTAAAATTACACACATTTAAAATTCTGCTTGTATGTGACACTAACCACATCTCAAATTCTCAGTAGCCACATGTGGCTAGTGGGTCCCTGATTAGACATCATAGAGACAGAACATTTTCATCATTGCAGGACGTTCTGTAAGACAATACTAAACTAAATAACACAGAAAATTACTATTAGTCTAGTCTAAACAGCTCCATTTTTTAAATTATAAGGGTATTATTTCCAATTGTATTTTAAAGTAACTTTTATTGTCTTTTTTTTAAGTAAAAAAGTATGCTGAAGCATCCTTTGTTTCTTTCCCCAACACAATTCCCTTCATCCCCAAAGGGAACCACTATCCTGAAGTTGATGAGCATATTTTTCACATGCTTTTTAAATATAATTTTCCTAAATTAGAATATAGTAGCATTTTACAACTTTATATTAATAACAACAAATTTTTCACTCAAAATTTTAATTAAAATATGTTTGCATGTTAATAGCTTGTTCGGTGTTCCTTTGCAGTTAAGTCTCAGATAACTTTTTATGCCATTGAATGAACACACCCTATTATTCAGTCATATTTCACCTTATATGTATTTTAAAAATATTTCTCTTCTCAGAAATAACCACCAATTAGGTGATCAGTATAGAAAAAGATAATGGAATAAAAATTACCATTTCATTTGATGAGTTTATTCTACTCTCTTATTCCTCAGAGTCAAATAAATCCCCTCTACTGAAAAGCCTCTTGATGAAAGTGAAAGAGGAGAGTGAAAAGTTGGCTTAAAGCTTAACATTCAGAAAACTAAGATCATGGCATCTGGTCCCATCACCTCATGGGAAATAGATGGGGAGACAGTGGAAACAGTGTCAGACTTTATTTTTTTGGGCTCCAAAATCACTGCAGATGGTGACTGCAGCCATGAGATTAAAAGACACTTACTCCTTGGAAGGAAAGTTACGACCAACCTAGATAGCATATTAAAAAGCAGAGACATTACTTTGCCAACAAAGGTCCATCTGGTCAAGTTTATGGTTTTTCCAGTGGTGGTGTATGGATGTTGAGAGTTGGACTGTGAAGAAAGCTGAGCGCCGAAAAATTGATGCTTTTGAACTGTGGTGTTGGAGAAGACTCTTGAGAGTCCCTTGGACTGCAAGGAGATCCAAGCAGTCCATCCTAAAGGAGATCAGTCCTGGGTGTTCATTGGAAAAGACCCTGATGCTGGGAGGGATTGGGGGCAGAAGGAGAAGGGGACGACAGAGGATGAGATGGCTGGATGGCATCACCGACTCGATGGGCATGAGTTTGAGTAAACTCCGGGAGTTGGTGATGGACAGGGAGGCCTGGCGTGCTGCGATTCATGGGGTCACAGAGTTGGACACGACTGAGCGACTGAACTGAACTGAACTGAACTGAACCAAATAAGGGACTGGGTAGTCAGGGGCTATTAAACATAAAAGCTCCTGTGCTTCTCTTCCCTAAATACCCTTTATTTAAAAGAAAGAAAACAACTGCAGAGATTAAAGTATAATTAAAACTTTCAATGAAAAGAAAGAATTGATAATATTATCTTTTCATTCTTTTAAATACTTCTTACACTTATTTTTGACCTGTTAGAGGACAGGAATATAGGCTTAAGGAAAAATCATCCTGTAATCAGTGTGATCCAACTCATCTTTTTTTGGGGGGGGGGGAGTCACATATTTCTTTTTCGTATTCAAGTTAGTCACTTGAGTTCTTGTAGTATTCAGGTTAGACTCTGTCACCTCCCTGTGATTCACAACAATTAGGTGAACTTGCTTAGTTTGAAGATGGAAGAGCTATCCCCAGTTGTCTCTCAGAGAGAGCTGGAGACTATGCCAAGCCCACTTTAAGTCCTTGTTCATCTCCTCATGGCTTCTCTCACCAATATTTGGCAGTCACATTGAAAACAGGCCATCCATATAATCAGAGGCTGTCTGTTTTGAATTCCTGCATGCTCAATTCACATGACAAAACTGAGGCTCAGAGAAATTAAGAAATTGGCAAAAATTGTGCAGCTTGGAATTAATAGACATTACATTCAAATCCAGAAAAACTAGATTCTAGTTCCAGTTTTGAAAAAACTAGCTATGTGAACCTAGCAACAGCTCTTGCCAATATTTTATTTTAAAAAATTTTATCACTCAGAGTCTCCACTGTCTCACCTATACAATAGAAGGATTAAATTAGATGATCTCTAAGGCATCTTCCAAGGCTAAAATTGTGTGAGTCTAAATGATAAAATCATTAACAAGCATTGATTAAGATACATCAGTTATAAGCAGGCCTCCACCGGGGACAGAAAAAGAAAAATCCCTATTCTTGAGGATCCAATAATCTAAAATAAATACCAATTTCACAAATACAGAAGAAGAAATAGAGACAAGAAAAAAATATATACAATATACCTTTAAAACCTAGTGAATGCTGAACATATAAATAAATATCTAGAAATATGAACTATTCTTTCAATAAACATTAACAAATTGCCTTAAAATTTTTTTCTTTTATTGAAGGGCAATTGCTTTACAGAATTTCCTTGTTTGCTGTCAAACCTCAACCTGAATCAGCCATAGGTATACATATATCTCCACCCTTTTGAACTCCTCCCCCCACCTCATCTCCCTCCCCATCTCACCCCTCTAGGTTGATACAGAGCCTCTGTTTGAGCTTCTTAGCCATACAGTAAATTCCTGTTGGCCACCTATTTTACATATAGTGATATAACTTTCTATGTTACTCTTTCCATACATCTCACCATCTCCTCCCCTCTCCCCATGTCCACAAGTCTATGCTCTATGTCTGTTTCTCCACTGCTGACCTGTAAGAAAATTCTTCAGTAGCATTTTTCTAAATTCCACATATATGTGTTAGAATACGCTATTTATCTATCTCTTTCTGCCTTACTTCACTCTGTATAATAGGTTCTAGGTTCATCCACCTCATCAGAACTGACTCAAAGATGTTCCTTTTCATGGCTGAGTAATATTCCATTGTGTATATGTACCACAATTTCTTTATCCATTCATCTGTCAATTGACATCTAGGTTGCTTCTATGTTCTAGCTATTGTAAGTAGTGCTGCAATGAATAATGGGATACATGTGTATTTTTCAATTTTGGATTCCTCAGGGTATATGCCTAGGAGTGAAATTGCTGGGTCATATGTTAGTTTTATTCCTAGTTTTTTTTTTTAAGGAATCTCCATACCGTCTTCCATAGCAGCTATATCAATTTAGATTCCCACCAACAGTGCAAGAGCATTCTCTTTTCTCCACACCTTCTCCAGCATTTATTGTTTGCAGACTTTTTGATGATGGCCATTCTTATTGGTGTGAGGTGATATCTCATTGTAGTTATGATTTGCATTTCTCTAATAGGGAGCAATGTTGATTTTTCATGTGTTTGTTAGCCATCTGTATGTCTTCTTTGGAGAAATGTCTGTTTAGGTCTTTTGCCCACTTTTTGATTGGGTTGTTTTTCTGGTATTGAGTTGTATGAGCTGCTTGTATATTTTGGAAATTAATCCTTTGTCAATTGTTTCATTTGCTATTGTTTTCTCCCACTCTGAGGGTTGTATTTTCTTTTTTTTTTTTCCTGAGGGTTGTATTTTCACCTTGCCTATGATTTCCTTTTCCGTGCAAAAGCTTTAAAGTATAATCAGGTCCTAATTGTTTACTTTGGTTTTTATTTCCATTACTCTAGGAGGTGGATTAGAGGATCTTGCTTTGATTTATGTTATCGAGGGTTCTGCTTGTTTTCCTCTAAGAGTCTGTAGTTTCTGGCTTACATTTAGGTCATTAATCCATTTTGAGTTTATCTTTGTGTATGGTGTGAGGAAGTGCTCTAATGTCATTCTTTTACATGTAGCTGTCCAGTTTTCTCAGCACCATTTACTGAAGAGGTGGTCTCTGCTCCATTGTATATTCTTGCTTTCTTTGTCAAAAATAAGGCACCCATAGGTGCATGGGTTTATTTCTGGGCTTTCTATCTTGTTCCATTGGTCTATGTTTCTGTTTTTGTGCCAATACCATACTGTCTTGATGACTGTAGCTTTCTAGTGTAATCTGAAGTCAGGAAAATTGATTCCTCCACTCCATTCTTCTTTCTCAAGACTGCTTTGGCTATTTGGGGTCTTTTGTGTTTCCATATTAGTTGTGAAATTTTTCGTTCTAGTTCTGTGAAAAATGTCATTGGTAATTTGATAGGGATCGCACTGAATCTGTAGACTGCATATGATAGCACAGTCATTTTCACAATATTGATTTTTCCTACCCAGGAACACAGAATATCTCTCCATCTGTTTATGTCATCTTTGAGTTCTTTCATTAGTGTCTTATAATTTTCTGTGTACAGTTTCTTTTTGTTGCAATGGTGAATGGGATTGATTCCTTAATTTCTCTTTCTGACTTTTCATGGTTAGTATATAGAAATGCAGATGATTCCTATGTATTGTTTTTGTATCCTGCAACTTTGCTAAATTCACTGATTAGCTCTAGTAATTTTCTGATACTATCTTTAGTGTTTTCTATGTACAGTATCATGTCATCTGCAAACAGTGAGAGCTTTACTTATTCTTTTCCTATCTAGATTCTTTTTCTTCTCTGATTGCTGTAGTTAGGACTTCCAAAACTGTTGCATAATAGTGGTGAAAGTGGGTTCCTTCTATGCCCATTTTTTGAAGAGTTTTAATCGTAAATGGGTGCTGAATTTTGTCAAAAGCTTTTTTGCATCTATTGAGATTATCATATCATTTTTATCTATCAATTTGTTGATATGGTATATCACATTGATTGATTTGCACATATTGAAGAATCCTTGCATCCCTGGTATAAACACAACTTGATTTTGGTTGTATGAGCTTTTTGATGTGTCACTGAATTCTGTTTGCTAAAATTTTTTTGAGAGTCCCTTAGACAGCAAGGAGATCCAACCAGTCCATCCTAAAGGAAATCAGTCCTGAATATTCACTGGAAGGACTGATGCTGAAGCTGAAACTCCAATACTTTGGCCAGCTGATGCAAAGAACCGACTCATTTGAAAAGACCCTGATGCTGGGAAAGATTGAAGGTGGGAGGAGAAGGGGATGACAGAGGATGAGATGGTTGGATGGCATCACCGACTCAAAGGACATGAGCTTGAGTAAGCTTGGGGAGTTGATGATGGACAGGGAAGTCTGGCATACTGCAGTCCGTGGGGTCACAAAGAGTCAGATATGAGTGAGTGACTGAACTGAACTGAAAATTTTGTTGAGGAATTTTGCATCTATGTTCATCAGTGATATTGGCCTGTAGTTTCTTTTTGTGTGTTGTCTTTGTCTGGTTTTGGTATCAGGGTGATGGTGGTCTCGTAGAATGAATTTGGAAGTGTTCCTTCCTCTGCAATTTTTTGAAAGAGTTATAGAAGGATAGGCATTAGCTCTTCTCTAAATGTTTGATAGAATTCTCCTGTGAAGCCATCTGGTCCTGGGCTTTTGGTTTTGGGGGAGAATTTTGATCACAGCTTCAATTTCAGTCCTTGTAATTGGGTTGTTCATAATTTCTATTGCTTCCTGGTTTAGTCTTGGAAGATTGAACTTTTCTAAGAATATGTCCATTTCTTCCAGGTTATCCATTTTATTGCCATATAGTTGTTCATAATAGTCTCATATAATCCCTTGCATTTCTGCATTGTCTGTTGTAACCTCTCCTTTTTCATTTCTAATTTTGTTGATTTGATTTTTTCTCTTTTTTCTTGATGAGTCTGACCAAAGGTTTGTCAATTTTGTTTATCTTCTCAAAGAACCAGCTTTTAGTTTTATTTATCTTTACTATTGTTTCTTTCATTGCTTTTTCATTTATTTCTGCTCGGATCTTTATGATTTCTTTCCTTCTACTAATTTTGGGGTTTTTTTGTTCTTTTTTGGGCTGTTTTAGGTGTAAAGTTAGGTTGTCTATTCGATGTTTTTCTTGATTTTTGAGGTAGGAATGTATTGCTATAAACTTCCCTCTTAGAACTGCTTTCACTTGCATCCCATAGGTTTTGAGTTGTCATGTTTTCATTGCCATTTGTCTCTAGAACTTTTTTTATTTCCCTCTTGATTTCTTCAGTAAACTATTCGTTATTTAGAAACATGTTATTTAATCTCCATGTGTTCATGTTTCTTACAGCTGTTTTTAACTGCTTTCACTCGCATCCCATAGGTTTTGAGTTGTCATGTTTTCATTGCCATTTGTCTCTGGAATTTTTTTTTTATTTCCCTCTTGATTTGTTCAGTAAACTGTTTGTTATTTAGAAACATGTTGTTTAATGTCCATGTGTTCATGTTTCTTATAGCTGTTTTTTCTTGTAATTGATATCTAGTCTCATAGCATTAGGGTCAGAGAAGATGCTTGATATGATTTCATCGTTCTTAAATTTACTGAGGTTTGATTTGTGACACAAGATGTGGTCTGTCCTGGAGAATGTTCCATGTCAACTTGAGAAGAAGATGTATTCTGCATTTGGATGGAATGTCCTGATGATATCAATGAGATCCATCTCATCTAATGTATCATTTAAGACTTGGGTTTCCTTATCAATTTTCTGTTTTGATGATCTGTCCATTGGTGTGAGTGGGGTGTTAAAGTCTCCTACTATTACTGTGTTACTGTCAATTTCTTTTTTTATGTCTGTTAGTGTTTGCCATGTATTGAGGTGCTCCTATGTTGGATGAGTAGATATTTACAATTGTTATGTCTTCCTTTGGATTGATCCCTTGATCATTATGTAGTGTCCTTCCTTACCTCTTATAATCCTCTTTATTTTAAGGTCTATTTTGTTTGCTATGAGGATTGCTACTCAAGCTTTCTTTTCCTTCCCATTTGCATGGAATATATTTTTCCATCCTTTCACTTTCAGTCTATATGTGTCTTTAGATCTGAATGGGTTTCCTGTATACAGTTTATATATGGATCTTGTTTTTTTATCCATTCAGTCTGTGTCTTTTCGTGGAGCACTTAATCCATTTACATTTAAAGTAATTATTGATATACATTTTCCTATTGCCATTTTCTGAATTGTTTGGTATTGATTTTGTAGATATCTTTTCTTCTCTTTTATTTCTTGAGTATATAAGTCCCTTTAACATTTGTTGTAAAGCTGGTTTGGTGGTACTGAATTTTCCTAACTTTTGCTTGTCTAAAAAGCTTTTTATTTCTCCATCAATTTTGAATGAGATCCTTGCCAGTACAGTAATCTTGGTTGTAGATTTTTCCCTTTCAGTACTTTAAATATATCCTGCCAGTCCCTTCTGGCCTGCCAAGTTTCTGCTGAAAGATCAACTGTTAAATGTATGGGGTTCTCTTGTATGTTACTTGCTGCTTTTAATATGCTTTCTATTTAGTCTTTCGTAGTTTGATTAGTATGTGTTTTGGCTTGTTTATCCTTGGGTGTACCCTGTATGGAACTCTTGGAGTTGATTGACTATTTCCTTTCCCACTTGGGGAAATTTTCAACTGTAATCTCTTCAAAATTTTTCTCAGACTCTTTCTTTTCCTCGTCTTCTTCTGGGACTCCTATAATTCGAATGTTGGTGCATCTGATACTGTCCCAGAGGTCTCTGAGACTATCCTCAGTTCTTTTCATTCTTTTTACTTTATTCTGCTCTTCAAAAGTTATTTCCAGCATTTTATCTTCCTGCTTACTGATTCTTTCTTCTGCTTCAGATATTCTGCTATTGCTTCCCTCCAGAGTATTTTTAATTTCAGCAATTGTGTTGCTTGTCTCTGTATGTTTATTCTTTAATTTCTAGGTCTTTGTTAATTTATTCTTGCATTTTCTCCATTTTGTTTTCAAGGTTTTTGATCATCTTTACTATCATTATTCTGAATTCTTTTTCAGGTAGTTTGCCCAGTTCCCCTTCATTTATTTGGACTTCTGTGTTTCTAATTTGTTCCTTCATTTGTGTAATATTTCTCTGGCTTTTTATTATATATATATATATGTATATTATATATATATGTATATTATACATATATAATATGTATATTATATATATATGTATATTATACATATATAATATGTATATTACATATATATGTGTGTGTGTATATATATATATATATATACATGCACTAAACTTATTGTGTTTGAGTCTTCTTTTCCCAGGTTTCAAGGTTGAATTCTTTCTTCCTTTAGGTTTCTGCCCTCCTACAGTTGGCCCAGTGGTTTGCATAAGCTTTGTATAGCATGAGATTTGTGCTGAGTTTTTTTGTTTGATTTTCCTCTGATGGGCAAGGCTGAGTGAGGTGGTAATCCTGTCTGCTGATGATTAGGTTTGTATTTTTGTTTTGTTTATTGTTTAGATGAGGCATCCTGCACAGGGTGTTACTGGTGGTTGGGTGATGCAGGGTCTTGTATTCAAGTGGTTTCTTTAGTGTGACTTCTCACTATTTAATACTCCCCAGGGTTAGTTCTCTAGTAGTCTAGGGTCTTGGAGTCATGTTCCCACTCCAAAGGCTCAGGGCTTGATCTCTGGTCAGGAACAAAGATTCCACAAGTGGTTTTTTATGGCATTAAGTGAGATTAAAACAAACACCCAAAGACAAGAAACCAAAGATGAACCCCAGACAAATGGCAGTTACAAAATCAGGCAAATAAAAATTAAAATAAAAAAAAAAATTAAAATAATGGAATATACACATATACATATACATCCATAAGCAAAGTCAAAACAGTCCAACTAAAATAAAGTACTGTAGATTGACCTGGCAAACAAAGGAAACAGAAAATTATATCTACCAGTTAAGAACAAAACTAAAGCACAAAGTGGAAAACAAAACTAAAGCAAGCTGCCAAATGGGGAATAAAGTAATAAAAATAAATGAACAAATATGTTGAGAGGAAAGGAAAGAAAGAAAAGAAATAAAGAATAGATATGCAAAGTTAAATGACATAGATAAAGAAGATTTCTATACATTAAAGGTTAACTGCAAGGGAAAAAGAACAATAGGAAAGCAAACAAGGGAATAAATGTAGAAAATAATAATAATAGTTTTAAAAATTAAAATTAAAAAAGACAAAAGAAAGAAAGAAAAAAAAAAAAGGAAAACTCCATAGAACTGCAAAAGCCCAACATGGAGGCAGAGGTTTATAACAATAAAAAATGTGACTGGGGGGAAAAAAAAGCTCTAAAGTTTAATTAGATTTCATAGTGCCAATAAAATTGACAACTACAACAGAGGGGGAAAACAGGAGGGAAAAAATCCAAAAGAATCTATAGAACAAGTCAAACATAAAAATAATAAATGTGTTTCTTGAGTCACTGCTGTCAGAGTCCCTTCCCTCGCGGGGAGTCACAGCCCACCTCATCTCCCTAGGATGCCTTCCAACACTGCTGACCTCTGAACTTGCTGTGGGGGCAGCTCAGATTCTAATCTGAGCTAGTCTAATCTACTCCTGTGTGTCCTTGCCTCCAATGTCCACAGCTATCAGAACTACTGCATTTTCTTTTGTGGGAGCTCTCAATGACCTTTTATATATTCCATAGACAGTATATAAAACTGAGTCTGCCTAGTTGGTCATGTGGATTTAATCTTCAGCTTGTACACCTGGTGGGAAGGTTTTGAGTTTTCTTCCTTAGTCACACTGCTGGGTTTCAACTGTGGTTTTATTTCCATCTCTGCATGTGGGTTGTCCACTGGGGATTGCTCCTGAGGCTGCCTGGAGCACTTGGGTTTGCACCTGTGATGGCCAGACGTGGAGGTGATGCAGCTGCTTGGTTCAGAGGAGTTCTGGAAGCACCAGGTACTCAGCGGAGTTGGTGGCTAGGGCAGCAGGAAAATACAGTGCTCTAGAAGGATATGGCAACCAGTATTGGCTAGTACACTCCAGTATTCTTGTCTGGAAAACCCACCTGACAGAGAAGCCTGGCAGGCCACAGTCTACAGAGCCGCAGAGTGTGGGACATGACTGAAGCAACCCTGTGCACATAGATGCAAATATTTTTTTGCCTGTGGCATCTCTGCCCCCGTGAGAATTGAGTGTGAATGTGGCACAGTTGCTTGGCTTGCGGGGACCCTGGCAGTGCCAAGTGTGCAGGGACACAGACTGCCTCTGCCCCAGGAGTTATGGCCTTATCAGTCTTTTTTTTGAGCCTCTTATAGCTGGCGATCAGAAGGCCTCCTTGGCCAGTCTTTCTCCATAGCTCTGCCCATTCAGGCACTTAGAGGGCTCCCTTGCCTGGGATCCTTCTCAGTTGTTCAGGGCGTCAGGCACAGAGAGGGGCTGCCCTGGCTGGGGTCCTACTCTGTAGTTCAGTGCCTCAGGCGCTTGATGGGCCAACCTCTCTACTGTTCAGCTGCTGATGCTGGCTGGCCTGTGAGGAGAGAAAGGCTATGGTGATGGCTCCACCCGCTATGCGTGACTCAGCAGTATCACCTTGCTTCCATGCCTGCCTGGCTCTCCTCCACAGGCATTTCCCACCACAACCTCCTCCCTCATATCCCCTTGATTTGTCTCTCCACAGACAACAGCAGCCCTCACCCTGGGATTGCTCCACAATCCCTAAACTCCAGCTCCCAGCCACTGTGCCTTGCAGGGGACCTGCATCCCTGTCCGGGGTATGTATAGCTGCAGCAAGAACTGATTCTGATTCCATTTAGGCTGCCACAGATAAGCTGCTTTACTCTCAGCCTTAAGTGCTTCTCCTCTGACTCAGACTGTTGCTCTAATGTGGGAATCTGACCCTTGCTTCAGTTCTCCCACCTGCTGAGGGCAAGCCCAGTCCTACTAACAGTCCTGTTTCCCCCCCTAATTCCTTCCTCCTACCGAGTTTTGCCTGGTTCTATATATTCTTTTCCACTGGTCAGGTACTCCTGTCCGCTCTCAACTAGTGTTCTGCATGCACTTCTGTGTCTGAAGGTGTATTCCTGATGTATCCATGGAGAGAGATGTACTCCACATCCAGCTACTCTTCCACCATCTTGTTCTCTCCTTCAAATTGCCTTGTTTTTAATAAACAAGTCTATAGGCTCCATGGGGGCAAGAAATGGTTTGCTCTTCCTCATTGTTTACCTAGAATTGTGATTCACAACAAAAAATATTTGTTGACTAGAAAAAAATGAATGAATGAACGAATGCATGCATGCTAAGTCGCTTCAGTCGTGTCTGACTCTGTGCAACCCCATAGACAGCAGCCCACCAGGCTCCTCCATCCATAGGACTCTCCAGGCAAGAATACTGGAGTGGGTTGCCATTTCCTTCTCCAGAATGAATGAATAGGCATGATCAAACAATGGGGAGTAGGGGAATTGGTGCCAGCTCAGCCAAGGGGCAGTGAAGGAGGAGCCCAAGAGGAGACCACAAGGTTGTCAGCTAAACCTATTTCTGCAAGAGTGGAAAGAAAACCAAAAATAACAACAGGAAAGGTTAATTTTTCATGCAAAAACAAAAGGGAATAGGAAGGAAAAGAAAAAACAGGCTGAAGTATGAAACTAAAGATTAACCTGTAGAACATGGATAAATTAAAAATGAGCAGCATCCAGCCTGTAATGATGAAGAGAAAGAAGCTAAGTCTGATTTATGTCAAATGTCAGGTCTTACTCATGGTTCCTGTCTTCCTCCTTATACAATCCAGAGAAATAATTTTAGTCAACTATCTTCTAAGTGGGATTTTTTTAACAGACACACTTTTAATGAAAAGAGAATTCTACCTCATCCCATTTGTTAAGTGTAAATGCTTTTTTTTAAAGAAATGAAATTATTTGTTACTTGTCTGTTTCTTGGTACAACCAGAGAACAGTGAAATATTGAATTATGAAAGGTTTAGGTCTTCAGTGTCAGCCTAACATTCTGTAGAAGGAGAGGGGGTCATTTTATACCTTATAAAACAAAGCACATGTGCATGGTAAGCATATTCACTCATGTCTGAGTCTTCACAACCCTATGAACCATAGTACGCCAGACTCCTCTGCCAACGGGATTCTCCAGGCATGAATGCTGGAGTGGGTTGCAATGACCTCCTCCAGGGGATCTTCCCAACCCAGAATTGAACCCTTATCTTTTATGTCTTTTGCATTGGCAGGCAGGGAAGTGCAACCTGGGAAGCCCAATACAAAGCATACCAAATGGCAACTTGTAGTCACAGTTGTGCATTTAATATGTCTTGAACATTTTAAATTAATTCTGTTCCTATGTAGTAGAATTTTTCCCAAAAGAAAACCACTCTTTGACCTTGGCTTTCCCTCATCACAATTGTGTGTCCTCTGTTATATAATGGTAGTAGTAGTAGTCCAGTTTTCCTAATAACTGTTAATGTATAATCAGCTCAGTTCAGCCTCCCAGTTGTGTCCAACTCTGCGACCCCATGGGCTGCAGGACGCCAGGCTTCCCTGTCCATCACCAACTCCCAGAGCTTTCTCAAGCTCATGCTCATTGAGTCGATGATGCCATCCAACCATCTCATCCTCTTTCGTCCCCTACTCCTCCTGCCTTCAATCTCTCCCAGAATCAGGGTCTTTTCTAATGAATCAGCTCTTCACATCAGGAGACCAAAGTACTGGAGCTTCAGAATCAGTCCTTCCAATGAATATTCAGGACTGATTTCCTTTAGGATTGACTGTTCAGATCTCTTTGCAGTCCAAGGGACTCTCAGGAGTCTTCTCCAACACCACAGTTCAAAAGTTGAAATTCTTTGGTGCTCATGAAACAATATACAATGTATGATGAAAGACTGAAATTTGGGGTGTGAAGTGAGTATGATATTACACTGTGAGTCAGTGGGACTTACCCATGTTAGAAGATATTGATACTTGGTAATCTCTTAAGGAAAAGTTGCCTCCAAATTTTAAGCTGGAAAAAAATCACTGGAATAACAGTGTAGCAAAAGAATCAAAGCTGCTTAAACAATAAACATTAATTTCTCATAGTTTGAGAGGCTAAGAAGTACAAGACGAAGATTCTGACAGATTGAGTTCTTAGTGAGTGCCCTTTTCCTGAACTGTCATCTTATAGTAACCACATATGGTGGAAAGCTGAGAGACATAATAAGGTCTCTCACGTCTCTTTCATAAGAGCACTAATTCCATCATGAGGTCTTCACCCTCAAGATCTAATTACTTTCCAAAGGTCCATCTGCAAATACCATCATGTTGGGGATTAGTGTTTCAACATATGAACTGTGGGGGCACTCAGCGTTCAGTCTCAAGCACTACCTTAATGGGCTCTTATTTTGTGGTTTTGATTATGTGTTTGTTACTAATAAGTCATCCTTCTCCAGCCTGACCTGGAGAGAAACTGGAAGGAACAGAATGATTTGGGGAGATTGGAGGAGAAGGGTATTACTAAAAGAGAGCCTACCTGGAAGAGCTACACAGGACTAAGAACTATTACTATAGAGGCACTCATAAGCATTCTCGGTGTCTCGTAGATGCCAGTAAGAAGGCATTTCTTCTGGCCATTCTGGGGGTGTGGCAGTTGTCCTCTTTAGAAGTTCTTGCCACTGTGGGGTGAGGGCTGCTTTTCCAGCTGCCCACCTACATTGGCACAGTCTAACGGAAGGACCTGCATCCCTCCCAGGACTTTGCTGAGCCCACCCTAACCACACAGAATACAACTAGCAAGCACCTTACAGGAAAGAGTAGGGTAGGTAGCGGTTCATTCTACACACCAGGTACCAGGTGGGAACTGATCCCAGTTACACTGGAGTTTCTAGATCTGAGATACTTCAACAGATAAACTATACTATGTGTTTCAAAGTAAAAAACAACTCATTGTCATAGAAGCTCTAAATATCCATTTCCCACTGATTGACATTAAACATAGTGTTAGTAAGCAAAAATGTCTACCACACACACACAAAAAGGAACAATTAGCAAAATGGAATAATGGTGGGTGTTTATTCTAAGTTTTGTTTATTTGCACTTATGGCTAACTGTAGTCAACACTTTCAAAACTTTCAACATTATTTGAAACCTTTTAGGAGCAATAATTTGACTTGGAAAATATCTTAAGAATCTTGACTCATTTCTAGATTTTATGAATGAGAAACTGAGGTGGAAGGAGGTTAAGTAAGTTGTGATAAGGTTGGAAACCCAATTCTCCCTTTCACCATATATAGCCTGACCATTTCTCTGGACAGGAGTTCTTCTGTTGCCCAGGAAATAAAGTTGGAAAACGCTGACAAATTGAGTTCTTACTGAGTGCCCTTTACCTGAACTGTCATCTTATAGTAACCACATATGGTGGAAAGCTGAGAGACATAATAAGGTCTCCAAAACGCTGGAAGATTTCTGACTATGAATAATATTTTGCTTTTCTTTAAAATTTATATGTATTTGATTCTCTTTGAACTCATCAAGTCATCTCTACGGCTTCCCAGGTGGTGCTAGTGGTAAGAACCCGCCTGCCAATGTAGGAGACATAGAGACGCTGGTTCAATCCCTGGTCAGAAAGATCTCCTGGAGGAGGGCATGGCAACCCACTCCAGTATTCTTGCCTGGAGAATCCCATGGACAGAGGAACCTGGCAGGCTATAGTCCATAGGGTCGCAAAGAGTTGGACATGACTGAAGTGACTTAGCACATACAGGTAAATCATGAGAGAAAAAAGGAATTCTTTCACTACTTTTGAAAGTACCCTGCAGTACCACACAACCATTGAACATATAAAAAATTCTGGTTGTGTTACTTTGATTACAGCTATATACAAAAAAAAAGTCTGTGTAAGAAATCTGAAAAAGAAAATTTGGGGTAATTTTAAGTAGAGAATTAGTAAGACTATTAGAACCACCTGAATGTGACTACACACATAAACACACACAAAAAACCTCTAAAATGGACACTTTAAGTGTCACTAATTACCAAATAAAGTTTAAGAGATGATGTCCATAAAGCAATTCAAGAAATCTTGAAAGAGAATTAAGATATGGGTGATAGAAGGCCTTTGTCTTGATTCTTAGCGAAAAAAAGCTCTAGCTATTATTATAGTGATAGGCATAAGAAGACAGACTAACTCACTTCCATCATAATTAAATATGTGTGTACAAGGGTCATCAGACCTCAGCTAGAATTATGGAATCCCAGTGTTAGACTGGCTCAGTGATCTCAGGCAAATCATTTTCTGAGTGTCAATTTCTTCAACTGTAAAATGGGGATAATAATAGTAACTTTTCCTGGGATTATTGTGGGGATCAAAGGAGCCATTTGTAAGTGCTATGGGTTGAACTTGGTTTTTCCCACGAGTATGTGGCAAGTACGTGGAAGCCCTAACTACCAGAACCTGTGAATGTTACCTAATTTAGAAAAATAGAGTCTTCGCAAATACAACAAAAATTTTAAGATGAGGCTATATGAGTTAGGGTGAATGTTTATCAAATTTAATTGATTTCTTTATAAGAAGAAAAGGCACAGAGAGAAGAGTGTTGTGTAAAGACAAGAGCAGAGATTGGAGTTATGCCGCCACAAACTAAAATGCCTGAAGCTACCAGAAGCTGGAAGAGGCAAGAAAGGATCTTCCCTTAGAGGCTTTGGAAGGAACTTGGCCCTACCAACAACATGATTTTAGACTTCTGGTCTCTAAACTGTAAAAATGAATTAATTAATTAATTTAAATAAATAAAAAATTAAAAATATTTTTTGTGGTATTTGGTTATAGCAGACCTAGGAAACTAATATAATAAGGTTTTAACATAATGCTTGGCACATAGTAAGGGCTCAATAAATTATTATTATTTCTCAAGAGTGATATGTATTTTGTTTTATACAAGGAGGGATAAGTCATACATTTTGCTATGAATTATAGCATAAACCTCAAGGCCTTTCTTTAGCAAAGACCACTTTAGAGGCCCTATATCACGTCTCACTTTCTATTTCTAAAACTGTATAAGTTTCAGTCCCCACAAAACCATGATCCACTCCTGCCTCTGAAAACAGTTTGAAGTTTCCAGCTGTGAGCCTAGCTGTGTCTTCAGTAAAAGCCTGAGCATGCTGTCTCAGCTCTCCTTTCCAGGCCTGTTGACTCCTGGAGCCTTAGCCTGGCCCTTGCTCTCTCTCACGAAGTTGTAGCTCTTTAATCATTTACCTCCCTACTTGGTGTCCTTGCCTCTGAGTTTCACGAAACTGCTTCACTGATTTCCATGAAAAGAAAAGTAAAATGACCCACAGAGAAGTTACCTTCTAAGCTTCCAGGGCTCTCAAGAGATTTCTCATACCATTGAGGAAGTTCTGCTTTTTGTCTTGTTATGTAGTATCAATGTAACAAGGGAAAAAATATCAATAACCTCAGATACGCAGATGACACCATGCTTATGACAGAAAGAGAAGAGGAACTGAAGAGCCCCTTGATGAAAATGAAAGAGGAGAGTGAAAAAGCTAGCTTAAAACTCAACATTCAAAAAAAATAAGATCATGGCATCTGGTCCCATCGCTTCATCACAAATAGATGGGGAAACAGTGAGAAATACCATTTTCCTGGGCTCCAAAATAACTGCAGATGGTGACTGCAGCCAGGAAATTAAAAAATGCTTGCTCCTTGGAAGAAAATCTATGACCAACTAGACAGCATATTAAAAAGCAGAGACATTTCTTTGCCAACAAAAGTCTGTCTAGTCAAAGCTATGGTTTTTCCAGTAGTCATGTACGGATGTGAGAGTTGGACTATAAAGAAAGCTGAGCACCGAAGAATTGATGCTTTTGGACTGTGGTGTTAGAGAAGACTCTTGAGAGTCCCTTGGACAGCAAGGAGATCAAACCAGTCAACCCTAAAGGAAATCAGTCCTGAATATTCACTGGAAGGACGGATGTTGAAGCTAAAACTCCAATACTTTGGCCACCTGATGCAAAGCATAGACTCATTGGAAAAGACCCTGATCCTGGGAAAGATTGAAGGCAGGAGGAGAAGGGGATGGCAGAGGATGAGATGGTTGGATGGCATCACCGACGCGACGGACAGGAGTTTGAGCAAGTTCTGAGAGTTGGTGATGGACAGGGAAGCCTGGCATCCTGCAGTCCATGGTGTCGCAAACAGTCAGACACGACTGAGTGACTGAACTGATAGTGTCAATTAAAAGGGCTGTGGAATTCCTTCTGGCCCATAACCCAACCCAGGGAATCTGTTTCTAGCTAATTTTCAAATCCTCACAATTGCCATGTCCCCCCACCCTCAAATTACCAGCACCATCTGACAAGAAGTATTGGATTTCCAGAGTTGTGTGGAAAAGCCAAATATCTGCTTGTGGTTGCAAGTGTTCAGCTTAAACAAACTGAAACATATCTTCCTCCCCACACTTCAGAGTATGCTTAGACAATTTTAAATGTAGAAAATCCTTCAGAACTAAGCAAATGTATATACGTTCTTCAGATTATTAAAATTACTCAGAGTCTCTCAAGGGATTATTCTTTTGTAAAGAGCAGGTTTACTTTGGATTTTCATAAAATGGATTGTCTTAAAGCAGGTTACATCTGCTCAGAAGCTGCGAGGAGAAATTGATTGATAAGAACTATATAGTTCTTTCTGCTTATTAAAGGAACATCTAGGGATGCTGTCAAAAAATATCTAAAAAGGCACTTGGGGGGCAGTGTTAAGTCTTTATTCCTTTACTTGTCACAATTTCATATCATACAAGCCTTAGGTTGGAGGGATGAAGTAAAGTTTGGATGCAGTACTCCAAGGAGATCCCAGTCAATTAGCTTCATTCACCAGTTAAAAAGCTGTATCCTCTGTGTGGGGAGAATTCAATACTTTTCTCAACACATTCTGCAAAATTCTGAGAATCCATGGAAACTGCCAAATCACATTTTGACTGACATCTCTCCTTCTAAGGAAGTGTAAATATGATTCACTAATTCAAGATGGAATTCCCTTTTCCATGAATAAAAAGGTATAAAGTAAAGAGGCAAAATCATGAAGAAAAACAGTTCTAGGAACATGATGTAATACCCAGAAGTAATGCAAACTTGGGAGCTCTGGTACATGCATTTCCATTTTAGGTCAGAACATTAAAATGAAGTTCTAATAGTGTTCCAACTCACTTTGACCTTAAATAGATTAGCAATTGGATTTTGAAAAATGTGTGCAATGCAACATTGTTAAATCACTGTAAATCAAGTGATGATGAACTAACCTGATGTTAATTGTGAATATTGCTTCCAGACCTCATTTTTTAACAATGTAGAACTATGCTTTATTTTCAATAGCTTTCCCAATATGCTTAATTGCATATTATAACAGAAAGCTCTTTGTAAAATTCTAAAGCCTCATCTATTAAACATTCTTCCATTATTTATCTACATTCAGTTCTCACAGAGAAAATCTTCCCATTTACTACCCTCAAATAAAACTTTAGTAACTGTCAGTTTTTGTAATATAAAGATCTTTACAAAGCTCAATAAATCCAGTCTCTCTCTCTTTTGATTCATAGATATTTTAATTTGATAATACAACTCATCAGGTATCCACTTTAATAAGTTCTGAATATAAAACACAGAAACATTCATGGTTAGAACATTCCTAAATCCTTTGATTGAATAGATACGAATACTAAAAGCATTTTCAAAGGAAAAGGGGAAAGACACAATCTCATTATTACATTATTTTCTTGGCAATTGAAAAAAGTTCCATGACCCATTTTATTAGCAGTTTTCCAAGTCAACCTTATAATGATTTCTGGCCTCTGCCCTTGGGTGCTTTCCAAGGGATTTAGAGGAATATATCACCTTGACTGATATGTGATATAACTATTTAGTACAGCTATGAAATTAACTGTTCACCCCTTAGCCTGGGGCTTAATAGGATCCAGGTTTGATATCATAGGCATTATTTAATAACTCAACACTCACTCAACCCCTTTGTCTCAGGATGTTTAACACTTTAACAAATGCTGACCACTTGCTGCTTTTATCAAGAATCCCCTCACTTAGTCTCACAAACTAAGAATATTCTTCCTATTCATCTAACAAATATTTGTTGAGTACTTACTGTGTGCCAGGTGCTAAGTGCTGAAATCTGATAGTGAATCAAATAAACCCAGTCCTCATGGAACCTTTCCAGAAAATTACATAACATTCCTGCTCTATAGTAGTATTTATACATACTTAATATTAGGTTGGTGCAAACATAATTGTGGTTTCAGACCATGAATTTTAAATCATTATAACAAGGCTCAAACACATCTTTATTAATCAAAATAGGAACCATTACAATCAATAAATTTTTGCCAATGAAAAATGAGTTTATTCCTGTAAAAAAAAAAATCCGTGCTTCAGGATTTGATGAACTCTTGGAAAACATTTTCTGCCTCCTGCTGGTTGTGAAAACATCTTCCCTGCAAAAGGTTGTTGAGACGCTTAAAGAAGTGGTAGTTGGTTAGCGACAGGTCAGGTGAATGTGGTAGATGAGGCAAAACTTCGTAGCACAATTGATTCAACTTTTGAAGCATTGGTTGTGTGATGTGCAGTTGGGCATTGTTGTGGAGAACTGAGCCCTTTCTGTTGACCAATGCTGGCTGTAGGCATTGCAGTTTTTGGTGCATCTCATTGATATACGGAGCATACTTTTTAGGTGTAATGGTTTTGCCAGGATTCTGAAAGTTACAGTGGATCAGACTGGCAGCAGACTACCAAACAGTAACCTTGACTATTTTTTGGTGTAAGTCTGCCTTAGGGAAGAGCTTTGGAGATTCTCCTCAGTCCAGCCACTGAGCTGCTCATCGCCAGTTGTCAAGGTTGTCTTATAAAATCCAATTTTCATTGCACATTACAATCGGATGAAGAAATGATTCGTTGTTGTTGCATGACAGTGAAAGTGCTAGTTGCTCAGTCGTGTCTGACTCTTTGCAACCCCATGGATTGTAGCCTGCCAGGCTCCTCTGTCCATGGAATTCTCCAGGCAAGAATACTGGAGTGGGTTGCCATTCCCTTCTCCAGAAATCTTCCCAACGCAGGGATTGAACCTGGGTGTCCTGCATTGCAGGCAGATTCTTTACCGTCTGAGCCACTAGGGAAGCCCTGTGTAGAAGAAGGGAAGACAACACTTTAAAACGGACAATTGTTTTGATTTGTGGTCAGTTCACAAGGTACCCACTTATTCAGCATTTATATCTTTTCAATTTGCTTCAAATGCCCAAAGACCATACTAAAGGTTGATGTTGAGTTCTTTGGCAACTTTTCCTGTAGTTATAAGAAGATCAGCTTTGACGATCCTCTCGATTGTTGTCGACTTCTGATGGCCAGCCACTATGCTCCTCATCTTCAAGGCTCTTGTCTCTTTTGCAAAACTTCTTGAACCACCACTGCTCTGTACGTTCATTAGCTGTTCCTGGGCCAAATGTGTCACTGAAGTTGCAAGTTGTCTCTGCTGTTTATGATCCATTTTGAACTAGAATAAGAAAATCGTTCAAATTTGCTTTTTGTCTCACATCATTTCCCTAGTCTAAAATAAATATAAAATAAATAACAAGTAATGTCATTAACAAAAAAAAAAGAGAGAAATGCACATTAAAATGATGTATAACACAACCACATTTATTTAAGAATGCATTCCAATATCAATGGCAAAGTTTCACAATGCAAAACTGCAATTACTTTTGCACCAAAGGAAATGGCAACCCACTCCAGTATTCTTGCCTGGAAAATCCCATGGACTGAGGATCCTGGTAGGCTACAGTCCATGGGGTCGCAAAGAGTTGGACATGACTGAGCAACTTCACTTCAATACTACATTTAGCTAGTTCTTGCTCATCTGAAATTCTGGACAGTTTTTTTTTTAAAGTCATCTCAAGTCCCTGCGTATTATATTTACATGGGAGAAAGGCTGAAGAAGTCCACATAATTCAGTGTGCTGTAAAGATGTTATATTATACATAACACAATATTTCTAGATCATATTTTTCCCAGACAATCTAAATTGATGATACAGCATTGAATTCCATGTTAATACAGTAGTGTTTTGGAATCAGCACCTTGTCACATGACTTTGCCTCATTGTTCCTCATGAATTGGAGGTGGAAGGGAGGCGGGAGAGAATTAAGAAAGTTAGCAACTGTGTTTTAAGGTATTGCAAGCATTTTTTTGTTATGTGTCCCCACAGTACTCAACACATAAATCTATATATTGCGTATTATTTTCTATAACCTGCCTTTTCCATTCCAATTTCCAATTTCTACCCTGTAATTTCTAAGTACACATAATTACTACTTCAGGTGTTAAATTCTACATTCGCAAGTATCTACACCCCAGCCCTCCAAAACAAAAGACGTCAGCTAGCTAAATACAATTACCACATTATAAAATGTGCAAATTTTAGCTATAATCATGGTCTAAGAATATTCAAACACAGACACTTCCTCAAGGAACTGAATTAAAAGGCCTAATGGTAAAATCTAAGTTTTGCCTTCAGTAATTCTGACTTCGGGATACACCAATAAGTGACCAATTTCCCAACCTTAGAAATAAGAAAATAGGTATAACAACAAAAATCCTATGCGAATATTCACAACTTTTCATTATTTTCCTTGTAGGGAAGATTATCTCCCTGATACTTTGTTCAATGTTAATTTATTTAAATCAGTAGGGAAACCTATTTTTTGAGCTCCAACTCAAAAACAGGCATTTTTCTAGGTGTTGAAGATACTGTTGTGGAAAATAAAAACAACTTATTCCCTCATGAAGCTGACCTTCTAATCAGAGAGGCAGATAAGCCCTCTGCTCTAGTCACCTACTCAGTCACGTGGGCAGGAAGCCCTGCATTGGCAATAATGTTGATAGACAATTCTGAACTTGGCTTTGTTATAATGTACTACATTCATTATGTACTCTGAATATAGCACCTTTTCCCTCCAGTCCACCTGTGTCTTCAGGTAACGTTTTATCAGCAGTAAATCAATAATATAAAAAACCATTGAGATTTAGCAAATTCTATAAATGGAAATAGCAGAAGTAGAAGAATATGGTATTTATTCTCATAAACATGATTCAAAGCAGACTGATCAATTAGTATGTCTTTGGTAGGCAGTTTAACAGTGTTCACATTTGATATCCAGATTTTACCAGTTGTCTAAAGCTGGCATCCAACCTGATTGATTGGAGCTTCTGCTGTGGTAACTGTTAAATATTCAAATATCACCCTGGCAATGCTTGCCAAAATTTTGGTTAAACATGCCCTTTGACCCAAAAATTCCACTCATGAGTGTAATCTAAGATATACTTACACATGTAAGAAATAGTCCAAGTAAAAAGATATTCATTATAATATCGTTCAATACAGCAAGTGATTAGAAATGACCTAAATGTCCATCAACAGAGTCCTAGTTAAATAAACTGTGGTACATCTATAGAATGGATTATTATGCCAGTTTTTTTAAAAATATGAGACAACTCTGGGTGTAATGATATGGAAAACTCTCTAAAAAGCACTGCTAAATGAAAAAAATCAAGGTAGAGAACATTGTGCAATGTACTACTGTTTGTGTATGCATCCACACATACGGATACACACTGACAGTCCACTGAAGGTGTGTCTGGTGGTATATACGAAAAAACAGGTAACTAGTGGCCTGCAGGGACGGGATTAGGTAGCTAACTATTGGATGGTAGAGGGGCTCACTTTTACCTCAAATCTCTTTGCTACCTTTTAAATTTTATACTATGTGCATGTGTAGCCTGCTTACATTATTTTTTAAAGAAAATCAAATAAACATAGTGCCCCTTATTTTCTCCATACCCAGGAAAAATTTAACTATATTGTAGATATTAAAATGAAAGACATAACTACAAATAAATGCTGGAGAGGCTGTGGAGAAAAAGAAACCTTCCTACACTATTGGTGGGAATATAAGTTGGTGCAGCTACTATGGAAAACAGTCTGGAGGTTTCTCAGAAAACTAAAAATAAAATTATCATATAATCCAGCAACCCCACTCCTGGGCATGTATCTGGACAAGACTATAATTCAAGAAGATACAAGCACCCCTGTTCATAGCAGCACTAGTCACAATAGCAAAAACACGGAAGCAACCTAAACGTCCGCGGACAGATGATGGATAAAGAAGATGTGTAACAGATACACAATGGAATACTACTCAGCCATAAAGAAGAGCAAACTAGCGCCATTTGCAGCAACATGGATGCAACCAGAGATTACCATACTGAGTGAAGTACGTTAGAAAGAGAAAGACAAATACCAAACATTATCACTTATATGTGGAAACTAAAATATGGCACCAATGAACCTAACTGCAAAACAGACTCACACACATGGAGATCAGATTTGTGGTTGCCAAGTGGGAGAGGAGGAGGCAAAGGGATTGACTGGGAGTTTGTGGTTGGTAGATGTAAGCTATTACACTTAGAATGGATAAACAATAAAGGTCCTACTGTGTAAGCACAGGGAACTATATCCAATATCCTGGGACAAACCATAATGAAAAAGAATGTATATATGTGTGCAACTGAGTCACTTTGCTGCACAGCAAAGACTGGCACAATACTATACATCAACTATACTTCCATTTTTTTAATTCAAAAAATAAATGAAATGAGAGATATAAAAATCAAACATTCCCAAGTTTTCTACTCTAACCAGAAAGTATACCATGCATATATATGCTGTATGGATTTGTCCCTTTTAATCTTATAATTCTAATAAAATGCTACTAAGCTGTATATTTTATATTTTTCCATGATGTATAATTCAGAAGATAGATACACAACCCACATGTACCTTAGGTCGAGTTCCCAATTTTTTCTTTGGGCTTAATGTTGTTAAATAGGGTAGAAAGTTGCTTGCAGGGTCAGCAAACTTTTGATAAAAGCTGTTTCCAAGGGACTCTGAGTCAAGATCATATTCACTATTCATCCTTTAGCATATCACTTGTCAAGTTCTACTCACTCACAGGTATACAAAAAGATTTAAAACTGTTGAACTTAACCTTTTATTTTCAGAAAGTTCAAAATTCCTTTAGAAGTCACAAAGGTAGATGATTGCAATGCTTATAAAAAAGAAGAAACTTACTTTGATTATTTTAAGGGCAATGTCTTTACTTTTTCGCTTTACTTATCATCTACTGCTGATACATATTGACATAAGTACAAATTATTTTCAAAGACTGCCAGGGAGTATTTTTATTCTATAATAAACAAAGAAAAGTGTGCATCTCCAGAAAAGTAATGAAATTTTGTGTCAAGATAAATTTAGCACTTAATGTTTGCTGCAGATTTAAATCAATGCAGATAACACTAAACAAAACAAAACAAAACAAAAAGGTACAAGGGAAGATTCAGAAACATTGATCATGGTCAAAGTACACCCATACACTGTTAAGAGGTTTACTTCAGTAATATCTGTGGTCACTGACTAAATCAATGAAACTAATTCTTTCAAGAATATCCAATTATAGTTTACAATAGAGTGAGTGTTCTAATAAATCAGCATACTTTACATAGGATTAGACAAAGCCAACTGCAAGTTAACAACAAAGCACAAAAAATCCAGGATCAACACTCAGTAGGCCCAGAAAATAGTCTTGTAATAAATTATTTACCTTTGAATCATGGAATATAAACATTTCAAGGCTATACCTTTCTGACAGATAGCATATGGCTAGCAGTATTAATAGAGTTTGATTAAGCACTTAAGAGATCAATATACCTCTGTCATAGTTACACAATTTAAAAAAAAACAAACCAGCATGTTCAGTGAGTGAAAACCAACATGAACTGCAGTACTATATTACTCAGAAAATTAACTAATATTTTTCACAATTACATTGATGATTTGGAAAATAGGCCTTCTTAACAGAAATCAAGCACTTAGAAGCAATGGACTAAAACAAGAGTGAAGTAAGAGGAATATAAGAAATCAAGTCAGTTAATATTGGCTTGGATTTTTTCCCCAAGAAATATACACTTATCATGGGTAAAAAAATATTTGATTGATATCTAAGCAAAATATTAGTAACAAACGGCTTAGTGTTTTTTGGCCACTGGTGGTAAGAGAAGAAATTCAGATACTGAACCAAATTTGTCCTGGAGCAACACAGGCTCTCTTGAATGATGCAATAACAATCACAGGTCAATAAAATTGAAATCTGATTTTTATCCAGTCAGATTGCTGAATGTAGATAGCCAATCCTGACCATTAATATCCCAAAGTGGACTGAGACATAATATGCTACTGAATTTAATTGCTATTGATTCACAAAAAAAGGTTTCCAGAAGCAAAAAGCAGTATCTATAAATGCATATCAAGAAGCTCATGGGACTCTCTGTTGTTCCTTTAGGATTAGAGGCACTGGAATGCTTCAAGAAGTTGAAGGCACTGTATTATTATACTTTCAGGTACTATATTACTGTACCCTCAATACAATAGGGCTTGAGGATTTAGGTTGCTTGACACTGACTTGATTTCAAAAATTGGACCAGTAAGGCTTGATTATGACTGGATTGAGTCTTAAATTTAGGAGCTGGAGCATTAGTCTGGAGAGACAGAAATCTAAAGTTACTTGTCTTGGCTTTGCTCTGTATCATTAGGGAGTAAGAATCAGGTATTGGGATGTAGATGAAAAGAGTTGAAAAGCAGTTCGGTAGAGATGAAAGACTATGAACTTTGGAGCCCAAGAACCTGAGTTTGACTCCACTAATTACATTCCTGCCTAGGCTCAATATTCTCATCTGTAAAACTGGGGATATTAATTACCCTTTGCTATAGTATTATAAGAATTTAGTAAAAGCAGAAGGAAAATATCCAAGACAGGACTCAAAAATGGGTATTATTTAGGAAGGTCCATATGCTTTTCTCATAGTATAACTCAGAGGTATAGGTTTCATTATTTAGTCTTTAAATATTCTTGTAACAAGAAGTGCAATGGGAAACTGAATAGAGTCCAATTTGTTTTAAAATTTGGTTATTTCAAAAGTTCAAACCAGTGAATCTCATTCATAGCTGCTGTTGAGCTATTATAAATACCAATGCTCTGTGTCACACTTGACCAATTAAATCAGTATTCATGGGGGTTGATCCCAGGTTTCAGTATATCACCAAGAGGTAGAACCACTGGTTTTACAAGTCTCTTTGGGGCACTTTTTAGTCATCTGGAATAACTATAATTTACTTAAACATTCAAAATTCATCCCTTGAAGCTGGGCTCAATGGTTGTCCCAAAGTCTGAATTCTGTTAGCAAGATTAGAAAACAGGTGTGGGATACAGAGCTGTTGGGTAAGCAACGATGCTGTAAGCCACACTTGCTAAAAGGATTTCTAGTGTCCTCTAGTATTCAAAATTGTCTTCATGTTATTGCTAACACTGTTCTCTCTTGCTTTTGGAACAATTTACCTCATGACATAACCTTGGAGGACTTAGAAGTTTACAAACATGAAATAAGAAAGAAATGAAAGCATATCAATTTAATATTTGCAAAAGTTTATTCCTTACACACTATTTTACTACCAACAATGGATCTTGTCCACAACTGTTGTAGCTAGAGCCTTCATTTGTGTGCATATGTGCAAATAAACACATATAAGCACAATTTTATTCTTTTTCTCCTTTATTCTGCTCCCCTATTTCCTCTGACATACTATGGGGGCAGTGTGTTATTTATAGGTGCAATAGTTGCTAGACAGTAATATGCATTTAGAATAGGAGTTAAAATTACAGACCATCAGACTCTAGTTGCTATTCTGTCAAGCATTAGGGAAGAATGCCAATTATTTAAAACATGAACAATCAATTAAAATTGATTCTGGTTTGCTCCCCATTGATTCTCTGGCTGAAACTTGAACAGGGAGTGCTTCTAGAAGACAAAAACTGCAGAGTTCCTCCGGTTCATATTCTTGCATGCTGCGGTATATTGAACTCCCTTTCTAAGTGGCAGGTACTTCAAGATTCAGATCATTTAAATGTGAAAAACTCTTATGTGGTAAAAAATGCAAGAAAAGGAAATGTTTCCTGCCAGCCAATATTCCACAATAGCCCATTCTATTAGTAATCTATCACTGTTATTCCTATTACAGAAAACTAGAGGGAGTATTACGAGTTGAGAAAGGTATAAATTGATGACAGATGATATTTGACTATTTAATGTAATAACTGACCTACAGATTATTATCCTGTAAAGAGCCTATTGCTGCTGCCAGTTTAGCCTCTTAACCTGGTGGCTTCTTCCCTAGGCTTAGCTACTACATCTCTGACAGTCAATTTCCACAAAGACCACCTTCAACTATTATGCTTTAACTCCCACATACTGTGTTGCACTACTTCACCATTCCTCGGATTAGTCTCTGTAGAATATTCATCGCCAGCCCTATACCTGTAATCATCACTCTTCACCTCTCCTTACAAAAGCTACTTAACATCTTGTTGCTATCTCACCATTCACTCAAATGGAAGATATGGTGTGATTACAGTGAAGAGTGCTTCAAATCCAGTAGGCCAGTGATTTTCAAAGTCTGATCTTTGGACCAGCATTATCAGCCTATCTGGGAATTAGATAGAAATGCAAATTCTTGTGCTCCATCTTAGAGCCACTGAATCAGAAACACTAGGGATATGGTCCAGCAACCTGAGTTTTAACTCAAGATACACACACGCATACACATACATATATGTATAACTGAATCACTGTGCTGCACAGAAGAAATTGACACAACACTGTAAATCAAGTACACTCCAATAAATTTCTTTTTAAATACACATGGTTCTGATGCATGCTAAAACTTGAGAACCACTGTGGTAAAACAAACTTTGCTCTGAGATCTTTCTGTCAGTGGTCATCCCTTTCCATCGAGTGGGACAGTGGATGGCCTAGTAAGTACTGCTCTTGTTCTTAGAAGAAATGTTAGCAGTTCCCAGTGTCATAGCTATATGATAAGCTGATTACAATTGCCATCCCGTAAATCTTTAATTTTGGCTGACGATCAAAGCCAAATTAATACTCTATTCCCCTGCCTCATGCTCCCAGGGTCGTTTTGAACTTTTCCACACAGTTTTGTGTTTGCCCATCAGATATCATTTGTCACAGAATAGGCAACAAAATTGATGAGTGGGCCTTAGTGGAGAGTTGCAGTTCCTGTACTGGAACATAGAAGGTTTGGGTTATAAATGTGCAGAAGCTTACAGATAACGGTCTCTAGAACTTTTCTTGGAGATTGTGATACCTAGAGCTGAAAAGAGTTTGCCAGAGGATGGGAGGCAGACTTAAATGAGACAGTCAAGTAACTCAGTTGGTACTTTCTCAAGTACAAGCTGCATGAACTAGAACAACTAAGACTCAGCCTAAGAACAAGTTAATCTGTTCTCTCCTCATCTGCAAATAAAGGATGGCTTTGATGCGATGCTGACAGCAGAAATCCAATCAGCCACATCTTTAGAAAGTAGCTTCCTCCAACTTCCAAACATAAAATCTTCCAAATATTAAATCAGAGAATTTGGGGACCAGAAGAAATCTTAGTAAATATAATTTTATAGATTTCCTCACTTTACAGACTAGGAAACTAAGGCACAGAGATGTTAACAATGATGAGGTCACACAAGATGATGGTAGAAAAGCTGAGACTAGAATCCAGAAATCCTGTCCTCTATGCAACGTCCTTGTGTTATCCTGTGCTGAACCACCTGAGACCTGCATAGATGCAAATCTACTCATGCTAAGGGATGCTCTGGAGAAGGAAATGGCAACCCACTCCAGTATTCTTGCCTGGAAAATCCCATGGATGGAGGAGCCTAGCAGGCTACAGTCCAGGGGATTGCAAAGAGTTGGACACGACTGAGCAATGAAACCACCACTAAAAGAGATGCTCTTATTAACTAATGACAACTGTTATTGACGGGCATCCTGTATGTCATGAACTGAAATTAAGACAAAAGTTTTATCTCCTACATTTCCTGATTGATTTGATCATTTTGGTAAGAGCAGAGGTGACAGACCAAACACTGAGTCAATTGGTCTTCAGTAATTTCACTTTAGGAAGTAGAGTCTGAGGAAACTATCTGAATTGTAAACAGCAGTTAATACTTTTAAAAACTGTAAAGAACATAATTTTGAGACAACAGAGGAACTGTTGCATACATTTTATAATTTCTGAATGATCCAATGCTATGAAAATACTAAAATAATAAATTTTTTTCATTATATGACTTAAACATGCTTAAGCATAATGACAAGTGAAGAAAAGCAGGATATAAAAGACTATCAGTTCAGTTCAGTTCAGTCGTTCAGTCATGTCCAACTCTTTGCGACCCCATGGACTGTAGCATGCCAGGCCTCCCTGTCCATCACCAACTCATGGAGTTTACTCAAACTCATGTCCATTGAGTCAGTGACGCCATTCAACCATCTCATCCACTGTCGTTCCCTTCTCCTCCCGCCTTCAATCTTTCCCAGCATCAGGGTCTTTTCAAATAAGTCAGCTCTTCGCATCAGGTGGTCAAAGTATTGGAGTTTCAGCTTCAGCATCAGTCCTTCCAATGAATATTCAGGACTAATTTCCTTTAGGATGCACTGGTTTGATCTCCTCGCTATCCAAAGGACTCGCAAAAGTCTTCTCCAACACCACAGTTCAAAAGCATCAATTCTTCAGTGCTCAGCTTTCTTTATAGTCCAACTCTCACATCCATACATGACTATTAGAAAAACCATAGCTTTGACTAGACGGACATTTGTTGGCAAAGAAATGTCTCTGCTTTTTAATATGCTGTCTAGGTTGGTCATAGCTTTTCTTCCAAGGAACAAATATGTTTTAATTTCAGGGCTGCAGTCACCATCTGCAGTGATTTTGGAGCCCCCCAAAAAAACCAAAGTCTGTCACTGTTTACAATTTCAACTAAATTTAAATTATATTAATTCTGCTTTATATTTATTTAGAAAACTCCTGAAAAGAAATATATCAAAATATTAATACTGCTAATAACAGTTGTTTAGGAAAATATTTTATTTTCTTTTTACATGCATGTATAATCTACATTTTATAATCAGAGAATGATTACATTTATATTCAGAATAAAAAACTAGGGAGGAAGAAAGTGAGCAATTATTTACATTGGTGTCTTGTTAAATTTCCTTATTTACAGGAAAATAAAGCAAATGTGTTTTCAATTTTTATGTCTCTTTAGCCATCACAAAAGCAGCTACTTTTGAAAAAAAAAACTTAAATTATCCTCAAGAATGTCTTTTATAAGTCCACTGAAGAATTTAGTTAAGCTTTAGTTTTTGAGATAATTCAAATTCCCAAACTCAGGTGGATGAGTAACTATGATAAGATGAACAGTCCTCAGGAGCTTCTGATTAACCTTAGGAATCACATTCCTCTAAAGATATATATAAAATTTTGGAAGCCACACAATGTGATAATCTGTACTACTGAAGATGACTTTTTAATTAAGTAATAATACATCTAGTGTTTTAACAACTATTTCAAGATCAAAGTGCTCCTGATAAACTTGTCTGGTATATATGTATGAGTTTGTGTGTCCATAATTTAAAACATTCCTCCAATACTCTGGCCAGTCAATAAATAACTTTAATACTGTCACAGTTAAGTGCCTAGAATCCCCTCTGAAATGAGCTAGAGTGTAAATAATAATTTTTTAAAAGAGAGCCTCATATTGTAACTGAGAAAGGGTGAGTTCCTGAAAGGGGTTATTCTAGGGAAGTAGGGAAATACTCAAGATAGAAACATCTCCATATTTTGAAATCTGTTACCATCCAGAGTAGGGGGAAGTGGGATTCATCAGACTGGTGAGAAAGAGAGCTCAGAGAGAGGCTGGTTTCAGAAAGAGGCAAGATTTAGAGCAGGAAAAGATAAGATTATTGTAAGGTCACCCAGGCTTTCAAATAAGGGGTGGCTCAAGGAAGAAAAGGTGAGTCAGCTTCAGAGACTGAGTGAAATGAAGAAGAAAACCTACTAAAGTCGCTTTGAGTGCCCACTCCAAGCAAGGCCAAATGCTGAAGCTTTGTTATGTGTGATGGGAGGCAATATGGGCAAGAAATGGGGAGGTGGACCAAAAAGAGTAGGCTTCTTCAGAGGTTAAAAGAACTGAATGTGAGAGATCATGTTGAAACTAATAAGAACTCAGAGACTTAGCCTAATGTAGCTATTTAGCCACACAGCTATGGCAAGTGATAAGAAAGACCTCTAAACACTACAGAGGAATGAGCAAGCCCCTGGATGTATCCTTAAGTAGAATAAGCAAGAGACAGAAGCATATGTGTCTCTTATAGGCTGCGTGCATGTGTGCTAACTAGCTTCAGCTGTGGCCGACTCTGTGCGACCCTATGGACTGTAGCCCACCAGGCTTCTCTGTCCATGGGATACTCCCGGCAAGAATACTGGAGTGGGTTGCTGTGCCTTCCTCCAGAGAATCTTCCTGACACAGGGACTGAACCCATATCTCCTACGTCTAACCTGCATTGGCAGGCAGGTTCTTTACCACTAGCACCACCTGAGAAGCCTTTGTGTAAGACAAATAAAGGGGGATTCTGTGTTGTGAGTATGTATGTGTGTGTGTGTGTGTATACATATGTACATATATATTTACTAAAGAAACTATGGAAAGATAACAACAACAACAAAAAATATATATATATATATAAAAGTTACCCACACAGCAAGAGAAAGGACGAAGATTTTCAGTAAAGAGAAAAGAGAAACAAACATAAAATCAAAAGTACTATATAGAATAAGCTACAATTTTATATTTGACTTGGAAATACCAGTACACACTCATAATTTATTTTTGTTTTAAAAATATGTTATATCTGCCAAGTAAAAAAAGTTAAAAGCACTGACAACCCAGGAGCAACGAGCTCCCCTAGAGCCCAGAATACAACATTTAATATCATTTCTCACTTAAAGGAAATCACCACTGATTCCAGGGACAGAGAAGAAACTGAACAGAATGTACTTAGGAAACCTAATAGCAATAATGCTATCAAGGACTACTAGAGTCATGACAAATGAACAACCAACTTCAAGTGGTTCTTCAGTTGAGGGACAATGTAAGTATTAAGAAGAATGACTACAGTACATTGAAAGCTGTAAGTTTATAATGGCACCAAAATGTAACAAAACCCGGATTTTTTTTTTTTTTTAAGTTGTCAGGACACCAAATTCACTCATATGAAACTGATAGATTTAAAATACAGAATGAATTGATTTCAGATGAATTAAATAGTTGATGAGCAAAGTTCTCATCAATTCTTGGAAGAAAGGTGGCTAATAAAGGAAGAAGGAATGGTTAAATTAGAATATCACCATCTGCAACCCCTGACGAAAATACTGATACTGCAACCATTTTCAATGGCCAAAAGCCACTACATAAAAGGCTGAAAGGGAATAGGGTCTAGGGATTCCAGGGTCACTAGGCTGTTGATTACATCAATGGTGAATCAGGCTGGACATCCTTGGCTGCACATCAGAATCTCTAACAGCAGGAAAGGCAGGCCGGAGGGGCGGCTTCTGTATGGGTCTGTCCTGGACCAACTGTTAACCACGGTTTTGATCTATTCTCAAATGTAGAGATCTGCGGTCTGTAGAGTTTGATTCATTGACACTGAGAATCGGCACCTGAGGAACGGCCTCCTGCCAGAGGACTGGTGACACACTTTTACAACGTTTAGAAACTGTGGGTGGTGGACATGGACAGAAGGCAGGTGGAGAACAGCTCCCACCACAGGGCCTGGAGCAGGACCTGTTGATCCTGGCTGTACATTAGAATCTCTGAGAGTCCGTGAGGGGCTGGGAGAGGGGGTGGGAGAGAGACACTGCAAAGTGTTCTTGCCTGGACCCCACCCTTCAGAGATTAATGCTATCTTTTAAAATTCAACTTCTGCCCTTCTCCCCAAACACATGATTCTAATGAGAATCCAGGGTTGAAAACCATACCGACCAAAAATATTGGCAGAAAAATTTCACAGTCCTCTTCAGACACCATGGTTAAGAGCTTAGAGGCCAAATCATTTCAGCTTGAATTCCACCTTCAATATTGAACAGTTATATGATCTTGTGCAAGTTATATTACCTCTACACTTTGGCCTTCTTATCTATATGATGAGGATAACGAATTAAGTACGTAAAATTGTGTTCCTCATATGACTGTTGGGAAGATTAATTGATTTAGACATTTACCTTGTGGCTCAGCTGGTAAAGAATCCACCAGCAATATGGGAGACCTGGGTTTTGATCCCTAGGTTGGGAAGATCCCCTGGAGAAGGGAAAGGCTACCCACTCCAGTATTTTTCCTGGAGAATTCCAGGGACTCTATAGTCCATGGGGTCACAAAGAGTCGGACACAGCAAAGCGACTTTCACTTTCTCTTTCAAAACATTTAGAAGAGAGCCCAGCATTAAATAAAGACAATTATTATATTTCACAGTATCTTTTAAAGAGAACTACTTTTGAAGTCTCTTCAGGTTAGTTAGGTACTTAACTCAGGGATGGATTTTAATCATGTTTATTGAATTCCCTGGTGTAAGCCAGGAGACTACCTATTCTTTCTAGGATGCTTTAACTGATCTCCAGGTTGGGAAAATGTCCTCATACTCTGAATTCTGAAATATGTCATTTACATTTCTTACAATATCCCAAAATATGTCTTTTCATATCTATATTCTTCCATAACATTAAGTTCTCTAGGACTCTCTATAGTGAACAAAATATTCATAAAATTAAGAACAGGCAATGATGTGGGAAAGCGAGCACTTTAAAATCAAATGTGGACTCCTTAGCTGCCTTTCACTCTGGAAAACAAAGAATGAGAGACAGGGAAAAATCATGGAACATGTAACCCTGCACAGCAGAGAAAGAAAATAAAGGGGGAGGAGAGAATGATCTGGCAAAGAGACTAGTACAGACTAGCTTAGGACATCACCAGAAAGGTGAGGAGGGGGATACACAGGATGAGGTGGGTAACAGGGATCCAAAAATAAACCTATTATTCTTCACAGTACAATAGAGATGGTAGAGATTCAATTTTTTAATAATTTTTTATCCAGAAGATTATTTAGAACCTGAATCTTATACAAAATATAGAAGCCTGAATATGATGAAGGATTAAGAAGCTAATGAATCAAAATATGCAACCAGTAAAATAATCCCCATCTTTGATTATCTTAGGGCTTCCCTAATAGCTCAGTTGGTAAAGAATCTGCCTGCGATGCAGAGACCCTGGTTCAATTCCTTGGATGGGAAGATCTGCTAAAGGGATAGGCTACCCACTCCAGTATTCTCAGGTTTCCATTTTGGCTCAGCTGCTAAAGAATCCACCTGCAATGCAGGATACCTGGGTTCAATCCCTGGGTTGGGAAGATCACCTGGAGAAGGGGAAAAGCTACCCACTCCAGCATTCTGGCCTGGAGAATTCCACTTACTGTATAGTCCATGAGGTCATCCATGGAGTCAGACATGACTGAGCGACTTTCAGTTTCACTTTGATTATCTTAACTCTGAACACTGTCATCAAACAGTGATATTCAGAGGAGGGAACAGTCTAAGTAGAAACCACAGAGACACTGGTACCATAAAATGCAATTCACATTGTACACTTTTTAGTTAGTTACCATGTGTTTCCAGTTTTCATGTACCCATCACCATAGATCCTGCATAAAATGTGGCATGTTTGCAGATGGTTTGTTCTCTAAGTTTCACTATAAGCTCAACTGGAACATTTCTTTTTACTTCAGCAGCTATATAAACTTTGTTTTTCTTTTCAATCACATCACAGTCCTCAGACATGAAAAAAAATTGTGTGGAAACTATGAGTTCACTGCTTATACTTATTTTTAAATCTTAAATGAATTAAACTTAAACCTGAGTAGAAACTGGATTAGTCTTATATGAGAAAAGTTCACAGTCATCAATAGAAGTGATTTTACCTTTTATGATTTGTGGACTTCTTCTTTGGTTTGTCTTCTACAACACTCTGTTCATGTGAGGAAACGATCTCAGCATTACTGACTTCCCGTGGGGAGTCCACACTGAGTGCAGGCACAGCACACCTTGAGAGCTCCCTGAGCATCGTTAGCAGAAAGCAGTGACTCTGCAGAAGAAAAACTAGGAAGAAGAAAATCAGATTAAATAATTAGTGTCAATTAGCTCCAGCAAAATCATTCTGTAAACAATTGGTCTCCAGTGCCCTGCTTAATTATGTGAGACTTCCATGTTCCTTACCAAGCTTGCTTTGATTCCTGTTGACTCTTGAGCTTCCCAGAGGTATATAATTAATTATTGTCTTATAAATAAACCCTTGGTAATTAATGGTGGCAGAAAACACTCTTAAAAAAAAGTATTCAAGAAAAAAGACCTTGCCTATGTGAAATGACCTTTGCAGCATTTTTCAGGAGGAACCCATCATATAGTTACAATAAATGGCTGGGAGTTTGACTGAGAGCTGACAAGTAAACTCATCCTCTCCTCTTTACATGCCAGGAAAGAAAACACTTCATGTTGTGTTGCCTTTGAAAATCTTTGTAATTCACTAGATTCTAATCATTCTAATCATTCTAATTTTGTCTTAGACCTAATTAAAATACATTTTCAAACATCCAATTATAAATAATCAAACAGTTTATCTTGAGGGTATTGTATACAGTGCATTCACACACAGTCCAACAGGGAAAAAAAAGACAGAGACTAAAATAGAAATAGCATTCCATTATTCAGGTGCACCTTTAAAATCTGGCATCTGGTCTCTTCAGCTCTTAAATGGCATTTCAATCTCCTTTCAAGAATGGTAGATGCCAACAAGGTTATCATCCCCCATAAACATACCTCAACATTTTGTACATCAGTGATAGTAGTTTCTTTCATATGTATACTTGTGCTGTGCTAAGTCGCTTCAGTAATGTCCAACTCTTTGCAACCCTATGAACTGTAGCCCACCAGAATCCTCTGTCCACAGGATTCTCCAGGAGCAAGAGTACTGAAGTGGGTTACCAGGCACTCCTCCAGAGGGTCTTCCTGAGCCAGGGATCGAACCCACATCTCATATGTCTCCTGCATTGGCAGGCAGGTTCTTTACCACTAGTGCCACCTGGGAAGCAGTCCTATAAATTATTTACCTGGTTTGTTTTTGTTTTTGTATCCTAAAAAGCATTACAGTATCATATAGGAGTCCATGCGTTAAAGAACCCATAGAGGCTCCAATTTATAAGATAATAGATATACAAATCAAGAAACAGGGAAATTCCAAAATACAGTCATCAATAAACAACTGTCATACTAGGACATTTTAGGAAGTTTTAGGTCTCTGTCTAGACTACCAATTTGCATATGCACTCATAGGATTCTAAAAGAAGCATAATGTGAAACTGATTCACTAAATTTCAGGTGCCAAAAATTTTAATATTAAGATTGCTTCCAACCATGGTCATATTTCCCTTGCCATGTCCTTCCTTGTAACAGCCACTGATGTTATGGCTGAGATCTTGGCTTCTAGTTCACTGTATGCCATAAATCTTTGGTAACCAGGAGAGTCTATTTTTGAGTGAGAATGATGAAGTATGATTGTATTGAATTCCATGTATTAGATAACAAATAATGTAAAATGATAAATCACAGTTTTTTTAGTCTTTTACATGGAAATACTTTGTTTCTTGTATAAGCTGTCAAATTATATTTAATACTAATAACATTAGCAAATTTAATTTTGAAAAAAAATTAAATAAAAACTAGAAGTCAAAATTATAGCTCTTATAAACATTTTAAATAAAGGACTCATCATCTCTAAAAAAATTAATATCATTGAAAAAATCTCTAAAACATATAAACACAAAACATTCCATCATTTATCATGCTTGGTATGTTTTCTAAAATGACACAGAAGTTTTTGCAATGACAATTATGTTTTAAATAACATTTCAATATGTAATAAAATCACAAATAATGTATCTGCAGTTAATATTTGCCCAAACCTAAGGCTCAGAGTGTAAAGAATCTGCAGTGCAAGAGACCTGGGTTTGATCCCTGGGTCAAGAATATCCCCTGAAGAAGTGAATGGCAACCCACTCCAGTATTCTTGCCTGGAGAATTCCATGGGCAGAGGAGCCTGGCAGGCTACAGTACATGTGGTCACAAAGACTGAGCAACTAACAGACAACTTTTTGGAGTTGGAAATGGTAACCCACTCCAGTATTCTTCCCTGGAAAATTCCATGGACAGAGAAGCCTGGCGGGCTACAGTCTATGGGATCACAAAGAGTCAGGCAGAATTGAGTGCACACACACGCAATCAACTTTTTAAAATGAGTGCTAGAGAAGCAAAAAGTAATAAGAAAACCACTGTGAATGATGAAAAAACTTTTCTTGTAAATTTGTATTGTGAAAGTATACTACAGGACACAAATAAGAGTACTCAAAAGGATTTAGTTAATAATTTCAAAAGCTTTTCCCAAGTCACATCAGATTTTAAGACATATATGTTGATTATGTCAATAATTGATATGATTAAGTGAAGAGAAAAATTCAAAAGGAGAGGAATTTTCTAATAAGTTTTACTATGTTTAGTGTGAAGGGAACCCATTATAAAAACAAAATATGTTTTCGTCCCAAAACATATCAATAATTTATATGAAATGTTTAATGCGTCTATACAAAAAGTATGCATAATGAAAAATGTGCAGCAGTGAAGTATGAGGGGTGCTTCTATATAAAACTCAGTGGGTCAGAGGTACAACTCTGAAACCCAGAGCTGTGCACAGTCAAGGCAGACAGCAGGCACAATGACATGTTAAATTACCTACATGATGTATAGCTTAATGAACCCCCTCGTGTTGATCACACTTGGCATTAATCAAGAGCCATGAACAGATTCCCTTTTTTTCTCAATGCAGTTCTGATAAACTGCAATTTCATTTAACCTTGGACAGCAACTTTAATAGCTTCCACAGGACAACTGTCGATACCTTCCTGGGTATACAGTGATTAAAACACAACCCAAGATGCATGTTATGAATTTTCTTCATTTGAAATTAGAATTTTTATTCTTAATAACTATTTGTATAAAATATGCTAAACATACTGAGATGTGTAAAGATTTGCATTAATCTGAAGTTTAGATTTGCCATGTGATATTATAGAATATTAATTAATAACATATTCATGAGCATGTTTATTGATGTATTTGTTTTACTCCTTTCAAATAACACTTGCCCTGAACAGAAACAACAGAAGAAAGAAATTCAGAGTTGAAGTTAACTATCAAGCAGATGTCCCCAACTGTCTATAATATGTACCCAAGATATACACTCCAAGTACTTGGGTACAAATGGGAAAAAATTTCCCATTAGGTCCAATTAGGGAGTGAGTGATGCCTTCCCTTCATTAACACTGTACATATAGTGGGGAGTGGGCAAGATAGCAATATGGTATTAAGAGATACGAACTACTATGCATAAAATAGATAAACAACAAGGATATATTGCACAGCACAGAAGAATATAACCATCATTTTATAGTAACTTTACATGGAGTATAATCTATAAAAGTATTGAATCACTACATTTGTACACCTGAAACTAATATTGTAAATCAACTACACTTTAATTAAAGTAAAATATATTCAAGAAATGAAAAAAAGCGCACATGTAATAGTCAAATAATGTGACCAAATTCAATTAAGAAAGCATTGCTAAATAAAACAAAACCATCCTGTTTCAATTTTCTTCCTATAACTTAAATGTATTCATTTGCTAAACACTGCTAATGTCTAGTCAATTTCCTAAATTTTAAATACAACAGCTGGATCAAAAATATCATGAGGTGATTTTCTTTACATATGATGATCTATAATGCTAAGACACTTCCGCCAGGTCAATTCACTTGACATTTGATTATGTGAAGTTTTACCTTGAGAGTCCATAACATCTCTGATATTATTCCACCCTTAGGAGAGGGTGGAATTAAGAGTAAGAGGTTAAGATTCATCATAGCATATACAATGCCAGAATTTATTTCCCTCTGAACAAAAGGAGACAATTAACGAGCCAAGAGGTACACAGAATCAACAGGATGGGAGGCAGGGAGGCAGAGTAAAGCTACAGACTGAGTCACACACATACAATCCTCTATTTTATGAGAAAATACCCTGACAATCAGTGTGGTGTGACTACTATTTTTAAAACCTGAAAACTGGCATCAGTGTCTACCAATTGCATTGATGAGAGATTAAAGGTGACATGACCAATTGGAAAAATACACCATGCTCATAAATTAGAAGAAATAATAGTTTAAAAGGCCACATTATTTGAAGACAATCTATAGACTCAGTGCTATCCCTATCAAACTACCAATTGCATTTTTCACAAAACTGTAACAGATAATTCTAAAATTTGTATGGAAACACAAAACACCCTCAATTGTCAAAACAATCATGAGAAAGAAGAACAAAGCTAGAACTACCATATGCCCTGATCTCTAACTATACTACAAAGCAACAGTAATCAAAACAGCATGGTACTGTCACAAAAACAGACATATAAATTAATGGAACAGAATAGAGAGCCCAAAAATTAACCCCATTCATATGGTCATTTAAACTATGACAAAGGATGCAATAATATACAAGAGGGAAAAAAAATGACTTCTTCAGTAAATGGCTTGAGAAAAACAGATAGCTACAAGCAAAAAAATCAAACTAGACTACTTCCTCACACTACATACAAAAATAAACTCAAAATGGATTAGAGACTTTCACGTAAGACCTGAAACCATAAAACTCCTTGAAGAAAACATAGGCACTATGCTCTTTGACATCAGTCCTAGCAATATATATATATTTTTTAATATTTGCCTCCTCAGGGAAGGGAAACAAAAGCACACATAAACAAATGGGAGCACATCAAACTAAAAAGTTTTGCCTGATGAAGAAAATTATCAACAAAACGAAAAGTTGACTTTCAAGAATGTCAGAAGATATTCACAAACAATATATCTGATAAGGGGTTAATAGGCAAAATACACAAAGAAGTCACACGACTCAACATAAAAAAAAAATGTTTTAAAACATGGGCAGAGGACCTAAATAGACATTTTTCAAAGAAGACATATTGCTGGCCAGTAGACACAGGAAAAGTTGCTCAACATCACTAATCATCCTGGAAATGCAAAACAATGCTACAAAGGGATACCACCTCACAACTGTCAGAATGGCTATCGTGAGAAAGACTACAAATAACAAGTGTTGGAAAGGATGTGGAGAAAAAAGAACTCTTGTGCACTGCTGGTGGGATTGTAAGTTGTTGCAGCCACTATAGGAAACAGTACGGAGGTTCTTCAAAAAATTAAAAATAGAACTGCCATACGATCTAGGAATTTCACTTCTAAATATTTACCCCCAAAAAATCAAAAGCACTATTTCAAAAAGATATATGCTTGTAAATATTCATTGCAGCATCATTTACGATAGCCAGGATACAGAAGAAATGTAAATGTACGTTCATAGGTGAATGGATAGAGATGTGACACATACATATAATGGAATATTACTCAGCCTTAACAAAAGTGAAATCTTGTCATTTGTGAAATCGTGGATGCATCTAGAACAGTGGTCCCCAACCTTTTTGGCACAAGACTGTTTTTGTGGAAGACAATTTTTCCATGGACAAAGGGTGGGGAGGATGGTTTAAGGATGATTCAAGCATATTACATTTATTGTGCTCATTGCTCACCTCCTGCTATGCAGCCTGGTTTCTAACAGGCCATGACTGGTATTGGTCCCTGGCCCAGAGACTGGGGACCCCTGATCTAGAGGATATTATGCTAAGTGAAATAAGCATAAACAAATAAACTGTATTTTAAAGAAACAAACTAGTGGAGTTTTTTCCTAGAGCTCATACAATGATTTGAACAGAGAATTAAAGACTAATATCCATAAAGTAAAGCCACCCATTTACCAAGGAATGGTATTAAAGTAACTCAACAAATATTCACTGAGTCTGTAGTCAATGATAGCCAGCGTAAGATATGAATTAGTCCTGCCGTTAGGTTAAAATACTTAATACAAGTTGCAGCCCACATTACTTGAATCATAATTTTGATTTTTAGTTGAGGTCAATCAAGCATGACTGAGTGATGCAGGCAATGAATCAAGCTTCAAGTCATAACACATAATGTTCTAAAATTTAGATGTTTATACAAACATTCAATAATTAATTCTCCTGATAGTGAGAATACAAAAAGACTTTTTCCAATACAAAAGCTTAGATTCCTTGGATACAGTATTAGAAACACTATAAGGGTTCTGTGGAAGGGCTTTTTCTTTTTAACCAAGATGAAACCTCACAAATGTGTGCTAAAGAGAAAGCAAGATAAAGAAGGAATTTTTTTTAATTTAAGTCCAGAAATAACAGCAATATATTTATTACAATAATTTAAGCTAAAATTTAAGTCACTATTGCTAGAGGAATCTACGATATATAAAACAACAACAACAACAAGAATTTTCTATCTCTGGTTTTAATAAGAAATGATATTTATTGTGCATTTTCAATGTGTTATGCACTGTACTCTACAGATACTTTATAATCAATAGTTTTATTTCCATAAGAACTCTATGATATAGATGCTATATGATGTAGATATATCTCTTTCTCATTTTTTTTATAGTTTTAGACAATTTAAATACTTTCCCAAGATCACATGGTTAATAAAGTTTCAGAGTCAAGATTTCAGCCTGAGCTCCTCTCTCTAAAATCAGACCTCTTCATGATAGGCAGTATAATGAATCATCTTCATTCCACCATTAGGTAAGAGGAAGAAGAGGAAAAAATCAGATAGAATTTAAATGGCTACTTAAGTTGTCATACATTATGATTTAATGAAATACAAATCATGACAATTCGCTACATACTAAAATCAACTAGGCAAAAATAAATAAATAAATAAATAAAAAATAAAATCAACAAGGCAAAGTTTAGAAAGGAAAACACCAGATCCTAAGAATCAAAACATAGAATTTCTTGGATATATGTAAACATATATGTATACATTACTTTGTCAACAAAGGTCTGTCTAGTCAAGGCTATGGTTTTTCCAGTAGTCATGTATGGATGTGAGAGTTGGACTATAAAGAAAGCTGAGCACCGAAAAATTGATGCTTTTGAACTGTGGTGTTGGAGAAGACTCTTGAGAGTCCCTTGGACTGCAAGGAGATCCAACCAGTCCACCCTAAAGGAGATCAGCCCTGGGTGTTCTTTGGAAGGACTGATACTGGAGCTGAAACTCCAATATTTTGGCTACCTGATGCAAAGAGCTGACTCATTTGAAAAGACCCTGATGCTGGGAAAGATTAAGGGCAGGAGGAGAAGGGGACGAGGGAGGATGAGATGGCTGGATGGCATCACCAAATGATGGACATGGGTTTGAGTGGACTCTGGGAGTTGGTAATGGACAGGGAGGCCTGGCATGCTGCAGTTCACGGGGCTGCAAAGAGTCGGACACAACTGAGCGACTGAACTGAACTGAACTGAGCTGATGTATACATATAACTGATTCACTTTGCTGTACAGAAGAAATGAACACAACAATGTAAGTCAACTATACCACAATAAAATTTTTTTAAAAAAATGTAGAATTTCTGTTCTCACTTATCCCTACTGATTTATGAATTAACCTCAAAGAGCTTGACTCTCAGCTTGTGTACTTGCTTTTCAATTCATCCAGTAGGAATTGTGATAAATATCTCCTACCTACCTTAAAGAAAATTTCTGAAAATCACTAATGTCTGAAAAGATTTAATTTCTCTTGAGAAAGGTGCTGTGAGATATTATATATTTTTATCCCTAAAACTAAAGTGAGTGCCAATGAAAACTCATTTAAAAGGATTATAGCAGTTACTGCTTTATAGCATGTGAAATTAAGAATTAAAAATTAAAAGATGAAAGTCATAACCCATTAGTAACAGATGCTCAATGCTGGGCTAGTAAAGCTTAAATACCAACCACACTCAAAGAATCTGAAAGAAAATTTGCTTGAAACGCAGGCTATCAGCTGGTACAATTAAATATCTAAGATATAGATTTTTTATACTATGATATTTACCCTTGACCTATATTTACATTATAGGATGTGTCAATTTTTATTTTTTTTTCTATTGACTCTATTGAGATTTTAGCATTACCTTAACTTTGTTAACAAAGGGAAGATATTCTGCAAAACAACACATATTTCTGTTTTTGCATGCTTAATTATAGGAATCTATTCTTTCACACTTTGTTATAAAATAATTTTTAAATATAACTTTACATTTTCTTCTCTGATTCTAAATTTTCTCATTCAAAATCTCTATTAAGTTTGGAGTTCTAAGAAAGGAATCTTACACCAAGACAATGGAATATAATTCAGCACTAAAAAGGACTGGAATATAATTCAGCACTAAAAAGGACTGATCTATCAAAACTATGAAGAGATGGAAGAAACTTAAATGTATATTACTAAGTTTAAGAAAAGTCAATCTGAAAAGACTACCTACTGAATGATTCCAACTATATGACATTCTGCAAAAAGCAAAATCATGGACTCAGTAAAAAAGATTAGAGATTGTCAGAGGTTACAAAGGAGGAGGGATGAACAGGTAGAGTAGAAAGGATTTTCTGGGCAATGGGAAAAAAAAATCATTCAGTATACAGTAATGCTGGGTATATATTATATATTTGCCAAAAACCATAGAATGTGCAATACCAAGAATGAATCCTAATGTAAACTAGGGACTTGGGGTAATAATGATATGTCAATGTTGGTTCATCAGTTTTAACAAATGGACCACTTTTGTGGGGGATGCTCATAGTAGGAGAGGCTAGGGGGAGGTTATGGAGGGGTATATGGGAAATCTCTTGTACCTTCCTCTCAGTTTTGCCAGGAACCTAAAACTGCTCTGAAAATAAAGTCTATTAAAGGATTTTTTATAGGAATCTAAAACAAGTCTTGTGCTCCTCATTTAGATGATGTGTCTTACTTTTCACTTCTATCATATTACTTTATTAAAAGTTAATCAAAATGCTTTGGCTCTAAGCTATTTTCAGCAGAGGTGAAAAGAAACTGGACTCTTCCTTTCTTTATGTATTTAGTGAAACAAATGAATAAATGGAAGCAAAGTAAAGAAAACCTACTATCCATCAAAGTGAATGTGCTGCTCACCTTTTAAGGTGCAACAATTTGGCCTGGTCACTAGAGATCCACTTAGTGCCCTGGAAGAAGTAATTAAATAAATGGGTCCTTGTGGCCCAAAGAAGCTAATAGAGCTGCCTTTTCAGTAATAAAACATACCATTTCATCCTGACAACATAGTAGTTAATTTCTAATCCGAAAAATAGGAGCTGCCAGGCTTGGCTGTGTTGTTCCTTTCAGATATGCTGTTGATGACTCAGAATTATAGTTTTTTAGCCTACTTACCTATATTGAATTTTAAACTCTTCACTGAGTTTAGATGAAATGGAAAATGTGAAGATGAAAGAGATCTGCCATTTCTAAACTTCCAACTCCATTCTCTTAATATCGCACATGATAATTTTTGCTTTTATGTCTCTATATATTTAATTGACTCTGTTTTACAGAGTAGCAGTCATCTCTGCATTCCAGTCTTGGCTAATGAAACTTTGGGTAAGTAACTTGAATTTGGGGGACCTCAGGAGGACTAGATGAGTTATTTGGTTATTTCCAAATTTAAAACTATCATAAAATCATAATAAATCCTAAAGACTGCTTCTGGAAAAACATTCCATGCCCTTTTATGTAACTGATCTCTTCTCATTCTTCAGGTCTATATGATACTCTCCAGACAGAACTTCCCTGACTACCCAATCTACAGTATCACATACATAAATACAGTCAACACCTGAACAACATAGGTTTGAACTTCACAAGTCCACTTATATGAAAAAATTTTTTTAATAAATCTGCTGGGAAAGTGCTTGGAGATTTGTGACAACTTGAAAAACCTCACAGACCAATTATATGACCTAGAAATATCAAAAAAAATTTTTTAACTATGTCATGAATGTATAAAATATGTAGATAGATACGAGTCTACTTTATCATTTTCTACTGTAAAACATATACAAAACTCTTGTAAAAAGTTAAAATTTATCGAACTTATGCACACAGAGACTGTAAGTGACATCACTTGCAATTGAGAGAAATGTAAACAAAAATAGTCATTATTAAATTATAACTGCATATAAGTAACTGTAGTACATACTGTACTACTGTATTAATTTTGTACCCACCTCCTGTTGCTCTTGAAGTAAGTTCAAGTGTTACAAGTATCCACTTAAAATGCCATGTGACACTAATCATCTACCTGAGCAGCTGTCTCTCCAGTACATTGTCTATCACAGAAAAGAGTGATCACTTATGGTTCTTGCTTATTTTTCGTTTATCCAATACCATAAGCCTTGGATAACACCCACATGGCCCACTACTGGGGCTTCCTTGGTAGCTCAACTGGTAAAGAATCCACTTGCAATGCAGGAGACTTGGGTTCAATCCCTGGGCTGGGAAAATACCCTGGAGGAGGGCATGGCAACTCATTCCAGTTTTCTTGCCTGAAAAATCCCATGGACAGAGGAGCCTGGAGGGCTACAGGGCTTAGGTTCACAAAGAGTCAGACATGACTGAGTGACTAAGCACAGCACAGCATAGCCCCACTATTTGTGAAGCTGGAAGGACTCCCAAGAAGCAGAGAAAAGTCATGATGTTACAAGAAAGAGCTGAATTGTCTGATATGTACTATAGATTTAGGTCTGCAGCTGTGGTTGCACACCATTTCAAGATAAATGAATCCAGCATCAGGACCATTGTTTGTTTATTTGTTTTTAAAAAGTAAACTTGTGAATCCATTGCCACAGCTATGCCAGCAGCCATGAAAACTTTGCACTTTTTTGCAAAAATATCTTTTAATCTTGTACTGAAAATGTAGACTTACGTGGGTACAAGATTGCTATAAGAAAGATATACCTATATATACTAATATAACTCTAGAAAAACAGCATCATTATAATGACAACTTAAAGCAAAAGGAAAAGTGAAAGATATAAAACTAGAGAATTTAATGCCAACAAAGGATGGTTTGATAATTTTAAGAAAGAGGTTTGGCTTAAAAAATGTCAAGATAACAGGATAAGCAACTGCTGTAGACCAAGAGGCAGTAGATGAGTTTCCAGATGCCATTAAGAAAATCACTGAGGAGAAAGGCTTTCTGACTGAACAGGTTTTTAATGCAGACCAAAGTGCCCTATTCTGCGGGAAAAAAAAGAATACCACAAAGGACATTTATTAGTCACAAAGAGAAGCAAGCACCAGGATTTAAGGCAGGAAGGAATAGGCTAACCCTATTGTTTTGTGCAAATGTAGTCACGTTTGTGATCAGATCCACCCTTATCTGTAAAGCTACTAATCTCTAAGCCTTGAAGGGAAAAGATAAACAGCAGATGCCAGACTTTGGTTTGTATAAGGCCTGAACAGTGCAAACCCTTTTTCTGGGGATCAGTCTCATAGATGCTTTTATTTGCTCAAGTTAGGAACTACCTTACCAGTAACATATTGCTTTTTCAAGTTATCTTGATATTGGACACACAGAACCCCATGAATTCAACCGAAGATGTCAAAGTGCTCTGTTTGCACCAAATGCATCTTTAATTCAGCTTCTAGATCAGGAGGTCGTTAAGGAGACACCTGGTTTTCTCTGGAAGGATTTTTTCAGTGCTACGAAGAAAACCCCGATAGAGAGAACACTGTAAAAGTCTGGAAGGATTACACCACTGACGATGTCATCTTTATTAACAGAAAAAGCCAAAAAGTAATAATAAGCCCAAAATAATAAATTACTGCTAGAAAAACTGCTTTCAGAGGGTACGCATGACTTCATAGAATTTACAACAGAGCCTATCAAGGAAATCACAAAAGAGACTGTGGTTATGGCAAAAAGGAAAAAGGGTAGTGGGTGAAGAATTTCAAGAAATTGAAGAGCTTTTAGAGGCCACACCAGAGGAATTCAAGAGTTTATAGAAGCCACACCAAAGGAATTAACAGAGGATGACCTGATGGACGTGAGTGCTTCTGAACCAAGGTCTGAGGAAGAGGAAGAAGATGTAGAAGAAGCAGAACCAGAAATAAATGTACATTAGACATCTGGCGGGAGGGTTCCGATCACTCAAGACGGTTTCTCACTTCTGTTTATGTCAGAGACCCTTCAATGATACAGGCACTGAAAATGAAGCAAATAGTGGAAGAAGGACTGGAAACATTTTCAGAAAAATGAAAAAGATAAAAAGTCAGGCTGTCATTACAGTGTATTTCTATAAAGTAACACCAAGTGTGCATGCCTCCCCTTCACCTCTTCTGCCTCTGCAATCCCTGAGATAGCAAGACAAATGCCTCCTTTTTCTACTCCTCCTCAGCATACTCAACATGAAGATGATGAAGATGAAAACATTTAAATGATCCATTTCCACTTAACCGTAAAAACTCATCATACCATACAATTAATAAACATACCTGCCCTGTATGTGTGTCTTCATATGGAAATCTAGTAACTCTACAGCAAGAATTGTAGGAGAGATTTTGTGCCATCATCATCATTGCTTAATCATTCATCATGTAGAACAAGGTGTGTAAGACCTGTATTGAAGTGGATAGCCAATCCTGATATATATGCACCTATATATATGCACACACATCCATACATATACATAATATTACATAATACATATACATAATACATATACATAATAATATACATAATACAAACACACAGGGGTATGTGAACAAACACACACACATACTTAATTGCCAAGACTAATTACTCTGGGCACTTTTCCTTTGTAGAATTCTTGAAAATATCTAATTATGTTATTTACCTGTTTACTTGTTTCTTTTCTGTCTTTCCTACAAAAAATATAAGCTCCCTGAAAGCTGATGGTCCATGTATCTTATCCATAGATGCATTGCTGAAGACTAGTACAGGGCATGGCTCATGGAAGGTCCTCAAATAATTATTAAATGCATGAAATAAACTTAAAACCATATTGCATACATTATAAAAGAAAAATTTAAATTTTAATCTATGAGGAATTCATGTCAGCAATATACACATGCATTACAAACAGCTGTGAAAAGAAGAGAAGGGAAAGGCAAGGGAGAAAAGGAAAGATGTACCTATTTGAGTGCAGAGTTCCAAAGAATAACAAGGAGAGATAAGAAAGCCTTCCTAAGTGATCAGTGCAAAGAAATTGAGGAAAACAATAGAATGGGAAAGACTAGAGATCTCATCAAGAAAGTTAGAGATATCAAGGGAACATTTCAGGCAAAGATGGGTTCAATAAAGGACAGAAATGGTATGGACCTAACAGAAGCAGAAGATATTAAGAAGAGGTGGCAAGAATACACAGAAGAACTGTACAAAAAAGATATTCACGACCCAGATAATCACAATGGTGTGATCACTCACCTAGAGCTAGACATCCTGAAACACGAAGTCAAGTGGACCTTAGGAAGCATCACTACGAACAAAGCTAGTGGAGGTGATGGAATTCCAGTTGAGCTATTTCAAATCCTAAAAGAGGATACTGTGAAAGTGCTGCACTCAACATGCTGGCAAATCTGAAAAACTCAAAAAGGTCAATTTTCATTCCAATCCCAAAGAAAGGCAATGCCAAAGAATGTTCAAACTACCACACAATTGCACTCATATCACATGCTAATAAAATAATGCTCAAAATTCTCCAAGCCAGGCTTTAATAGTACATGAACCATGAACTTCCAGATGTTCAAGCTAGACTTAAAAAAGGCAGAAGAACCAGAGATCAAATTGCCAACATCTGCTGGATTAAGCAAGAGTGTCCCAGGAAAACATCTATTTCTGCTTCATTGACTAGGGCAAAGCCTTTGACTGTGTGGATCACAATAAACTGTGGAAAATTCTTAGAGATGGGAATACCAGACCACCTAACCTGACTCTTGAGAAATCTGTATGCAGGTCAGGAAACAACAGTTAGAACTGGACATGGAACAACAGACTGGCTCCAAATTGGGAAAGGAGTACATCAAGGCTATATATTGTCACCCTGCTTATTTAATTTATATACAGAGTACATCATGAGAAATGCTGGACTGGATGAAACACAAGCTGGAATCAAGATTGCCGGGAGAAATATCAATAACCTCAGATATGCAGATGACACCACCCTTATGGCAGAAAATGAAGAAGAACTAAAGAGCCTCTTGATGAAAGTGAAAGAAGAGAGTGAAAAAGTTGGCTTAAAGCTCAACATTCAGAAACCTAAGATTATGGCATCTGGTCCCATCACTTCATGGCAAATAGATGGGGAAACAGTGGAAACAGTGACAGACTTTATTTTTCTGGGTTCCAAAATCACTGCAGATGGTGACTGCAGCCATGAAATTAAAAGATGCTTACTCCTTGGAAGGAAAGTTATGACCAACCTAGATGACATATTAAAAAGCAAAGACATTACTTTGCCAATAAAGGTCTGTCTAGTCAAGGCTATGGTTTTTCCAGTAGTTATGTATGGATGTGAGAGTTGGACTGTAAAGAAAGCTGAGCGCCGAAGAATTGATGCTTCTGAACTATGGTGTTGGAGAAGACTCTTAAGAGTCCCTTGGACTTCAAGGAGATCCAACCAGCCCATCCTAAAGGAAATCACTCCTGAATATTCACTGGAAGGACTGATGTTGGAGTTGAAACTCCAATACTTTGGCCACCTGATGCAAAGAACTGACTCATTTGAAAAGACCCTGATGCTGGGAAAGATTGAAGGTGGGAGGAAAAGGGGATGACACAGGATGAGATGGTTGGATGGCATCACCAACTCAATGGACATGAGTTTGAGTAAACTCCAGGAGTTGGTGATGGACAGGGAGACCTGGCATGCTGCAGTCCACGGGCTTGCAAAGAGTCAGACACGACTGAGCGACTGAACCTAACTGAACTGATATGTATGGATGTGTTTAATGCATTAAAGACAATAAAATTACTACTTATTGAACAATTTCTATGTGTCAGCACTAAATAAATGTTCTAGATGAATAAATAAAATGCACTGCACCACCATAATCAGGTGAACCAAAGCAGAATTCCAGACTAAGCTGTAATCAAACTATGCTATTTAATTTCAGCTTAAGTTTATCAACATGAAGTCATCAATTTTTACTTTTGTTTCCTTTCATGTACATTATACTATAAAGGTGAACAAAAATTTACAAGATAGCTAATCAGATAAATTATACAAACTCTAGGGTAAATGGGTCATTCTCTTTGGTTATATATATTTTAAGGCTAAAAATCCATATTCATAATGTTTTAAACTTATCTAATAAAATTTTAAAAATTTAAAATATACACATAAATGAGCAAAACAAAAATGTTAAGATGCCAAAAATAATCTCTGAAATTATACAGAAACAATGATTATAAAACCATTAACGTTATATAATGTTATATCCCAGGTTTATTCTCACATAGATTCAAAGAGAAAGGAAAATATATAGTGAAATAATGAATAAAGCAGAGGACACTCAGTAAGTAGCTAATTTTTCATTGTATTACTAAACTCATCAATAGGTGAATACACAGATTCACTGATTATTTTATGTGCACTTAAAAAAATAATCTAAAGTATTTTTATTGCTTTCTATATCAGAGTCATTTTATAGAGCAAAGAGAAGACACTTGGTTTCTAATGCTTTTATATCACCTTTCACAGAAACAAGTCTCTTACTATCCTATTTTTGCTTCCAATGAGAACACAGCTGTCTTTTATTAGAGATGTTTAGCTTACTGACTCTATATGTGTGGAATTTTACATGCTTAACAGAAGATTTTAATACAGTTTTAGCTCCTGCTTGAGATAAATCAAACTCAAAATGACAAGCAACTGTGCCTGCAAGAAGTGGGGGGTTGTCTGATTTAAACCTCCAACAAGCTTCGAAAGCCTTCAATCTCAGGTTGCACAAAATATACATTTTATTCGGCAAGACATGATAGATACTTTATGGCAGAGTTGTTCTTTTTCGAATTCACTAGATGCAACTGAGAATAATCTAAAGCTATAGTTTATTAATAAAATTAGCCAGAAATAGAGAAAGAAAAACTGGTAATATAAGTAAATATCATTTGTCAACTACTTTAGATATTTTATGTAAACATCTTCTCGTCTTAAATGCCTTACCTGACCCCCTTGTTTTCGTATTTCTCTTCTATTAGACTCGGTGCCAAGCTCTTTTTTTTCTGTACAGTCCAAACATTTTCCTGATTATCACTGTGCATGATTGTGTATAAATGCAAAGCAGTTTAAGATTATGCAGGGGGAAATGGTTGATGCATGCATTTCACTTCAAAGATCTAACTTATTACCATTCTACTGCTTGATGAAAAATTCAGAATATTTGTTGCAATAGCTTTGTTCTTCTTTGGGGTTATTCTTTACTTTTGCCTTTCCAGATTAATTACCAGTAGTACTACTGTACCCTTCTACTTGTCTACAGGTGTATTAATACCTTGTGATAAACCCTTTTACACTCTTTTTTTAAAAAAAAATCACAAGTAAAAATTTCTGCTTGATCAAATTTTTTTAATAATTGGTAACTAACATTGTAATAACTGATTTAGGCAAAAATTATCAGCAAATGCTACAACCTTTAGGCAAAAGTTAGTTGGAGAGTAGGACCTAAGTATCTCCTCTTAGTTTATATGTTAATTAGCAAAGGGAACGGTATTTTTAAGTAGAGATAATTGCAGACACATCCCTATGAAAGTAGTAAAGTTAGCATCACCAATAATGAGATAAACTGACATTGTGTGACATGTGGTCATACGCTTGAGAAGAACGGTCCCATGTAGACAGTACTCCGGACAGAAATGCACAACCTGAATCTAATCATGAGGAAACAATCAAAAACAAATTCAGTGATGTTACACAAAAATAACAGGCCTGTTATTTTCAAAATGTCATGAAAAAACAAAAGGATTGATGGGCTGATCAAGATTAAAAGAGACTAAACAGACACAATAACTAAGCACAATATGTAATTCTGGATTGATGCCTGGATAGGAAAAAAGGTTTTTGTTTTGTTTGCTTTTCTCTAAAGAACATTATTAGGACTAAAAATCTAAATCCAAATGTGGACCATATATTAGGCAATTTGTGTTGTGTTACTGTTAAATTTCCTGAATTTTACAATTAAACTGTATCAAATTAAATTAATACATGAGGCTGTAATGACATATAAGGTTCAAGTATTTAGAGGTGAAGTGTTATGATATCTACAACTTATTCTCAAATAATTCAGCATGATTAGATAGATAGATGATAATTACAAAGAAATTAAACAAATGTGAAAAAATATTAATCAATCTAGGTGATGTGCATACAAGTGTTCTAGAATTCTATAAAGTTTTCTATAATTTTTCTGAATGCTTGAAATTTTTCAAAATTAAAAAGTAAAACTAACAAGAATTTCTGCAGATTACATCACAATTACAAATGTATAAATATTCTTGAAAAAAAAAAGAGGAAAGGTTTTTAAAAATTGAGCATTCCACAACTGAGTGGACTTATTCCCTTCCTTTAACACAACTTTATTTGTCACTGTGCTTGTTTTTCTGTAGGGGTTGAAGAATTTTCTGTTTATCATCTAGTATATATATATATATGTCTATCAGTCTAAACTAAGGTAACTTCTTTTTTTGAATTTACTTATTTTTTAATTGAAGAATTTAATTGCTTTATAAACTTCTGTAGTTTTCTGTCAAATATACTTTCAAATGGGAGGGGACATATGTATAGCTATGGGTGACTCATGTTGATGTTTGATGAACTAAGGTAACTTCTTAATTGCTGATGTGCCTCATTTAATTTTGCCATAGTTAGCCAATTACAGATGATAATTTAGAGTTACAAACTTGAACATCTGAGATACTTTACAAATTTTTTTTCTTGCTTATAATTTAGCTTAATTAAAAAGAAAAAAAAATTTCTCTCTCATGGAGAAAGCACTACTTCCAAAATAATTAATTTAAATGTAAAAATAAAGTTTAGTTATCAGTTTTATGTCTTTATAGAGTCTTCTTTTACCACTACACATCCATTGCTCAATCTCAATTGTGTATGTGTCAGAGTTTAGCATTAATATTTTCTATCCATTTAAGGGGAAGCTGTTGATATATTCCTGGTCTGCTTTATTCTTCCACTTTAATCTTCACTTTAACCTAAGTTTCTGAAGAAAAGCACTTTTAATAATTCTACTACGTCATTTCATGCAAGGATGGGAGTGCTAAAGGACAAGAATGGTAAGGGCTTATCAGAAGCAGAAGAGATTAAGAAGAGGTGGCAAGAATACACAAGAGAACTATACAAAAAAGGTCTTAATGATCCGAACAACCACAATGGTGTGGCCACTCACCATCACAAGTCTAGAGTTAGACTTGTGAAGTCAAGTGGGCCTTAAGAAGTATTACTACGGACAAAACTAGTGGAGGTGATGGGATTCTAGCTGAGCTATTTCAAATCCTAAAAGATGATGCTTTTAAAGGGTTGCACTCAATACGTCAGCAAATTTTGAAAACTTGGCAGTGGCCACAGGACTGGAAGAAGTCTGTTTTTATTCCACTCCCAAAGAAAAGCAATGCCAAAGAATGCTCAAATTACTGTACAATTGCCCTCATTTCACATCTAGCAAAGTTATGCTCAAAATCCTTCAACCTATACTTCAGCAATAAAAGAACCAAGAACTTCCATATGTACAAGCTGGATTTAGAAAAGGTAGAGGAACCAGAGATCAAATTGCTGACATTCACTGGATAAAAGAGAAAGCAAGGGAACTGAAATATATATATATACTTCCGACTATACTTCATTGACTATATCAAAGTCTTTGACTGTGTGGATCACAACAAACTGTGGAAAGTTCTTAAAGAGATGGGAATACCAGACCATCTTACCCATCTCCTGAGAATCCTGTATGCAGGACAAGAAGCAACAGTTAGAACTGGACATGAAACAATGAACTGGTTCAAAATTGGGAAAGGAGTACATCAAGGCTTATATTGCCATCTTGCTTATTTAACTTTTTTCCAGAATACATCATGTGAAATGCCAGGCAGGATGAATCACAAGCTGGAATCAAGACTGTCAGGAGAAATATCAATAACCTCAGATGTGCAGATGATACCACTCTAATGGCAGAAAGCTAAGAGGAACTAAAGAGCCCCTTGAAGAGGGTGAAAGAGGAGAGTGAAAAGCTGGTCTAAAACTCAACATTCAAAAAACTAAGACCATGGCATCCAGTCCCATCACCTCATGGCAAATAGAAGGGGGGGAAGTGGAAACAGTGACAAATTTTATTTTCTTGGGCGCCAAAATCACTGCAGATGGTGACTGCAGCCATGAAATTAAAAGACACTTACTCCTTGGAAGGAAACCTATGACAAATCTAGACAGCATATTAAAAAGCAGAGATATCATTTTTCCAACAAAGGTGTATATAGTCAAAGCTACGGTTTTTCCAGTAATTGTATGTATGGATGTTAGAGTTGGACCATAAAGAAGGCTGAGTGCTGAAGAATTGATGCTTTAGAACTGTGGTGTTGGAAAAGACTCTTAAGAGTCCCTTGGACTGCAAGGAGATCAAACCAGACAACCCTAAAGGAAATAAACCCTGAATATTCATTGGAAGGACTGGCGCTGAAGCTGAAGCTCCAATACTTTAGCCACCTGACACAAAGAGCCAACTCATTGGAAAAGACCCTAATGCTAGGAAAGATTGAGGGCAGGAGGAGAAGGGGGTGACAGAGGATGAGATGGTGGAATAACATCACCAAATCAACGGACATGCTGCTGCTGCTGCTGCTGCTGCTGCTGCTAAGTCGCTCCAGTCATGTCCAACTCTGTGCGACCCCAGAGACAGAAGCCCACCAGGCTTTGCCATCCCTGGGATTCTCCAGGCAAGAACACTAGAGTGGGTTGCCATTTCCTTCTCCAATGCATGAAAGTTAAAAGTGAAAGTGAAGTCGCTCAGTCATGTCCAACTCTTGCGACCCCATGGACTGCAGTCTACCAGGCTCCTCCGTCCATGGGTTTTTCCAGGCAAGAGTACTGGAGTGGGTTGCCATTGCCTTCTCCATCAATGCACATGACTTTGAGCAAACTCTGGGAGATAGTGAAGGACTGGGAAGCTTAGGGTGCTGCAGTCCATAGGGTCACAAAGAGTCAGACGTGACTCAGCAACAAAACAACAACAATAAAACTCTTCTATTCAAGTCTAATTCCTATCGTTTCTTTGCTAACTTTTCTGTGAATCCTTATACATTCACATCTGTGAATCCATACACATACATCATAAAAAGCAAATATTTTATTCTAGGAAAATCTGTTATTTTCTTTTTTATCATTTTGGGGTCAATAAAGAATGGACAGGAAATATGCAAGGAGAATCACAATAGGCTCTCTTCCCAAAAACTAATTATTAAACTAGGATATTTTACTTGATAAAGGCAAAAGGAAAGGATTTAAATTTCAGCTGGATTCACTATAAGGATGGAAACTGTCCCAAACAATAATACTCATGCAAATAGGAAATGGAGTAAATGACCAGTAGACTCCAAAGTAACCTACGCTTTTCTATAATCTCCAACCTCCAATCAATGGTGTCTGAAAAGAGAACCCCTAATCTTGAGAATAACGTAAAAGTGTTCCCATTATATTGAGAGGAGGTTATGCTCTCTAGATTAAAAAAAAAAAAATTCTTCTTAACTTCCTAATACTAATTTTTCTGTTTTTAAAAGATATGACATAATCCATGAAAAGCTACCAGCACAGTATCTGGCACATGACCAACATCCTGTAAATGTTAGGTATTGTAATTTTTGTTATTTTCACTCTGTTTGCCTACTCTCAGAAGCACTGTTCTTTCCATACCCTTGCATTTTTGGTAGCTCAAGCTCTAAAAGCACAGTGCAGAAATCTAAATATAGTCCTGGTATTTAGAAAGTATCATTTACCAAATTTAGAGCCATAACTTGAATTTTCCATGCTTGTATCAACTAGCTGCATAACCAGTCACTCAAAATTTGCAGTTTCAGCAAACTCAGTGACCTTTTAGCAAGCTGGCAGCTCTTTTGCTACCAGAGAAACCTGGCAGGCTATCTACATGTCAGATTGTAGTCTGTTCTATTTAGCATAAGACTAGTTTTACAGACTGTAGCCTTAATAGCCCCAAATATTTCATACCTTTCTGAAATCATCCCTTCCTTCAGTGTATGCCATTGGATAATTCCACACTCACTTTGGAACGGCCACGTGATTTGCTTTAGCCAATGTGACAACAGTAAATGTGACACAGCAGAGACTTAAAGAGTTCTTGCATATCAGGACTTGAAATTTCTGGCTGATTGGAACCCCTGCCAACACCACTGCGTGAACAAGCCCAGGCTAGCCAGCTTGATAATGACAGACACGTGGCCCAGTCTCCCTGTTGCCCCTCAGCAGCCAGCCAACACCTGAAGTCAAACCTCTTTAACTGTCAAAGACTGCAGATGTACAAGTGAAGCTGGCAAAGACCAGTCAAATCTACCCTGCTGAGCCCAGTTCAGGTTTTCCAGCACATATGTGTCATATGTTATGAGTGACATAAATGACTGTTTTAACCCACTAGGGTTTGGATGCTTTGTTCTGCTGCAACAACAACTCATAAAGAAATCAGTACAAAGAAGTACAGTGCTTCTGTAACAAAAGCCCAAAATACGAGACATTAGCTTTGGAACAGGTGTCTGGTGGAGGCAGGAAAGAAACTGTGATGGCTGGAAAAATGGTGAGCACACTGTTAGCAGGGGTTATTAAAGTGATAAGGAAATTGTCATGCATGTATGTGTGTGCTGTCACTTCAGTCGTGTCTAGCTTTTTGCGACCCCACGGACCATACTCTGCCAGGCTACACTGTCCATGGGATTCTTCAGGTAAGAATATCAGAGTTGGTGCCATTTTCTCCTCCAGGGGAATTTCCTCACCCAGATATTGAACCTGAGTCTCTCACGTCTCCTGTGTTGGCAGGCAGGTTCTTTACCACTGGCGCCACCTGGGAAGCCCAAAGAAACTGCAAAAGCAGACTAGGAAAGGTGACCTAAGTTATGTAGTTGTGAAATAATTAATAAAAATGCTGCCTGTAGTAACTAATGAATTTGGCTAAGGAGATGGTCTCACAAAAAGCTAAAGTCAATTGGCTTCTTTTAACTGCCTATGATAAGGTACAAGAAAGGAGAAATGAGCTCAAGAAAATTCTGTCTGCAAGCAGAAGTTAGGGGGAATGCAAAGGGGCCAGGATATGCTGGGAAAAAACTTAACTGTCCTTTATCTCCAATCTCCCCAGTCAAGAAAAATTGTCAAAGTAATAAATGGTTTCAGGATAAAGATCGAATCATAGTGTGACTCAAAGTCCCTTTGTTGTTTAGTCGCTAAGTCATGTCTAAATCTTTCGCGACCCCGTCGACTATAGCCGCCAGGCTCCTCTGTCCATGGGATTCTTCAGGCAAGAATACTGGAGTGGGTTGCCATTTCCTTCTCCAGGGAATCTTCCTGTCCCAGGGATCAAACACGTGTCTCCTGCATCAACAGGTGGATTCTTTACCACTGAGCCACCAGGGAAGCCCAAATCCCTTTGTTAAGAGCTATACAATTTTTAAGGACATATATAGTACTCTCAGACAAAAAAGAAAAAAGAAAAAAAAAAAACCTTCAAATTCTCCAAGGCAGTTCCCCAGCAGCCTGACACACCCAAGTACAAAGAAAACTGCCTCTATATAAATTGTGAAATTGGCTTCCATACCTGAATCAGAGTCATAGAAAGCTCTCAAAATGTTGAAGTCAATTACACTGATAAAAGCCCAGCCATCCTGCACTGAAAGAGACCACATCATCTCAAACCATGAAGAGCCTCTGGGACCCCAACACTCCATAACAATGAAGAAGGCTGAGGATGATATTCAGCTATACATACAATCCATTGCTTATAAATAAGGAATGATGGGGCTTCCCTGGTGGCTCAGTGGTAAAGAATTTGCCTGCCAATGCAGGGGACACAAGTTCGATCCATAGTCCAGGAAGAGCCCACATGCAGCAGAACAACTGTTCACCACAACTACTGAGCCAGTACGCTATAGCCCATGAGTTGCAACTATTGAGCCCATGCAACACAACAACTGAAGCCTGAGCAACTAGAGTCTGTGCTCCGAAACAAGAGAAGCCACTGCACTGAAAAGCCCAAGCACCACAACTAGAGAGTAGCCCCTGCCCGAAACTAGAGAAGGCCCCTGCACAGCCAAAAAGCCATAAATTAAATAAATAAATAAATCTATAAATCTTTTTTAAAAATATAAGGAACGTCATCTCAGAAGTCAGAGACAAGAACTATGAAAAACAATGGACTAGGGTACCACTCCCCAGAGAAGGCAATGGCACCCCACTCCAGTACTCTTGCCTGGAAAATCCCATGGATGGAGAAGCCTGGTAGGCTGCAGTCCATGGGGTCGCAAAGAGTCGGACACGACTGAACGACTTCCCTTTCATTTTTCACTTTCATGTATTGGAGAAGGAAATGGCAACCCACTCCAGTGTTCTTGCCTGGAGACTCCCAGGGACGGGGGAGCCTGGTGGACTGCTGTCTATGGGGTCTCATAGAGTCGGACACGACTGAAGCGACTTAGCAGCAGCAGCAACAGCAACTACTCCCTGAGATTTGTTAAAAAACAACAGACTGGAGAAACATACCTAGAAAGCAGTTTCAGCCTAATCAAGGAAAACTTTCTGACCATGGAGTACAGAAAGTGAAAGTCTCTCAGTCGTGTCTGACTCTTTGTGACCCCATGGACTGTACAGTCCATGGAATTCTCCAGGCCAGAATACTGGAGTGGGTAGTCTTTCCCTTCTCCAGGGGATCTTCCCAACCCAGGTATCAAACCCAGGTCTCCGGCATTGCAGGAGGATTCTTTACCAGCTGAGCCACAAGGGAAGCTCCAAAATACTGGAGTATTCCCTGATAGGCCCCTGGAGTACAGATGGTCTGACAACATATGCCTGGCTGGATTTCAGAATTTTTGTGAACCAGTGACTGCTCTGCTCTCAGTCTTTCCGTTTCAAATGGTTCTTACTATTATAGTTATCATGTTGTCTTAAGTTACTTATGCTGTAACTTAGCTTTTTAGTGCAACTAAATATATAGGAACTGCATTCAAAGGTACTTTCAGACATGATTCTATATCAAGAGATCCTGGACTTTTAGCCTGATGTTGTAACTAGATGAAATTTAGGGGGTTTTAGAAGGGAAGGAATGTGCTTTGCCTATGGAAAGGGTATAAATCATCAAGTCAGGGGCCTTCTATGGTAGGTTGTGGCAGTAAGACTCCAGCTGTTCACACTTGCCTGGATCCATACCTAGTCCTCTTCCACATGCTGGACTTGGTCATGTGACTTGTTTCAGCCAATGAGACAGTAGCAAAATGAAACTCACAGAACCTTGCAACGTTCTCCCAGGTAGGGGTTTGCCTATTTTGGCTGCTCTTAGTACCACCATGTGAACAAGCACAGGTGAGCCTTCTGGATACATGACCTTTAATATAATAGCCTTGATTACCCCAGCCACAGGCCACTAACCCCTAGAAGCAGAACCAACTACATGACCAACAGCTGACCACAGATACATACTTGAAACTAGTCAAGAACTACCCAGTGGAGCCCATCCAAATTACCAATCAACAAATAAAAAACTAAATAAATAACTGTTGTTTTAAGCCACTAAACTGGTGGTATAGAATAACACGGCAAAGAATAATGTTCTGGTTCACATCCAGCAAATTACAGCCTGTAGGTCAGTTTAGCCTGCTCCCTGTTTTTGTACAGCCTACAAATTAAGAATGGTTTTTACATTTGTAAATGACTGAAAAACCAAAAGACGAATTTATTTCATGACATATAAAAGTTTGTGAAATTCAAATTTCAGTGTTCAGAATTAAATTTTATTGGAACACAGCCACATCCATTTGTTTATCATTATCTATGGCTGCTTTTGCATTGCGAGAGCAAAGTTTAATAGAGACTATATCGCCTGTGTTGAAGAAGAATGTAACCTGCCATATCAGTAAACAAAGGATTCTAAAGCCATCAAGCTATCAGCCACTGCAGCCACCCCCAGCTGTGCACCCTTAGAAGATTCAGGATAAAGAAAAGCAGGATATAGGCCCTAGATAGTTAAGGTGCATATCAAAGGAATGATTTCAATGAGCCCAGACTCTTGCATCTTCCCATGCAAAGAAAAGCACTAAATTCATTAACTTGAGATGTTCACTGTCCTTCAAATCATCATCTTCTTCCAAAGATTAAAAGTAATTTTTTAACACTCTGATCACCTGGTTGTTTCTGCAAAAACTCCTATATATCCTGACTCCTCCCTTACCTCTTTAGGGCAGTCCCTCAGAGTTAGCCGAGAGCCTGTCTCCCCAGCTTGAGGCCTCCATGTGCCCACTGAATAAAATGGAATTCTCAACTTTTAGGTTACTTTATTTTTTTCACTAGATACCTGCAAAGCCTAAAATATTTACTATTTGATTCTTTATAGAAAAAGTTTGATGACCTCTGTTTCAGTTATAATTCACACTTGTTAAAATTCACAGTTGGTCAAAAAAAGTACAGCCAAAGTTTGGCATTAAGGGAAAGTAGCTGTTCCATGTCTCAACAGCCCAGGCACAAGTTTCAGGCTACCATCCACACCGACATGATGCCATCCATATGTGGAGTTCAGTGAGCTCCTATCAGAAGAGCAAAGGTAGACTAAAAATGATGAGGACCTTTTGGCAGGAAGTGAAAAAGGAGAGAGAAAAAGAGGAAACAAGGCATAAGTGACTTAAGAGTCCTTGAGAGGAATCTGTTTGCTGTCACCACCTTTTTTCCCTTCTTCATAATATTGTAGTTGAAACACAAGTAGAAACAACACTACAACTTTAACAATTCAGCATTTATCTACTGGGGGAGGAAATCTAAGTTTACATCAAAAAAATAAAGCAAGCAACTAAGATTTCTAATCTCATTATAAATATTTTGCAAGTATAGACATTGTGAAAGAGAGCACAGTACATTGGAAATAAATGACTAACAAAACTTTTATGGCCTCGCCCTCATTATTTCCATGGTAGTATTTTTGTTTAGTCATTTCCCTTATGTTCTTTTTCCCTGGCTCTTCCTTTTAACTGCCCCAATAAAACAAAACCAGTAAATGAAGCTCATTAAGCTTCAGTCTGACCAGTGATGAAGAAACCAGAATATTCACCAGTAGGTGCTCTAACTATATCCCTCCATAACTTCACTGATCTCTGATGATCCCCTATTTTAGGTGTGGAAATCAAGAGTCAGAAAGAAGGGACAGGTAGACACAAAATGAGAGAAAGAGAAAGAGGAGGGAAATGAGAAAAAGGACAAAAATGAAAAAACCCAAAAACCTACTCTCACTGCTTTACAAGTGATAAGAAATTGTACAAAGGAATTGCAGTTATCAGGAAGGCAGGAACATCATTTTTCACATTTCCTATTTAGGGAACTGCTTCTGACCTACAAGTATTAATATGACAGAACAGCTACAAATTAGGACCAAACTCACCAGAGACTTCAAAGTATGTTGGTCACTTAGGTTCCTGAGATGTCCTCTAATTTGGTATAAAACAACTAAAAAAAAAAAAGAATGGTAAGTTTCTGATGGAAATTCCAACATATGCTGTATTTTGAATTAGAGCTTTTCGCTTATTTCTAATGAGAGACTAAGGTAGGAAGGTGGGAAGAGCAGTCTGCCCGGATGCCTACAATCAGGGAGCACATTCACAGCAAATTCAAAAACAAAATAAAAGTGAAAAAAAATCTGCTTTTTATCACCCTACACAGAAAATTCTAATTGATGTCCATGATAAAATAATCCTCCCTACTCAAGCAAACTGACTTCTGCCTCTTAGTACACCACAGCTTATTTTATCCCTAACTGTAGAAGGTTTCTACTCTTTTCATATCCACAGACACTTTAAAACCAGCCTTGAACATATATCCAGAATTATAAACATTCCAAAAGCATGGACCAACAACTGAATTTTACTAGAGGTTTTGTGGGATGGCTGAGAAAGGAGTTACATAATACATGCTACAACAAATCTTTAATTCTCTCCTAAGTTTTGATCCCTTTTATCTTTCTTTGAAATCCTTCAGATTATCCGTTCTTCCTATCACCTGAAACATCTTCCTTTTTCTCTTCAAACACTATTCCTCCTTTAGTATCTCTGTCCCTTTCTTATTTGAAGAAATCTTTCCAATTTATACCTTCACCTATTAAACCCTCCACAAAACAAATAATAAACTTGCTACTGGGATACTCTTTCCTCCTTAGCCTAAAAGAGAACCAAGCATGAAGAGGCTGTAAATAATCAGTACTACTCTAATACAAGAATTGATGCTTTTGAACTGTGGTTTTGGAGAGGACTCTTGAGAGTCTCTTGCACTGCAAGGAGATTCAACCAGTCCATCCTAAAGGAAATCAGCTCTGAATATTCATTGGAAGGACTGATGCTGAAGCTGAAATTCCAATACTTTGGCCACCTGACACAAAGAACTGACTCATTGGAAAAGCCCCTGAGGCAGGAAAGATTGAAGACGGGAGGAGAAGGGGACGACAGAGGATGAGATGTTTGGATGGCATCACTGACTCAATGGACATGAGCTTGAATAAGCTGAAGGAGTTGGTGACGGACAGGGAAGCCTGGCGTGCTGCAGTCCATGGGGTCGCAAAGAGTCGGACACAATTGAGCGACTGAACTGAACTGAACTGAACTGAACTGAACTGAACTCTAACACATCTGGTTGATATATACATTGAATAACAATGTGGGTGACTACATTTTAAAATAGAGAGGAAACTGTAACAGCTGTTTAAATACTGATACATTATAGACAAACACAAAAGTAATGAAGTATAAAAGGGTAATATTTTCTAAGGGTATTTTTACAATTTGTATTATACCATCTGCTATAAAGATAACAAATATCTTACCCAAATTAGTTCAATATTTGTAGCTTTCAAGTTTATAACATCTATCATACCAAAGGGAAATTCCTGATGAAGAAAGAAGACTTGCATTTCGACATTATATAAACCTTCTAAAGTGCTTACCCCACGTGTATTTTTATATAGTCTCCCTCTTTGTAAAGTTGCTTATAGTGAAATTTTCCAAAAGTGAAGTGAAATAAATGCTCTAAACTGCTTCAGCATAATTCAGCAAGGTTTCATTCCATTTACTGAAATATATTTTTACCTACAAGCACGTGCTGGTGTTAAGTGGTGTATCTGTCATGCACTTGCATGAGTGAAAAGTACTTATACTAAAATGTTCCCTCTCTGTTCTCCCAGAGCGCAAGAATAGGAAACAAAAGTGAGTTCCCTTTCCAAAGGTTAAAGTGAACAAAAAACTGCTGGATGAAGTTTAACTTCTCCCTGATAATGCTTCCCTCTCGCTAACCTCCCTACCCAGCAACATGCTAAAAATAGGGGAAAAAAAAACAGAATAAAAAAGTCAGTTTGGGGACTTCACTGGTGGTACAGTGGATAAGAATCTGTCTGCCAGTGAAGGGGACATGGGTTCGATCCCTGGTCCAGGAAGATTCCACATGTTGCAGAGCAACTAAGCCCGAGCACCAGGCTGATAGAGCGCGGGAGCTGCAAATGCAGAGCCTGTGTGCTGCAGAATGTAGAATCTTCTTTGGCAGCAGTGAAGACCCAGTGCAACCAAAAATAGACAAAAAAATAAAACTTCTAAAAAAGAATCTGTTTATTTTTAAAAAATCAATTTTGTCAGGTTTTCACTGTTACTTGGTCTATTTTCAAGATGGAGAAGAAAATATTAATTCTAGACTACAGAAGTAGTAGCTGACCCATTCAGAAATGTGTTGTCCTTTGTAGTATATGCAAAAAATAGAATTATCATAAGGTGCCAAATATGAATATCTACATTATTTTAGAATAGATGCTAAGAGTACCAAATCCAAGTGATCTGCAAGAAGACAAATCTAAGCCAGATCCCCAGTCTCTTATCTATGAAAGGGCTAAAAATATATTCCTGCTCTGTAGACTTTTCATCAATGAACAATCAGAAATACATTATTTTCCACATAATAACATGTATGGAAGATACTACAGAATATCTTTTTGAGGTTCTAGAATGTTCGTTTCCAAGCTATTTGGATAGTACAATCCAACAATAAAAAATGTTCAAACATGAACTTGAAATAATTGACATTTATGTTTAAATTATATACATGTACTGTATTATCTACATAACATGCATCTAAAACCCCAAAATTAGGAAAATTTATAGAATAAGATAATGAAGCACACAATATTTTAAAATACTTTATTGGTCATTTGTATTTTCATAAAATGATTCTCACTAAAAACATAATATTAAGTTAATACAATAATATACTTCAGTTGTTCCACAAATTTTAGTTTAACATCTAATGAGAGGAGCTTAAGTTTGCTTCTAAGTTGTTTCTTTTGATACATAGTTTTTATAAGGGAAAAATATTTCTCATGAACATTTGTATTTCCCAAATAGGAAAAGTGCCAACATTTGGTTGCACGTACTAAATTCTGATGCTCATTTTTCAATGCCACCCAAAAATTTTATATTTTGGTGAAATTCAGCTAGTAAATTTAGAGTTGTTGCACATTAATCACAAATGGATTCAAACACACAGAAACTCTCACATTGGAAGATTTCTAAATCGATTTTAATTGTTTTTCAAATTTCTTACAAGCCAAAATAAGCATTTTCTTAGGTAACACATTATTTTTTCTGCACTACTATATTCCCCAATATTTGTTTTTCAAAGACTTCATTTTAAGAAAAGAAAGGAATTTTCTCACTAATTATGAAACTGCCTCTCTTTTGCTGGCACAGAGAAAATGAATGAATAAGGGTGTGTGTGTTAATTTTCTACTAGGTAGCAGTCTACTCATGGTTACTTATCACAGAAAGGTCAGCAAACTTGGAACCTTATATTTTATAAAATAAATAAGCACCATTTATCACTAAATATGACAACTCCCCCAAGTGTTTTATTTCAAAATAACTGTTGAACTTCTGTACAGCATAAGAGATGCCCATGATCACTTCCTGTCTTAATACTAAAAACATTATAGAACAAAATAGAAAGCCCAGAGATAAATCCACACATCTATGGACACCTTATCTTTGACAAAGAAGACTAGTATATACAATGGAGGAAAGACAATCTCTTTAACAAGTGGTGCTGGGAAAACTGGTCAAGTACTTGTAAAAGAGTGAAGCTGGAACACTTTCTAACACCATACACAAAAATAAACTCAAAATGGATTAAAGATCTAAACGTAAGACCAGAAACTATAAAACTCCTAGAGGAAAACATAGGCAAAACACTCTCCGACATAAATCACAGCAGGATCCTCTATGACCCACTGCCCAGAGTAATGGAAATAAAAGCAAAAATAAACAAATGGGACCTAATTAAACTTAAAAGCTTTTGCACAACGAAGGAAATTATAAGCAAGGTGAAAAGACAGTCCTCAGAATGGGAGAAAATAATAGCAAACTAAGCAACTGACAAAGAATTAATCTCAAAAATATGCAAGCAACTCATGCAGCTCAATTCCAGAAAAATAAACGACCCAATCAAAAAATAGACCAAATAACTAAACAGACATTTCTCCAAAGAAGACATACAGATGGCTAACAAACACATGAAAAGATGCTCAACATCACTCATTATCAGAAATGCAAATCAAAACCACGATGAGGTATCATCTCACACCGGTCAGAATGGCTGCTATCCAAAAGTCTACAAACAATAAATGCTGAAGAGGGTGTGGAGAAAAGGGAACCCTCCTACACTGTTGGTGGGAATGCAAACTAGTACAGCCACTATGGAGAACAGTGTGGAGATTCCTTAAAAAGCTGGAAATAGAACTGCCATATGACCCAACAATCCCACTGCTGGGCATACACACCGAGGAAACCAGATCTGAAAGAGACACGTGTACCCCAATGTTCATCGCAGCACTGTTTATAATAGTCAGGACATGGAAGCAACCTAGGTGCCCATCAGCAGACGAATGGATAAGAAAGCTGTGGTACATATACACAATGGAATATTACTCAGCCATTAAACAGAATACATTTGAATCAGTTCTAATGAGGTGGATGAAACTGGAGCCTGTTATACAGAGTGAAGTAAGCCAGAAAGAAAAACACCAATACAGTATACTAACGCATATATATGGAATTTAGAAAGATGGTAACAATAACCCTATATGTGAGACAGCAAAGGAGACACAGATGTATTGAACTGTCTTTTGGACTCTGTGGGAGAAGGCGAGGGTGGGATGCTTTGAGAGAATAGCACTGAAACATGTATATTATCATATGTGAAACAGATCGCCAGTCCAGGTTCGATGCATGAGACAGTGTGCTCAGGGCTGGTGCACTGGGATCACCCTGAGGGATGGGATTGGGAGGGAGGTGGTAGGGGGGTTTAGCATGGGGAACACATGTACACCCATGGCTGATTCATGTCAATGTATGGCAAAACCACTACAATATTATAAAGTAATTAGCCTCCAATTAAAATAAATAAATTAAATTAAAAATAAATAAATAAAAACATTATGAGGATTCTATTATTTAGAATAGTATACTCTAATCCATAAATCTGCTTAAGGAGGGACACACAAACTGCAGTACCCTGAAAGAATAGTCTGTGGATTGGCAGGACTTGTGGTCCACATGGTATCAGAAGATTTCATTTACATAACTGCATTCAGTTTGGAACTTTACCAGCCTAAATTATCCTCAGAGTTCTTATGTAGTCTGGTGCTGACCATGGATGGGGCATCCCAGAGATCACCCCAGTACTTTGACGTGATCCCTCATCATTCGGTAGCCTAGCCTAAGCTTCTTGGCACAGCACCTGGTTTCCAAGGCCACAGAAGTAGAAATTTCTTACAGACTTGTCCCAAAACTTACTTAGATTCTTCTGCTGTATTCTATTGGTCAAAGCAAGTTACATGGACTGCCCAGATTGAAATGAGAGAAACAAGATTCCACGTTTTGATGAAAGAAGCAGCACGCATGTACAGAGAGAAGAAGAACCGTTAGCAGCCACATTGGAGACAAGCTTTTACACAGATGAACTTACAGTTAAAATTTGAGAACAGATCTTATAAGGTGATAAACGTAGCAGCAACTGTTAGATTTAACCTAAGAGCAGTTTTCAGCATTCATAATAAATTGTCACATGGCTTTTGCATCAAACTAGCGAATACCAGTAAAAGTAACAACCCTAGATCAAAACTCATATACATACAGTGTAGTATATTCTAGCAGGGTTCTTTCTTTTTTATAATGCCAAGTTACATTGTAATAATCACTTTTTAAACCATTCTTTCCTAAGACATCAGTCTTATCCTTGCAAACAAATAAATTGTAAATAAATAGACCATCCGGATAAAACAAAAAAGTTTAATAATGAAAGAAAAAACAAACTATTTCAATTCAGTTGTATTACCTTAACCAAACCAGCTACATGTATCAGCAGATTTGGCATAGCTTTCCTCAGTGCAAGATCCTACCATTTATGGCCAAATAGCAGCTACCACAAGAGAATAACCAAACAACTCTTTGGTTGTTTTTTCAGGGCTATGCTGGCACTGGACAAGAACAGAAAGGAACAGAGATAATCCTCCAAATCAACAAGGGTTAACTCAGTTTCCAAATACAAGAGAAACTTGGCTTCAAAGATTTCATTCAAAGTTTCCATTAGATCTTGAGACCCCTGGCTTACAGAATGTGTTACTTTCCTAAATCATGAATTTGAATCACATAATTACACAGAGAAGTGTTAAAGACTGAGCCAGTATTATCAAAAGGACAAGAAACAATTAGAGCTGGAAAGGATGTGAAGTAAAGGGAACCATCATACACTGTTGGCAGGAATGCAAACTGGTACAACTACTATGGAAAAAAAAAAAATGGAGATTCCTCAAAAAATTAAGAATAGAACTACCATATGATCCAGCTATTCCAATTTTGTGTGTTTATCTGAAGAATATGAAAATACTAATTCAAAAAGATTTATGCACCCCTACATTCATTGGAAAGGGTTTCCCAGTGGCTCAGAGGTAAAGAATCAGCCTGCAATGCAGGAGTTGCAGATTCGATCCCTGGGTTAGGAAGATCCCCTGGAGGGCATGGCAACCCACTCTGGCATTCTTGCCTAGAGAACCCCATGGACAGAGGAACCTGGTGGGCTACAGTCCATAGGGTCACAGAGTCCAACACAACTGAAGTGACTTAGCATGCACACATGTTCACTGCAGGGCTTCCCAGGTGGTGCTGGTAGTAAAGAACTTGCCTGACAATACAAGAGATGTAAGAGACTCAGGTTTGATCCCTGGGTGGGGAAGATTCCCTGGAGGAGGGCATGGCAACCCACTCCAGCATCCTTGCCTGGAGAATCCCATGGACAGAGGAGCCTGGGAGGCTATGGTCCATAGGGTTGCAAAGAGTTGGACACGACTGAAGCACGCATGTGCATTCCAGCATTATTTACAATAGGCAAAATATGGAAACAACCTAACCACCCATCGATAGAGAATAGATAAAGAAGATGTGATATATAATATAATGGAATATTGCTCAGCTTTAAAAAATATGAAATATTGCTATTTGCAATGATATAGATAGACCTTGAGGTATTATGCTAAGTAAAACAAGACAGAAAAAGAAATAAATACCACATGATTTCACTCATATGTGCATTATTTTAAAAATGAATGAACAAACAAAATAAATTTAAAACAAACAAAAATATATAGAGAACAAACTGGCAGTTACCAAAGGGGAAGAGAGGCTGAGGGAGGGTGAAATGGATAAAGGAGGTCAACTGTATTATGATGTATGGAAAGCAGACTTTTGGTGGTAAGCATGCTGTAGTATATACAGAAGTTGAAATAATGTTGTACACATAAAATTACATCATGTTATTAAACCAGTATTACCTCAAGTAAAACAAAAACAACAACAAAGACTGAACCTGGCTGATTGCCCAGAATCTGCTCTTAGTTGGGACTTGTTGCCCTCTACTTGTCCTGAATGAATTTTGAAAGAAATTATAGATCAGGTGTCAAAGACTAAAAACTTATAGGCCAGATATAATGACAGATGTATTTAGCTTGGTCTAAACTTTTTAAAAAAAACTAGAATTAGTTGCATCTTTGTATTAAAAATTAAAATCACAGCACTTCAAATTCTTTTAAAAAAAAATGGGGATTTTTGGGGGCTTATTTGGTGGCTCAGTGGTAAAGAATTTGCCTGTCAATGCAGGAGACACAGGCTTGATTCGTGATCTGGGAAGATCCCACATGCCAAGGAGCAACTAAGCCTGTACAAAACAACTGCTGAGCTTGTGCTCGAAAGCCTAGGAGCTGCAACTACTGAGTCCATGCACCATAACTATGGAAGCCCGTGCACCCTAGACCTCATGCTCTGCAACAAGAGAAGCGACCACCACATACCATAACTAGAGAGTAGTCCCACTCACCACAGTTAGAGAAAAGCCCAAGCAGCAACAGGGACCCCGCACAGCCAAAAATAAATAAATTAATTAAAGGTTAAAAAACAAAGCATGGGAATTTGCAATATTGCTCTCACATTTCTCATGGCAGCACAGGACTGGAGCTGACTGCAGACCCATACAGGCAGGTCACATGCATTCCAGTTCGCCACTGTCCCTACTGCTCTCTATAAACTTGTTCTAGCCTTGCTGATCCTGCGCCGGAGGAGACGCACGCTGCTGACCTCGTCTTCTTCGTGCAGCCCTCACCACTGTCTGGAGAACTTTCTTTCCCCTGGGCACAATGGCAACTCTTAAGGACAAACTGATTGCACCAGTTGCGGAAGAAGAGGGAACAATCCCAAACAATAAGATCACTGTAGTGGGTGTTGGACAAGTTGGTATGGCATGTGCCATCAGCATTCTGGGAAAGTCTCTGACTGATGAGCGTGCTCTTGTGGATGTTTTGGAAGATAAACTCAAGGGAGAAATGATGGACCTGCAGCATGGGAGATTATTCCTTCAGACACCAAAAATTGTGGCAGACAAAGATTACTCTGTCACTGCCAATTCCAAGATCGTGGTGGTAACTGCAGGAGTTCGCCAGCAAGAGGGGGAGAGTCACCTGAATTTGGTGCAAAGGAACGTTAACGTCTTCAAGTTCATCATTCCTCAGATTGTCAAGTACAGTCCTGACTGCATCATCATTGTGGTTTCCAACCCAGTGGATATTCTCACATATGTTACCTGGAAACTAAGTGGATTACCCAAGCACCGTGTGATTGGGAGTGGATGTAATCTGGATTCTGCTAGATTTCGCTATCTTACAGCTGAAAAACTTGGCATTCATCCCAGCAGCTGCCACGGATGGATTTTGGGAGAACATGGCAACTCAAGCGTGGCTGTTTGGAGCGGAGTGAATGTGGCAGGCGTTTCTCTCCAGGAACTGAATCCAGAAATGGGAACAGAAAATGATAGTGAAAATTGGAAGGAAGTGCATAAGATGGTGGTTGAGAGTGCCTATGAAGTCATCAAGCTAAAAGGATATACCAACTGGGCTATTGGATTAAGTGTGGCTGATCTTATTGAATCCATGTTGAAAAATCTATCCAGGATTCACCCAGTGTCAACAATGGTGAAGGGCATGTATGGCGTTGAGAATGAAGTCTTCCTGAGCCTTCCATGTATCCTGAATGCTCGAGGGTTAACCAGCGTTATCAACCAGAAGCTGAAGGATGAAGAGGTTGCCCAACTCAAGAAGAGTGCAGATACCCTCTGGGGCATCCAGAAGGACCTAAAGGACCTGTGACTTCTGGCTGCGAGGCTGTAGAAACTTAAAACTACGATTTGATTAACCACAAGCCTTTAGTTTGCGTCCATGTACATGGAGCACAGTTCGCTTTTGTCTTCCTAAGTCTGAATCTGGGCTCCCAGAATCAAAGCCCATGCTTGCTATTAAAGCTTGCAAGATGAGTCCTTGAACAAATAAAATAAACCACCTAGCGTAAAAAAAAAAAACAAAAAAAAACTTGTTCTAGAATGCTTCCTTCATTTACATTATCTATCTGACCTTTGGAAGTACTTAAGTTTTTCACTCCCATAGTGGTTTTGTTTGTTTTTTAAACAGGAATTCTAAAGTGACTGGAAGATGCCATGTGTAGAGATTTATAAATATAAAAGGCCTCCTCTGGGCTTCCCTGGTGATCCAGTGGTTAAGAATTCGTCTTATAATACAGGTGACACATGTTTGAACCCTGGTCTGTAAAAATTCCACACGTCATGGGGAAACTTAGCTTGTACAGCACGATTACTGAGCCTGTGCTCTGGAGCCCAGGAGTCACGACTGCTGAGCCCACGAGCCCTGGAGCCTGTGCTCCACAAGAGAGACCACCACAATGCAAAGCCGGTGCTCCACAACTGAAGAGTGGCCTCCACCTGCCACAGCTGGAGAAAGTGTGTGTTCACCACTGAAGATTCGGCACAGTCAAACATAAATAATTTTTTCTTAAAAACAAGATCCACTCTATTTAAAGATCAGATTTCACTGATACACATCCCAGTACATGTTTGATATGGAATGCATGTGCTACAAATTGAAACTTTTTATTTGTTCTTATCACAAAAAATAGCTAATATCATTTATTTAGAATAACAGTAGACTTTTTAGGGAAAAAAAATCAACCTTCTAAACCTTTTTTATATAGTATCACTTTTTTTTTCCCAGTTGAAGAAAGAAAAGAGGAAAAATACCCTGGAATTATGTGAAGGGCAAAAAAAAACCAGGAATGCAAAATATATTGGAGTTTTTTCTATAAAACAACTATCCTACTTAGAAGTCATTATCATTATAAAATCTAAAATATTAACTAAGGTATTTGTCCACTTCTGTGACGGTTAGTTTAAATATCTGGGTGTCCAAATATTTGGTCAAATGTTATTTAAAGGTATCTGTGAGGGTGTTTTTGGATGAGATCAAAATTTAATTTGGTAGATTGAGTAAAGTAAATTGCCTTGCCAATCCAGTCCATCAAAGGCCTGAACAGAACAAAAGATGAAATAAGAATTCACTTTCTCTGCCTGCTTATCTTCAAACTGGGACCCTGGGGCTTTCTCTCCCTGCCTTCAGATTCAGACTTGGACTAGAATTTACACCACTGGCTCTCCTAGTCCTCAAGTCTTTGGACTCAGATTAGAACTATACCTCAGCTCAAAATTGGGAAAGGAGTAAGTGAAGTCTGTATCTTGTCACTTGTGGATGTCACTTGTCATCCACAGCTGGATGAACCACAAGCTGGAATCAAGATTGCCCAGAGAAGTATCAATAACCTCAGATATGTAGATGACATCACCCTGATGGCAGAAAGCAAAGAGGAACAAAAGAGCCTCTTGATGAAGGTGAAAAAGGAGAGTGAAAAAGCTGGCTTAAAACTCAAAGGTCATAAAACTAAGAGCATGGCATCTGGTCTCCTCAATTCATGACAAATAGATGGGGAAACAATGGAAATAGTGACAGATTTTATTTTCTTGGGCTCCAAAATCACTGCAGATGGTGACTGCAGCCATGAAATTAAAAGATGCTTGCTCCTTGGAAGAAAAACTACGACAAACCTAGATAGTGTATTAAAAGCAGAGACATCATTTTACCAACAAAGGTCTGGATAATCAAAGCTATGGTTTTTCCAGTAGTCATGTACAGATGTTGAGAATTGGATCATAAAGAGGCTGAGGGCAGAAGAATTGGTGTTTTTGAACTGTGGGGCTGGAGAAGACTCTTGAGAGCTACTTGGACAGCAAGGAGATCAAACCAGTCAATCCTAAAAGAAATCAGACCTGAATATTCACTGGAAGGACTGATGCTGAAGCTAAAACCCCAATACTTTGGCCATCTGATGCAAAGAACTGACTCACTGGACAAGACCCTGATGCTGAGAAAGATTGAAAGAAGGAGAGAAGGGGATGACAGAGGATGAGATGGTTGGATGGCATCGCTGACTCAATGGACTAGAGCTTGAACAAACTCCAGGAGATGGTGATGGACAGGGAAGACTGGCGTGCTGCAGTCCATGGGGTCACAAAGAGTCAGACACGACTTAGCAACTAAACAACAAATACCTTGACTTTCCTGGGTCTTCAGCTTGCTGTGTGCAGGTCTTGGTGTAGACCCTGTAACTTCTTTCTCAGTGCTCGTAACTGTGTAAGCCAATTCCTTATAATTTTAGATACATGTTTGATATACATACATACATGTACAAACATATACATACATATATGCATATGATCTCCTTTAGTTCTTTTTCTCTGGAAAACCCTAACAAAACTTCTTAATGTTTAGTATCATTTTGTTCATGCATGCTCAGTCATGTCCACCTCTTTGCAAACCTATGTACTGGGGCCTGCCAGCCTCCTCTATCCATGGGATTTTCCAGGCAAGAATACTAGAGTGGGTTGCCATATACCTCTGCAGGGGATCTTCCTGACCCAGGGAGCAAATTCAGTCTTTTGTATCTCCTACATTGCCAGGCAGAGTCTTTACCACTGCACCACCTGGGAAACCTAATCACTCCTACTGGTGTTAATATAACTTCTATGCTTACCAAGTCTGTCTAACATAAAATTAACATTTTTATCTAAAGGATAGTAATAGCATAAACAGCATTCAAACTAGAGTAATCAGATGACCTGGATTCAAATTTCAGCTCTACCAGTTACTGTCTGCAAGACCTGGCAAATCAGTTTTCCTCCACTGATCTTCTTTATCAGTGGCAGGGCACATCTGGGGACTCAATACTTAATGTCCAACTAATACTTACGCTTTAAGATTTTATAATTTATTATCCCAAATAGAAACTTTCTCCCAGTCTGATTTGTGTGTGAATCTTCAAGCCACGGTTTCACTGGTATCCTTGAGGAACTGAATGCTGTTACTGATCTCTTCTGATGTCCTCAAAGAGATCTCTTTGTAAGTTAGTGTTTATAATAGAAAGAGGCATTATATTTTAAAGATAAAGCATAGGGGACAAAAGCACTGGCATTAGCATAGCATAACATTAAACTCTAGTATAAGATTTGAAAAGCACAGTCTAGGTAGAGGTTCCAGTGACTCAGCTGGGATAAACAGTCTTCGGCATTATCAACTTAGTAGTAACTGAAGAGTCATTTGGCTACATTTGATTTTTACACATCTGTCAACTAAATAAGCACTCCAAATGAAAAATCTGGCACCTGGAAACATTATGTGGATTTGTGAGTCCCCCTGGAGAATTTTGGGTCCATAAACCAATGAATAGATTACTATGACACATAAATTAGAGTATTTTCATCTGTGACAGATATAATCTTGCTCCGGTACTCTCTGTGTCATTTTGTAGAAAACTATACTCACTGTCTTCAAACCAGCTTTAGAAAATGTTGAAAGATGAGCAACAACATTAAACACGGAATTCCGTTTGTGAAGACCTAAACCCAATCTCTGTCAATACCACTAACTTCATTCTTTGAGTTACTCCACTGACTTCAGTCTTAATATAAGCACTTTATATTTCAAATCACTTTCAACAGTTAAGATCTCATTCATCCTTCTAAAAAAACTTGTGACATAATAAGTCTTACTAGGAAGAAAACCAAGACTCACTGATTTTGCAACTTACCTAAGTCAAAGATGTCTCTATTCAATTCTAGGTATTATTTCACCATGTCATAAAATCTTTTTAATCCATAAAATAAGAATATAGCAACTCTTTATTAAGTTTTGAATTTCATTCATTCATTCAGCAAATATGTTATTTATCATCTAGATGGATCAAAACATGGGTGATACTAAAAATAGGGGAATTTATATGTCTCTAGAAAACAAAGGTTGGGCTTTCAGGTGGCGCTAGAGGTTAAGAACCCTCATGCAAGTGCAGGAGACCTAAGAGACAAGGTTTCAATCCCTGGGTTAGGAAGATCCTCTGGAGGAAGGCATGGCAACCCATTCCAGTACTTTTGCCTGGAGAATTCCATGGACAGAGAGGCCAAGAGGGCTACAGTCCATAGAGTCCCAAAGAGTCAGATATGACTGAAGCGACTTAGCACGCACACAAGCACACAGAAGACAAAGATTACGAGGAAAATAGTGTTCTTTGTAAAGTACATTAGTATCAAGTGCTGCAGAAGCACTCCTGAGTGTGGCAGTATTAGCAAAACATGCACCGGAGGCTCTGGGAGCACTTTTAAGGGAATTTTTTGAGGTCTCTCTAAAAATTGTCAAGGAATTGCCTACATGATAATAATACCATATATAAGTGCCTGAAATACTATCACATATTTTCTTATCTATTTTTAGATGCACAGTTATATGGATATATTAGCCTTTTGGAAAGCACTATGTGTAAGTCTAAGGTTTAATGAAATCAGACTGATGTCTCTCCTTTTTACTTGAATTAATGAGATGTTTGAAATGTTGTCCACTTTCTACTGTGCCCAAACCCTGGATCAGTTATTTGACTTGAAAGCCAAGCTCCTTGGATCTGTGACCAAAAAAGAGAAGCTTCTCCCCCTGGATGAGATCAAATTGCCACAAGCTACAGCCTCGTTCAAACCCCACACTGCTGAGTTGGTGTATCTACCACTCCTGTTTTCATCATAGTACTTTGTAGCTGTGGTTTTGATCACCACAAAGAAACATTAATATTAGAGCTGACAACTACAACAGCCACAACCTAGGAAAAAATTAGAGCTAGGTGGAGAGAGTGCAGAGTGTTTAACGGAATGGTGACATCTTTTTAGAAAGTCTCTGGAAGTGTGTCCAGGGCTCCTTGAAGATGGCTGAAATCTCTGTACAAGTTTGAATATTCTGTAGAAGGAAATTACTAACATTTTAGAGTACAAATTGTATATTTGTCAAGAGAAATTTTATATGGATTTTATATCTTTCCTTGGAAATGCTTCCACAAAGAGATATGAAAGACTCATTTTTTTAAAGTTTAAGTTAAACAACAACTGAAAATAAATCTTCCCATTGGGAATACTCAGATCTTTTGGCAATTTAACTATTATTGACACAGCTTAGCAATGACATACAGCTAACAGCAAAGTGCTTATGGTGTTACCCTCCTCTCCTCCCCTCCCTCCTGCTAAAGACCAAGACAACATATTTCCCAAGCTAATGGTCCCGAAATGAGACTGATTTTTTTTTTTACTTTCTATTTTTCAATAATTATAGACTCACAAGAAGTCACAAACATAATATAGCCAGATTCCATGTACCATTCACCCATTTTTCCTCAAAGATAACATCTTAATATAACTGTGTTATATAGTGTATATATTGGAGAAGGAAATGGCAACCCACTCCAGTATTCTTGCCTGGAGAATCCCAGGAACAGAAGAGCCTGGTGGGCTGCGTCTATGGGGTCGCACAGAGTCGGACACGACTGAAGTGACTTAGCAGCAGCATAGTGTCTGTGTACATATATATATAAAACCAGGAAACTAACACTGGTAAAATAAACAACTTAGTTTAGATTATTACCAGTTTTGACAGGCACTCTTGTGTGTGTGAGATTCTATACAATTTTATCACAGGCAGATTTGTATAACTACTATACAATCAAGGTACAGAATCATTTCATTACCACAGAGATCCCTAGTGGTACATTTTATATTCATACTGTGTCTCTCCCTCCCGAGTACTGTCCCTACCCCCTAACAACCACTAAATCTCTTTTGCATCTCTATAATTTTATTTTGATAATATTATATAAATTCTGTACATAATCTCTTGTTTGTAAATTTTTTCCTTCAGCATAATTATCATGAGGTCCACCCAAGTTATGCATGTATTTCATTAGCTTATTTCTTTTTGTTACTGAATAGTATTCCATGGTACAGGTGCAACACAGTTTATTTAATCATTCATTCACAGAAACTTTCATATTACAAATACCAATGCTAGGAACATTTACATAGGTATTTTTATCTGGACATAAATTTTCTTTCTCTGGGATAAATGCCCAGGAGTGTCATTTTGGGTTGCATGGGAGGAGAATGTTCACATTTTTAAGGAACTGCCAAAATATTTCTCACATTTTTCATTCCCACTGGCAATGCATGAGTGATTTACTTTATCTGCATCCTTGCCAGTATTTGGTGTTAATTTTTTTTAATTTTAACCATTATGATTCAAAATGGATTGCTTGCTTTTTTCACTGTTAAGTTTTGAGAGTTCTTTATGAGATACATGGTTTGCAAATGTTTTCTTTTAGTCTGTAGTTTGCCTGTTCATCCTCTCTAAAGGGTCATTCATTGAGCAAAAGATTTTGAGAAAGACAAATTTAATAATTTTTTTCTTGTATGAATTGTGCTTTTTGTGTCATATCTAATACCACTTCATCTACTCTGATGGCCTCAGAATTTCCTCCTATGTTTTCTTTTAAATGGTTACACATATACCATACCTTACACACTAATACCTTTATCCAAATTTATATCCCATGTATTATACTTAGGGTCTCAGCAAAAACAAATGACACACATGAACAGACAATCAGAAAAAGCATAATAAATTGATCATTTATGAGTACAGGAAGAGAAAAGAGAAATCAACAAGAGTGAATCACCCCAGAAAGTAGCAACAGTGGGACACTATTACCATTCCTAGTCTGAGTGAGGCAAGAGGGAAAGCAGGTTCAAGGACCCAGAAGGAATAGCTACAGCTCAGAAAGTCTGCCTGGCAGGAGCTGTGCCTTTCCTGTCAACCAGCAGGGCAGGCACTAGGAGGATGCACTCTTCCTTCATACACGCTGGCACTAAAGGTCAAAGAAGCTAGTTCATGTAGTCCATAAAAGGCATGGCTATCAAGACAAGTTGTATTTTAGGAAAGTTATCAGAAATCCTACATTTAGAGTCTTAAGATACAAACATAAATAAAAACAAGCAAGAGGTAGAGAGAAAGGAGAAATCAGAAACTCCAATCAATTTGTTAGGCACTTCAGATCAAATCAATGCTGCATGTATTCATTGCATTTAAAATAAAGTATTAGTGACACTAGAAATGCTTATTCCAAAAGCAAAGCAAGAACTTCAAGCTGCACTGAAGCTATTTGCTATAAACTGTTTTTCTTCTCTCCTAAGGCAAGTAACTCTAAGCAAGGTTGAGTGATGATTGCATTGCTTCCCCCAGCCTACAGACACTTTCTGGATTGTCAGCAGTAATTAACTTGGGTGAGGGTAGGGGAATAGGCAGAGTTTGCTAGGAAAGAAAGCAAGCCAGTGGATGGCAGATGGTTGTCATCTAGGCATTCTGTCCATGTGGAAGGGGCTTCTTGCCAAGGGCAGGGCTTCAGTTCCCATGCTAAAGACACAGGGGTGTTAGAAAACAAGCAGCAGCATAGTCCTGAAAATTAGGACCAATGGAGGAGGGTATGACTGCAGGGTCTCACAGTCAATGGGGGACACAGATTTCCAGATATAAGAGCAGCCTGTAAGACTCTTTGTCATGATCAGAGAGGGGTCTGCAGAACCCTGTGCTGGGCTAGCGACCACTGCACCACCAACACCACCACCCCCGACCCTGCCCCATCTTGATCTGAAAGGGAAACTGAGGCTGTTTATATTATATCTATTTAGACTGGTCTGGAAAATGAGAGCTTGAGCATGTAAGATCAAATGCAACAGCTGAGAAAAGCAACAATGAGGCAATGGCCCACAGTTAAAGAGGATTACTCTGGATAAGCATGCATTTTATTCATTTAGTAAACATGTATTTATCAGGTTCCTTCTAAGTGCCAGATACTCTCTTGGGTGCTAGGGATACAGCATTAAGTAAGTAAGGTCCAGCTTTCATGGAGTTTACATTCTAGTAGAGACTGTCATCAAAGAAAAAGAAAAAAAAATAAAACAGAAATTTTCCAGAGTGATAAATGCTATGAAGAAAATATAAGAGTAATGTTTTCATAACTAGGGGTGAGAGACGGGAGGACTGCCACACAGAAGGCCTTTCTGAGATGATTCAAGCTGAGACTTACTGGTGGGATAGAGTGAGAAGGTGGTGAGGCTGGAGCAGAGTGAGCTGGGAAGATATCATACAAGATGAAATGAGAAAGGCAGGAGGCTGGTACCAGATCTTACTATCAGAAGGGCTGGAAGTGCTCCTAGTTCCATCTTAAACCTCAGTTGCAACCCTCAGACTAGTTGCTGTCAAGTGTAACTCACTGATAATGTTCTGTAGCTTCTGAAAATTACCAAAACTAAGTTGATTAATCTGTAGTCAAGAGCCACATGAACCAAGACGATCATGCCTCATTACCCTTAAGTTACTCAGTATAAAAAGACAGTGCAGATTACTGAGGATGAGTAGACATAGGTTTGCTGGAAGACCACCCAAAGTTTGCCTGGCACTGGTACGGACCATGTTCCTCTATGTCCACCCAGTGGAGCCTGTCCTGTTTCATAATCACAGGGGCTCTGTTTCAAAGTGTGCCTCCATCCTAATCATCTACCCAGAATGAGAACTCAGCAGGAATAAACTCTGAATGCTGTTCTTAAGAAAATGTACCTTAACACTTAGTTTTTGCTAGAAACTTCTCCCACTGTGACTGAAGGATAATGAAACTAACCAGCTGTGGACAGCAGATGTGCTGGCATCATGTTGTCACATTTATCCCACCTTAGGTACTGATTCCAGGGAGACACAGAACTACCTCTAGAGTTTTCCGGTGGTATTTTTTTGACCAGGCTTTCTGAGAACTGCACAGAAGCAGAATACAAATTAAGAACTTTGTCCTCCTTGACCACCTTCACAGTTTAATACAGTCACAAGACTATCACAACCATGGGGCAGCTTCTCAAATCCATACTCTTCTAACTGGCTTAAAGAAAAAAAAAACAACTCTAGGAGAGTTCTGATTTCACATATAAGTAATTTGGAACACACCACTTGGTGCTAACATCATGTAAAAAGCAAAACACGCTAAAAATTCAACAACTCTTCTTGGATCCATAAAAGAGAGGAGGACACAGGTCAAATTGCCACCCCCAAAATTGGAGAGACAGACTGGCAAATACAGGCAGTCACAGCTTTCCGGAGCAGACTCACAAGCAGAAACCACAGTGGGAACCAGTGCTGGGGGAGGAGAGCCTGAACTATTAATTAATGAACTGCTGGAGGCTCAGTGAGAAAAAGTCTGAGATTTTAAAACTTCAAGGGGGACTCAGCCACAAGCAAAACTCTCACAATATTGTGAGACTTAACTCCACGAGCTCCACCAGGCTTTCAAAATAAACAACAGAGGAGAAAAACTTCTCATTCTCTCATGACAGGAGAATGGGAAAAGGAACCATTTTTAAGTATGCCAGAGCACTCAACAAGGCCTGAACTCAGGGGAAACTAACTAGCCAGACCCTAACTTGTTTTGAAGATTATCAGAGCCTAACTGACAGGGGGAGTGGGGGTGGGATATCCAACTCCAGCCTATTCTAGCTCTATTGTTCCACTTAAGGGGAGAGGAAAAAAACTGAGAATTAATAAACCAAGAGCTCTAATGGATAAAGAAGACAGCATGCAAGAACAGACAGGCAATGTAAGCAGAAAAAGGGAAATCTTAAGAAAGATACTATTTTGCTAGAGATGATTTTTTTAAAAAACTGTAGCAGAAATGAAGAACACCTTTGATAGGCTCATTACTAGATTGCATATAGCTAAGAGAGAAATCTGAAATCTCAAAAACTGAAGCAAAGAGAACAAAGACGGAAAGAAAAACAACTGCAGGACAACTACAGAAGGTATAATGTATGTGAAATGGAATTATCAGAAAAGAAGAGAGAAAAGAACAAAGAAGTATTTGATAATGTAACTGAGAATTTCCCAAAATTAATGTCAGATATCATACTACAGCTCCAGGAATATCGAAGAACACCAAGCAGGATAAATCCAAAAAAAAAACCTACATCTAGCCATATCATTTTCAAACAATAGAAAAGCAAAGATAAAGTTGTAAAAGAAGCCACAATCTTACCAACAGAACAAAGATAAGAATTACATTCAACTTTTCCTCAGAAACCACGTAAGAAGAAAGTGGAGTGAAATACTTGAAGTCTTAAGAGACCAAAAAAAAAAAAATCCAGAATTCTGTACCCTGTAAAATTATCCTTCAGAAATGAAAGAGAAATACTTTCTCAGAGAAACAAAATTGAACTAATTTGTTGCCAACAGACCTGTCTTGCAAGAAATGTTAAAAGAAGTTCTCCAGAGATAGGGGAGAAAAAATAAAACTATATATATATATATATATATAGAGAGAGAGAGAGAGAGAGGTAACAAACTTGGATCTACATTTTAAAAAAAAGAAGAACAGCAAAGAAAGAATAAGTCAAGGTAAGGTAAAATTAAAACTTTCATTTTTATTATTCTTTATGGATCTAACAGAAAACAGTTTGCCCACAAAAACAATACCAACTGTGTACCCAATTATGCAGGCTTATGTATATATCCACATGCAAAAGAATTAATCTGGATAGACATTACACCCTTCACAATAATTAGGTCAAAATGGATCACAGACCTAAAAATATAAACTCCTATACTATAAACAGATATAAAACTATAAAACTCCTATAAGGTAACACAAGAGAAAAGCTAGATGAGTATGGTGATGACTTTTAGAGATAATACTAAAAGCATCATCCATGAGAGAAACAATAAGCTACCTCATTAAGGTTAAAAACCTCTTCTATGAAAGAGAATGGAAAGATAAATCACAGACTAGGAGAAAATTTTTTGCAAAAAACACAACTGATAAATACTGTTATCCAAATATACATAGAACTTTTAAAACTCCACAATAAGAAAACTAACAACCCAGTTTAAAAATGGGCCAAAGCCCTTAGCAGACACCAACTAAAGAAGATAAAACAGATAGCAAATAAGCTCATGAAAAAATGTTCCACATCACATGTCATCAGGGAAATACAAATTAAAAAATGTTCTGTCATCAGTGAGGTACTACTGCATTGCTATTAAAAGTTGAGAAAACTAACAACACCAAATGTTGGTAAGGATATGAAGCAACAGGAACTCTCATTTATTGCTGGTGGGAATGCAAAATGGTACAGCTACTTTGGAAGATAGTTTGGTACTTGTTTATAAGGCCAAATATACTTACCATATAATACAGCAATCATGCACCTTGGTATTTACCCAAATAAGTTGGAAACTCAAGTCTTCACAAAAACCTGCACATGAATGTCTAGAACATCTTTAATCATAATTGCCAAAAATTTCATAAGAAACCAAGATGTCTGTCAGTAGATGAATGGATACATAAGCTATGGTACACCAGAGGATGGAATATTATTCAGCACTAAAAAGAAATGAGCTATCAAGCCATGAAAAGTCATGGAGAACTCTTAAATGCATATTACTAAGTGAAAGAAACCAGTCTGAAAAGGTTATATATTGTCTGATTCCAACTATTCAACATTCTTGAAAAGCCAAGACTATGGAGACAGTAAAAATTTCAGTAATTTCCAGGGGTTAGAAGGGAGAGGAGGATGAATAGGTGGAACACAGAGGATTTTGAGGCAGTGAAAACATCCCACAAAGATACCATAAAGATGGATACATATATATCCTCCAAACCCATACATTTGTCCAAACCCACAGATTGTGCAGATACCAAGAGTGAATTGCAACAAACTATGGATTTTGGATGATTATAATCTAAGTTAATCAGGTGTAACAAACCTGCCACTTTGGCTGGGGATATTGATAATGAGGGAGGCTATGAACATGGGGGGCAGGAGATATATGATAAATTTCTGTACCTTCCTCTCAAATTTGGTATAAACTTTCTTATAAAAAGTTCTAAAATATAAAGCCTTAATTCTATCCAAAAAATTTAGGAAAAACAATTATGTTATAAAAACATACAGGTCTACTGGTATGGTCTCAACTAAAGAAATTTTCTGTGCATTCCTATAGTTGTTAGCTATTAGTAGAATTCTTTCCATCTCTATCCCAAAGCTCCATAGCTTTTGAATGATTGTGTTTAACAGTTACCTCTTTGCTGTTATTTCAATCCCTCAGAATGTTTTTCAGGATATTAAAATATCATTACGTATTTATGAATTGGCTTCCATTAAAGTATGTGGCACTATTCTTTAAGCAAATTTCTCCTGTTGTTTAAAAAAAGAATAGCATTCTCACTTGAAAATCAGTAATTATTATACATATTTATAATTTTGAATATTTTTGCCAATCGGTTATCTAAATTTTAAGCACTAGAAATAGGCTCATCAAAGAAAATTATGTGATTTTAGGCTTGTGATTAGTAACAAGCCTAATAATATTTTTTTAATTTAAAACTACAGTATTCTCTAGCACTAAATATTTGCAACATGTTCATGAAAAAATAAAAGACCTATGCAATCTAGTATAATCAAAATGCACTTCAAGATTAAAATCTTCATTTAAATGATCCATGTTGCCTGACCTTCCTTCAGAAAGTTCAAGGCTTTTTGTGGAAAAGCCCTGCTTAGACTGTCCCAAATTGAATAGCCACAATTGAACAGCAATTTTCTACATTCTACTAGGAATCATGTTGGCCTGCCTTTTCCAGATGTCATCAGTTTATCTGGTTAAAACTCATGCCTCTCTTGATTGCTCTTCTTACCCCATGAGAATGTCAAGTCAAAGCCACTTTTCAAGGAAATGTCCTTCTTTGGAAGGGTTGGCCTGGTCCCTTCCCTGAAGTGCAGGACCATCACTTCTCAGGAAGAAGGGGATATGAGAGGGAAAAAGAAATTCCCCTACCACGTCCTGTAAGTGAATGGGAAATTTTTCTCTTTTTTTTTTTTTTAGCAATTCAGAGATCCTGACTGGCATCACCTCCCAGGACTGCAAATGCTTCCTTTCTTGTTATAATCCTCTTAAGTTCTTTTTTTCCGTTCCCCCTGTTATTCTGTCAGTGTTTCTCACTCATTCTCTGCGGAGCTTGGTGCCCCTCCTCCACTCTGCAAGCCTCACCCAGGGACAGGGAAAGAGGCTGGAAGGCTTTCAAGTTTATGACCCATTATAGGTGAATGCTGGGAGGTGTTCAGCAGGGTTGCAGAACTAATCAGTTATCTTAACACTCAGGACAGTATTGGTAGGGCTTGTAGATGGCTAAATGTCACTGATTATTTTAATTGTAAGAAAAAAGAAAATCATGTAAAATTATGTTTATTTCTTACATTTGGTCTTACTCTTTCAGAAAAAGCTTCTTTAAAATTTACTTTTCTTTACTGTGATACTGGCTTTTTTATACAAGAATTTCATAATTGTTTAGAACGTTGTTTGGAGAAGAAACCCTTAATTTTCTTTACAATTCCATCAACATGTCTCCCAACAAAAGGGGGTTGTTTGTCTCGTGGCTGTGTGTCTGTTCTAGTAGATGAGAGAAAACCTGTAAACATTTTGCCTCTTCTTGGGAAAAGAAATTTTTTTAAAAAGCCATTTATTTTTAAGATAACCAATTCTTTTTTTTCTTATCATATGCTCTATTATCATTGATGAATGGATGTGATTATTGTCAAACAATAACTGTTTCTTATAATTGCCTATGATTTGCACTTTTGTATTCTTTGTGGTATTTTCTCTCAATATCCAGGAAAAACAAATGGAAGGTACTTTACAGTAATAATCATACCTTAAGAGTGCCCAAGAATATAAGACAGTATTAGGAGAGTGAATTAATGATTTTTTTAAATCACTGATCAGTGCTTTGAATAACAACAAAAACAAATTCCTGAAATTGCCCACCAATTAAGAAAGCGGGACAAGGGGTGGGTTGCAGAACTCAAAAGAAAATGATTTGTTTAGTGAACAAAACTGAAGATGAGGTAAATCAATGCTGCTGCAGAAATTCCAAATGAAACAAAGAGATATGCTTCAAGTTCAGATGAGGCTCATGAAACCTACACTAAGATTCCATATCCAGAGTTAATCACAAAACCATAAAATGTGGATTAAGCTTCTGTGAAAGGTAAAATACAAAGCAACAGGAGTGAGAAATTTTAATCAGGAACAAAGATTATCATAATCTGCAAATGGGTTTACTTATGAAAGAAGAGACATTTGCAGAGGACAAACATTCTTAAAACAAAAGGAGTGGTGTATCCTGAATATTCATTGGAAGGACTGATGCTGAAGCTGAAACTCCAATACTCTGGCCACCTGAGGCGAAGAACTGACATTGGAAAAGACCCTGATGCTGGGAAAGATTGAAGGCAGGAGGAGAAGAGGATGACAGAGGATGAGATGGTTGGATGGTATCACCAACGCAATGGACATGAGTTTGAGTAGGCTTTGAGTTGTTGATGGACAGGCAAGCCTGGCGTGCTGCAGTCCATGGGGTTGCAAAGAGTCAGACATGACTGAGCGACTGAACTGAACTGAAGATCTAAGCTAATGTTTCAGTAACTAAGAAAAAGTACTTTCTAAAAGCAACACGTTTTTCCATGATGGGTAAAACTAACTTTGTTCATCTACTCAGCTTGGTCCAATTTTTCTAAGATTACAGTGTGAGTTTTTTGGAGGCAAGGATTTCATGCCTCAAGGCTTCTAATCTGCAGGGATTGCCTAATTAATAAAAACTTAAGTATTTCACTCTCCTAATACTGTCTTATATTCTTGGGCATTCTTAAGGTATGATTATTACTGTAAAGTACCTCTTCCATTCGTTTTTCCTGGATATTGAGAGAAAATACCACAGAGTACAAAAATGAAAATCATAGGCAATTATAAGAAGTAATTATTGTTTGACAACAATCACATCCATTCATCAATGATAACAGAGCATATAAGAAAAAAAAGAATTGGTTATCTTAAAAATAAATGGCTTTTTAAAAAATTTCTTTCCCCAAGAAGAGGCAAAATGTTTATAGGTTTCCTCTCACCTACTAACAGCCACAGGACAAACAACCCCCTTTTGTTGGGTAAATGTCAATGGAGTTGTAAAGAAAATTAAGGGTTACTTCTCCAAACAACATTCTAAACAATTATGAAACTCTTGGATAAAAAAGCCAGTATCACAGTAAACAGAAATAAATTTTAAAGAAGCTTTTTCTGAAAGAGTAAGACCAAATGTAAGAAATAAACATAATTTGGGAAAACTAGCATATTAACAATAAAGGAAATTTTATGAGTTTAGTACAAGAAGGTAAACTGCATAAATATGTAGATTATGATAATGAAAACATAGGGTTTAGCTATATTGTTCATTTCTATGACAAAGTCTATGATATTTATCATCACATTTTAGTCACCTTTACAGAGTACATGGAACTCTCTAGGATAGACTGGAAAAAATAAACTGTAAAAATAAAGAACAAAATGTCTTTATAAGGAGTTCAACATTTTTGGGGCCAAATCACATAATATGCTATGAAGAACAGAACACTTTCACTTCTGTGATAGTAATGCTGTAATAACAGTCTTGCATTTGTACAAGTCTTCACACTTCCCAAAGTGCTTTTACATTTACTATATCCCCAAATAGTAAGCATTTATCTTTGGCCCCTGAGAAAAATGTATTCTTCATTCAAAAGATTCTTGGGATATTTGACTTTGTTCAAGAAAACTCAGCCAAAATCAGTGGGTACTTTATTCCCGAGTGGGAATTTTGCTCTCCACATAGCATGATAAAATAGCAATCCAATGGAATACGAAAGCAGGTTTAAATTGCTATGAATGTGTGAAAGAAAAACTTTATTGAAATAACAAAATATTTATCTTGGAGATATAATTCTGCAATTCAACACAATAATATATTGGGGGAAACTTCTAGCAGTCTACCAAAATCTATTTTCCTTCTATTTCTAGGCATGTGATTACAGACCTAGACATTTTCCATCATCCCTTGTGGTTAGGTGCAGCCTCAGACTATGCTGCACCTTAGCCTGAACCTTAGGACAGTGGGCATGTTTCCTCATGTCTTCTTTTCCCTTTCCAGTTGAAGAAATCCCACTTTGACCAAGCAGACGGCAATAATGCCCTAGGGGACACTTGTGGGGGCTGAAGAAAGGTACCTGAGTCCTTGCATGATCTCATAGAGCCAAGCTGCCTTCACCTGTTCTCCTTGTTACACATAAAAGAAAAATAAACCTCTGTCTTCTTTAAGCCACTTTATTTAGCATGTTTGTTAGATCAGCTTGGCTTTAGCTAACATGTTTTCCTTGAAGACTCAGATTTTTCTCATGATAATGAATGTCATATTTGTGAGTATATAGGTAATTGATAGAGTATATAAGCTATAACTGTTAAATGAGGGCAAAGTTCACAAACCCACAGTGGCATCCAATTACTGCTAATGCTAACCAATTAAGTTAACCACCCATGAATTCTTATAAATGTTAGAAATACTAATAAATGAATTATGGTCATCTTGAGCAATTAAATAGGCTTCCCTGGGGGCTCAGCTCATAAAGAATCCACCTGCAATATGGGAGACCCAGGTTTGATCTCTGGGTTGGGAAGATCCCCTGGAGGAGGGAAAGGCTACCCACTCCAGTATTCTAGCCTAGAGAATACCATGGACTGTATAGTCTGTGGGGTCACAAAGAGTTGGACATGACTGAGCGACTTTTACTCACTCACTCAGAGTAATTAAACACACAGTTTATTAAAGGAAACTAAAAAACAAAGGGAATAAGATGCCATCAATGTTTCACATATGAAAAAAATGAACTTTATCTGAAAATTTTTAACATGCAATGTGTTGCCAGAAGAAATATTCAGACTTGGGTTGTTCACAAGGACCTCCATGTTTCTCCAGAAAGTAGCCTGGGAAAATGTATAGCATACTTTATATCTTATATCGGACATTCATGCACAATTAGATAATTTTTAGCCAGAGTCATTTATTATTGGCTGTGCAACAACTGACAACCCCAATTTTGTCACAGAGCAAGTCTATGAGGCTTCTCAGGAGTAAATATAAACATTTCAGCTCATCTACTAGAAATGTTTATATTTACTCCTGAAATGCTTATTTGCTTGAGAAAACTCCTTCTACTTACTGGGAAAGGGAAATTACTGTGAATTTTTCTAGCAGAGAAGGGCTTTTACATAAAAAAATAATAAAAGTTTAAAAGGGAAAGACTCTACCATGTCAGTCGACCTCATAAATAATAACTAATATTTATTAAGTGCTTATTATGTGTGAGGCAATATTCTAAATATTTCACATGTACTAACTCATTTTTTTCCTCAATCTTGCAAGTAAGTGGCAGTGGTAATGTTGCAGGAAGGGGGACCCTTTCCAGGGCCCGAAATTGGGCTCTTGTCTAACACTCAGAAATGAATTGTCTGAGGAGACACATGTGCTGACAAAGCAAGAGATTTTATTGGGAAAGGGCGCCTGGGCGGAGAGCAGGAGGATAAGGGAACCCAGGAGAACTGCTCTGTCACATGGCTTGCAGTCTTGGGTTTCATGATGATGGGATTAGTTTCCGGGTTGTCATTAGCCAATCATTCTGAATCGGAGTCCTTCAGCTAAGAAGGATGCCAGAGAGAAGGATTCTGGGAGGTGGTTGGACAGGTGGTGTCTCCTTTTGACCTTTCCCGAACTCTTCTGGTTGGTGGAGGCTTATTAATTCCCTGTTCCTTACCAGGACCTCCTGTCCTAAAACAACTCATGCAAATGGTTATTATGGTGCCTGGCCAGGGTGGGTGGTTTCAATCAGTGTGCTTCCCGTAACAGTAAGATCCAGCTGAGATAGTGTAATCTTAATACCCATAACCCTTCTGTCTCATCAGGACTGCTGCTGCTGCTGCTAAGGCGCTTCAGTTGTGTCCGACTCTGTGCGACCCCATAGACGGCAGCCCACCAGGCTCCCCCGTCCCTGGGATTCTCCAGGCTAGAAGAGTCAAAATAACAGTAACTAGTAACATATTGTTATGTATTACAGAATGTTCTCACATACATTATTAAAGTGAATTCTCACAGCTCCATGAGGCAGAAGATATTATAACTGTTACACAGATTGGGAACACACATTTGAAAAATAGCGTCACTTGCCCAACATTACATAATAAGAAATTGGTAGACTAAGGACATGGGATTTGAACCTAAATTTTTTAATACTAATCCAGCCTCTTTCATTTCTACTTACCAGAATTTTATTTGTCCCAAGTATAAATAACTATAAGGAAAGACATAGCCATCTGAATGCAAAGTTCCAAAGAATAGCACAGAGAGATAAGAAAGCCTTCCACAGTGAACAATGCAAAGAAATAGAGGGAAACAATAGAATCGGAAAGACTAGAGATCTCTTCAAGAAAATTAGAGATAGCAAGAGAACATTTCATGCAAAGATGGGCAGAATTAAGGACAGAATCAGTATGGACCTAACAGAAGCAGAAGGTATTAAGAAAAGGTGACAAGAATACACAGAACTATACAAAAAAGATCTTAACGACCCAGATAACTGTGATGGTGTGATCACTCACCTAGAGCCAGACATCTTGGAGTACGAAGTCAAGTGGGCTTTAGGAACCATCACTACGAGCAAAGCTAGTGGAGCTGATGGAATTCCAGCTGAGATATTTCAAATCCTAGAGATGATGCTGTGAAAGTACTGCACTCAACATGTCAACAAATTTGGAAAACAGCAATGACCACAGGACTGGAAAAGTCAGTTTTCATTCCAATCCCAGAGAAAGGCAATGCCAAGAATGTTCAAACTACTGCACAACTGCACTCATCCCACACAAATGTAATGCTCAAAATTCTCCAAGTGAGGCTTCAACAGTACGTGAACTGAGAACTTCCATATGTTCAAGCTGGATTTAAAAAAGCAGAGGAACCAGAGATCAAATTGTCAACATCCATTGGATCATAGAAAAAGCAAAATAATTCTAGGAAAACATCTATATCTGCTTCATTGACTATGCTAAAGCCTTTGACTGTGTGGATCACAACAAACTATGGAAAATTCTTCAAGAGATGGGAATAACAGACTACCTAACCTGCCTCCTAAGAAATCTGTATGCAGGTCAAGAAGCAACAGTTAGAAACGGACATGGAACAGTAGACTGGTTCCAAGTTGGGAAAGGACTACATTAAGGCTGCATATTGTCACCCTGCTTATTTAACCTGTATCAGAGTACATCATGTGGAATATACTCCTTGGAAGTACATTGGAATACATGTACTCCTTGGAAAGCTCCTTGGAAGAAAAGCTATGACCAACCTAGACAGCATATTAAAAAGTAGAGACATTACTTTGCCAACAAATGTCTGTCTATTCAAAGCTATGGTTTTTCCAGTGGTCATCTATGGACGTGAAAGCTGGACCACAAAGAAAGCTGAACACCAAAGAATTGATGCTTTTGAACCATTGTGTTGGAGAAGACTCTTGAGAGTCCCTTGGACTTCAAGGAGATCAAACCAATCTACCCAAAAGGAAATCAATCCTGAATACTTATTGGAAGGACTGATGCTGAAGCTGAAGCTCCAATAATTTGGCTACCTGATGGGAAGAGGTGACTCACTGGAAAAGACCCTGATGCTGGGAAAGATTGAAGGCGAGAGGAGAAGAGGACAACAGAGGACGAGATGATTGGATAGAATCACTGACTCAATGGACATGAGAGTGAGCAAGTTCCGCAGGATAGTGAAGGATAGGGAAGCCTGCCATGCTTCAGTCATAGGGTTGCAAAGAGTCGGACATGACTGAGCGACAACAAATAAATAAGTTCTGGTAATAACTTTGGTTTTGTTATTTCCTATTGTATTCCTGGGCTTCCTTGGTGGCTCAGTCAGTAAAAGTATCTGCATGAAATGTGGAGACTTGGGTTCAACCCCTGAGTTGGGAAGATCCCCTAGAGAAGGAAAAAGCTACCCACTTCAGTATTCTTCCCAGTATTGGCTTCCCAGGTGCCACTGGTGGTAAAGAACCTGCCTGCCAATGCAGAAAACATAAAAGACACAGGTTTGATCCCTGGTTCAGGAAGATCCCTTGGAGGAGGGTACGGAAGCCACTCCATTATACTTACCTTGAGAATCCCATGGACGGAGGAGCCTGGCGGGCTACAATCCATAGGGTCACAAAAAGTCAGGCCCAACTGAAGTGATTTGCTGCGTTGCCAGTATTCTTGCCTGAAAAATCCCATGGACAGAGGAGCCTGGCGGGCTATAGTTCATGGGATCACAAGAGGCTGGCACAACTTAGCGACTAAATCACCACCTCCATTTCATCTCTAGGACACAGCACTGTGCCTTGCACATAGTAGGGACTGAATAAATAGTGAATGCATAAATGAATGAAATAGGCCTTGAGAACTGACTAAAATTTTGGCTTATACTGTCAGGTTTAGAGTCAGAGGTTCAGGGGGATAACCCTAAGAACTTGCAAAAGGACCTTGGCTATACATGTGGAGACTGCCTACTGAGCATCTGGGAAAAAAGGCCTAGGTGTATACCTAAAAGAAATGAGAACATATATCCTCAAAAACACCTGTACCTGAATATTCAGAGCAGCATCATTCACCATAGTCAGAAGGTAGAAACGAACTTATCCAACAACTGATGTGAGATAAATAAAATGTCATCTATCCATACAATGGAACAGTATTCATTGATAAAGAATAAACCTTGAAAACATTATGCTAAGTGAAAGAAGTCAATCACAGAAGCTACATGTTATATGATTCCATCAATATAAAATGTTAAGAATAGGCAAATCTACAGAGACAGAAAGAAACTGTGTTGGGCAGGGGTGAGGGAGAGAGGTGAAGTTTCATAAGTGATAGCTAAAGGGCATGGGTTTTCTTTGAGGGAGGTAACAAAAATGTTCTGTAATTCAATGTGGTGATGTTTGAATAACCCTGTAAATACACTAAAACCCACTGAATTTTTTTTTTTTTAAACCCACTGAATTTTACACTTTAAATTTCTTGTCATTCAGTCACTCAGTCGTATCCAACTATGTGACCCCATGGACTGCAGCACACCAGGCTTCCCTGTCCTTCACTATCTCCTGGAGCTTGCTCAAACTCATGACCATTGAGTTGATGATGACATCCAACCATCTCATCCTCTGTCACCCCCCTTTTCTCCTGCCCTCAACCTTTGCCAGCATCAGGGTCTTTTCCAGTGAGTCAGCTCTTTCCATCAGGTGGCCAAAGTATCGGAGCTTCAGCTTCAGCATCAGCCCTTCCAATCAATATTCAGGATTGATTTCCCTTGGGATTGACTGGTTGGATCTCCTTGCAGTCCAAGGGACTCTCAAGAGTCTTCTCCAACACCACAGTTCAAAAGCATCAATTCTTCAGCACTCAGCCTTCTTTATGGTCCAACCCTCACATCTGTACATGACTACTGAAAAAACTATGGCTTGGACTATCCAGAACGTTGTTGGCAAAGTGATGTCTCTACTTTTTAATATGCTGTCTAGGTTGGTCATAAGTTTTCTTCCAAGGAGCAAGTATCTTTTAATTTCATTGCTGCAGTCACCATCTTCAGTGACTTGAAGCCCAAGAAAGTAAAGTCTGTCACTGTTTCCATTATTTCCCCACCTATTTGCCATGAAGTGATGGGACTGGATGCCATGATCTTAGTTTTTTGAATGTTGAATTTTAAGCCAGCCTTTTCACTCTCATCAAGAGGCTCTTTAGTTCTCTTCACTTTCTGTCATTAGGGTGGTATCATCTGCCTATCTAAAGTTATTGATATTTCTCTTGGCAATCTTGATTCCAGCTTGTGCTTCATGCAGCCTAGTATCTTGCATGATGTACTTTGAATATAATAAGAGTATTATAAGGAAGGTACTCCTTTCTCAATTTTGAACCAGTCTGTTCTTTCCTGTCTGGTTCTAACTGTTGCTTCTTGACCTGTACACAGGTTTCTCAGAAGGCAGAGAAGGTGTTCTGGTATTCCCATCTCTTCAAGAATTTTCCAGTTTGTTGTGATCCACACAAAGACTTTAGCATAGTCAATAGATAAAAATTATGGTGTGTGAATCATATCTCAATAAAGCTATTATTTTTTTTAAGAGTTGATCAGAAAACTTCTGGAAAATAACAATAGAAATGATCCTTTTCTTTCTTCCTTCCTTGTTTCCTTCCTATCATCCTTCCTTTCTTGCTTGTTTTCTTTTCCACCATCATTTAAGAGAGCCCCTTTCTGAAGAAATGCATGACTCGTTTCCCTTTACTTTAAAAACTCTTGTAAATCTGTTTTTTCTGACCTCTCTCTACAGCTTCTAAATCCCAGGGAGTTGGTTTCCTTAGGGGAATGATTTTCAACAGAAAGTCCTCTGCTGATGTTCAGTGTGTTCTTTGGTATTTGACAATGGGATCGAATGGTTTGGGACTGGCCAATTCTTTCTCCCAGATACCAACCAAACAAGTTTATGCATTTCACAAAAGAATATAGTTCATATTCATATGCTACTTTTTAGGAAAAAACTTACTGCAGTTCAGTCCTTTCTGTTTTCTCTGGAGATATTTAAACAACTATTTATCAGTTCACTATAAGAACATAGATCATGTGTAGCTTAAAGTGCTACACTCAAAATGTCAGCAAATTTGGAAAACTCAGCAGTGGCCAGAGGACTGGAAAAGGGCAGTTTTTCTCCCAATCCCAAAGAAAGGCAATGCCAAAGAATGTTCAAACTACCGCACAATTGCACTCACCTCACACGCTAGTGAACTAATGCTCAAAATTCTCTAAGACAGGCTTCAACAGTATGTGAACCGAGAACCTCCAGATGCTTAAGCAGGATTTAGAAAAGGCAGAGGAAGCAGAGATCAAATTGCCAACATCCAATGAACCACAGAAAAAGGAAGAGAATTCCAGAAAAACATCTACTCCTGCTTTATTGACAATGCCAAAGCCTTTGACTGTGTGGATCACCACAAACTGTGGAAAATTCTTCAAGAGATGGGAATACCAGACCACTTAACCTGGCTCCTGAGAAATCTGTATGCAGGTTAAGAAGCAACAGTTAGAACCAGACATGGAACAACAAACTGCTTCCAAATTGGGAAAGGAGTACATCAAGGCTGTATATTGTCACCCTGCTTATTTAACTTATATACAGAGTACATCATGCGAAATGCCAGGCAGAGTGAAGCACAAGCTGGAATCAAGATGGCCAAGAGAAATATCAATAACCTCAGATATGCAGATGATACCACTGTAATGGCAGAAAATGAAGAGAAACTAAAGAGCCTCTTGATGAAAGTGAAAGAGGAGAGTGAAAAAGTTGGCTTAAAGCTCAACATTCAAAAAAGAAAGATCATGGCATCCAGTCCCATCACTTCATAAATAGATGGGGAAACAATGGAAATGGTGACAGACTTTACTTTCTTGGGCTCCAAGTCACTGCAGATGGTGACTGCAGCCATGAAATTAAAAGCTCCTTGGAAGAAAAGCTATGACCAACCTAGACAGCACATTAAAAAGCAGAGACATTACTTTGCCAAAAACATTCATCTAGTGAAAGCTATGGTTTTTCCAGTAGTCATGTACGGATCTGAGAGTTGGACTATAAAGAAAGCTGAGCGCCGAAGAATTGATGCTTTTGAACTGTGGTGTTGGAGAAGACTCTTGAGAGTCCCTTGGACTGCAAGGATATCAAACCAGTCAATCCTAAAGGAAACCAGCCCTGATATTTATTGGAAGGACTAACGATGAAGCTGAAGCTCCAATACTTTGGCCACCTGATGCGAAGAACTTACTCACTGGAAAAGACCCTGATGCTGGGAAAGATTGAAGGCAGGAGGAAAAGGGGATGACAGAGGATGAGATGGTTGGATGGCATCACTGACTCTAGGACAGGAGTTTGAGTAAGCTCTGGGAGTTGGTAATGGACAGGGAAGCCTGGTGTGCTGCAGTCCATGGGGTTGCAAAGAGTTGGACACGACTGAGTCACTGAACTGAACTAGACACCCATTGTGTTATGCACTAAGATTATAAACATAAGGATTCTTCCATAAGGATACTTCAATTTAGAAAAGAAAGTAATCATGAACTAACTCTACATCCCTCGAGAGAAATTCACTACAACAACCTGGGAGATACAGCTGGCCATCTTCAGACAAAGAAGGGGCAGGATTGGAGAAGGAAAAAGCAAGTTTAGGTGGGTGTCAAAAAGTAGGGCATTAAAAGATATTCGGTATTCCACTAAGCAAGAAAGGAAGTGAGGTATTCCAACAAGTGAAGAGCACAGGTCAGGGCTTGGGGTTGTTTGCATATTCCACTATATGGCAACATAGATTACCAATGGTACAGTGACCTCAATCACCCTCTTCTTTGGTATTTACCCAGTGCATATTTTATCCCTCTCAGTCTCATCCAGGTTGCCAAGGCCTTTCCTTCTACCTCATATAACAATTCAAAAAGGGAACTCAATAAAGTGGATTCATGGTCTACTTTATACGCTCCTCATTTTCATGTACCCATACTTTCATTTAAAAAGAATTGCATTCCTGCCATTTGTCCGGCTCCAGAGTAAAGGAATCAGAGATGGTAAAACTTAACCAGGGTTGATGGTTTGCCATTCAGGTCATAGGCTTTATAAGGGTCCCATAAAAGCTCATTACCAGAGAAGCATTTCAAAGTATGTGGTACAAGTTGACACGGAAAGTATACTGGAAATCTATAAGGGCAAGGCTGAGGTAGCTCTAACACCATACTGGAGCAGTGGGCTAGGACCCCACTATATTGTCCAGGCAGTGATGGCATATACTGGCTTCAATTCTGCAGCAGCCATTCTCCAAGAACTTCTTCAACATCAGGGCAATGAAACTAAATTACCCGAGGCCCCTAGGCCTCCATCTCTGATTCTCCAGTAAACTTGTTGGCACTAATTCCATTTGCACTCCCCAAAGATCCTTATCCTTGCTTAAGCATAATTACTTCCCTGTTTACTTTGTTTGGTAAAATTGGGGATGCCTAGTTTAGACCCTGCAGCTTAGCACCTTCTTAGCAGCTACACCACTGGATCAGATGAGTTCAGTTCAGTTCAGTTGCTCAGTCATGTCCCATTCTTTTCATCCCCATGGACTGCAGCATGCCAGGCTTCCCTGTCCATCACCCACTCCTGGAGCTTGCTCAAATTCATGTCTATCAAGTTGGTGATGCCATCCAACCATCTCATCCTCTGTTGTCCCCTTTTCGTCCTGCCTTCAATCTTTCTCAGCATCAGGGTCTTTTTCAGTGAGTCAGTTCTTCACATCAAGTGGCCAAAGTATTGGAGTTTCAGTTTCAGCATCAGTCCTTCCAATGAATATTCAGGACTGGTTTCCTTTAGGATTGACTGGTTTGATATCCTTGCAGTCCAAGGGACTCTCAAGACTCTTTTCCAACACCACAGTTCAAAAGCATCAATTCTTCGGCGCTCAGCTTTCTTTATAGTCCAACTCTCACATCCATGCATGACTACTGGAAAAACCATAGCGTTGACTAGACCGACGTTTGTTGGCAAAGTAATGTCTCTGCTTTTTAATATGCTGTCTAGGTTGGTCATAGCTTTTCTTCCAAGGAACAAGCGTCTTTTAATTTCATGTTAGATGCTTAATCAATAATTAAACTCATACAGTTCAGATTCTTAAAATGCAACAGTGAATGAATATTAATCTAAGACCAATAATTACAAACATTAATATTAAATGGACAAATTTGGAAAATTCTTTATTAATATTTCTTACACTGTAAAAATAAACAATTCAAATATGCAAGACAATTATTTCCCCAGTCACACATCAATCAGGCTGTTTATCATTCCTTCTATAGAAATCATGTATTGAAGTCAAAGGTTTATGGAATCTCTTTAAGAAATAAATGATTAATTGAATGTAGGAGCCAAAGTATTATAAACTTTATGAAAATCACTTATACCAATCCTTCCTACTCATTCTGGTTGAGAAACTTTTAGTCTTTTAACAGTTTTATGGAATTACGCTTTATGAATGGATGGATAAAGGGTCAAGATGGAAGATACAAAATTACATGTAACAGAAAGAAAACGATTTATAAGACCATGCTAAATTGGTAGTGAAAGTGATAGTTACATAACATTTATTCAAAGATTAAATAATACAATAAATTAGTAATTGAATTACTTTAAATTTAAATATTAAAAATTGCAGAATAAATTGTGCTCAGCTTTTTAAGTATTCTGATTAGTTTTTTTAAAGCTATTTCAAGTTCTGAATTTCCCTGGTGGTCCAATGTTTAAAACTCTGTAATTCCACTGTAGAAGGAAGTACTTCTACTGGGCCCAGTACTTCCACTGGGCACAGGTTTGATCCCTGACCAGGGAACTAGGATCCTGAATGCCTCACAGTTCAGCCAAAAAGAGAATAAATAAATTAATTAATGAAAAAGTATTAAATAAAGATATTTAACATTCAATGATCAGAGTATGACACAAATTATGTACATTAAAGTCAACTGACCACATAAACTGGCTTCCTACTGCTTTGCAGACTAAAAGAGCTAGGATAAATTCTGATGAACTTGTACATTACCTTTGAAATGACAGTACTGTGGTTAATGTGAAACCACAATGTTCACTGACTTCTATAAGTCACTATATAAATGCAAAATATTGGCCTCTCAGCAAGAGATAGATGGTATAGTGAAAATAGATCAACACTCCCTCTGTGTCACTGGATGAGACAGGAAGTTCTGACATTCTCCTCCAAAGGTCTTATGAATTGTCTGGCTGGGATTGCAAAATCATAGCCAGGGATCTGGCAGTAACTCAAAACAGCTTTAAGAAGGATTATACAGGAGGACCAGGCTGAATTTTTTCAAAGACTTTTTTTTGATGCTGAGATATCCTCAGTCACTTTAATCTAGTATCTACGTCTTAGAATTTGATTGTTGTGGTTGCTGTCACTTCATTATAAATGAGAAAGGTATTCAGTCCTGCTGAATGAGGATATTTATATGTAAATAGAAGATGTTTTGCTTTGGCAATACCACTACTTCTAGGACTGAAGTGTATATGATTTTTCAAGTGCTACAGGAGCCATTTTTTTTAAAAAAGGAAGAAAGAAATAAATCAAGATTTTAAGAGAACCAAAGACACTATATATTTTGAATATTAATTTCATCCTATCTTATGTCTAATACTTAGTGTTAAAAAAAAAAACAGAAGAATTAGAAGCAGTCTATCTTACACAAATGATTCCATATGTTCATCCAAGCCACTATTTTACAGTGATTTTTCAGAAAAATATCCCCAAAGTATTTCACCAATAATATTTTATCCACAAACCCAGAGTTTTATTAGTTTTTTTTTTTCAAAAAAATATGTAAACCCTGTCTACCATTGCAAATTAACTCAAAGCTTGATCTTCTACAACCAAACCAAATGTTCTAGTAATATGGATAAGAATTATTAGATCCAAGTTAAAAATTAGAGTTCATTCCAAAAAGTTTAGACCTCAGTTTCGTCATGTTTGATGTTCATTTAATTCATTTGAGTATTCATTATTTTCTACACGCAAGGCAAGATAATGTATGTTGTTGCTGTTGCTGTTCAGTTCCCCAGTCATGTCTGACTTTTTGTGAGCCCAAGGACTGCAGCACACCATATTATAAAAAGATAATGTATACCGAAAGGAAATAAAGAGGCCTAAGATACTGTCATTGCTCTCAAAGAACTTTCAGACTGATAAAGGAAGTGATTAATCTTAGCCTCTTAGTAAACCAGCAAACACCATCTTTGACTCTTGAACTTATATACGTCATTGAGATCTCAAGTTGATTACAGATCTACTTTCAAGGAGAACAAGTATTTCAAATTTTGTATCAAATATTCTTTCCTTAAGACATGTCTCATGAAGGGACTTCCCTGGCGGTTCAGGGGTTAAGACTCCACACTTCCACTACAGAGGACACAGGTTCAACTCTGGATCCAGGAATTAAGGTCCTACATGCCTAGTGGCACAGCCTTAAAAGTGAGGGGGGGTGGGGGCAGGGGTAGGTTGAAGAGTTGTCTCATGAAAAATTCTCTTTTAAAAAATTCTAAAGCTTAAAACCACAATGAGATATTACCTCATACCTGTTAGAATGGCCATCATCAGAAAGGCAAGAGATAACAAATTCTGACATGGATATGCAGCAAAGGAAACTCTTATGCACTATTGCAGGATTATAAATTTATACTTCCAACTATGGAAAAGAGTATGGAGGTTCCTCAAAAACTTAAAAATATAACTACCATATGATCCAGCAATTCCATTCCTGAAAATCTATCCCAAGGAAATAAAAACACTAACTGAAAAAGACATTTGTGTTCCCATGTTCACAGAAGCATTATTTACAATAACCAAGACCTAGAAACAACCTATAAACTCATCTATGAATGAATGGATGAAGAAGTTGTGAGACATACAGATATACATATATACACACAATACTATTTGTAATACCACACAATTGCACTCATCCCACATGCTAGCAAAGTAATCCTCAAAATTCTCCAAGCCAGGCTTCAGCAGTACATGAACCATGAACTTGCAGATGTTCAAGCTGGATTTTGAAAAGGCAGAGAAACCAGAGATCAAATTGCCAACATCCATTGGAACATTGAAAAAGCAAGAGAGTTCCAGAAATACATCTACTCCTGCTTTATTGACAATGCCAAAGCCTTTGATTGTGTGGATCTCAACAAACTGTGGAAATTTTTTCAGGAGATGGGAATACCAGACCATCTGACCTGCCTCCTGAGAAATCTGTATGCAGGTCAAGAAGCAACAGTTAGAACCGAACATGGAACAACAGACTGCTTCCAAATTGGGAAAGGAGTACGTGAAGGCTGTATACTGTCACTCTGCTTATTTAACTTATATATAGGGTACATCATGCAGAATGCCAGGCTGGATGAAGCACAAGCTGGGATCAAGACTGCCAGGAGAAATATCAATAACCTCAGATATGCAGATGACACAACCCTTATGGCAGAAAGTGAAGAAGAACTAAAGAGCCTGTTGATGAAAGTGAAAGAGAGTGAAAAAGCTGGTTTAAAACTCAACATTCAAAAGACTAAAATCATGGCATTCAGTCCCATCACTTCATGGCAAATAGATGGGGAAACAATGGAAACAGTGACAGACTTTATATTCTTGGGCTCCGACAACACTGCAGATGGTGATTGCAGCCATGAAATTAAAAGACACTTGCTCTTTGGAAGAAAAGCTATGGCCAACCTAGACAGCATATTAAAAAGCAGAGACATTACTTTGCTGACAAACATCTGTCTAGTCAAAGCTATGGTTTTTCGAGTAGTTATGTATGGATGTGAGAGTTGTACCATAAAGAAAAGTTGAATGCGAAGAACTGATGCTTTTGAACTGTGGTGCTGGGAAAGACTCTTGAGATCAAAGTCTTTTGATCTCAACGTGGATAAAGAAGTTGTGAGATAGATATATATATACACATACTACTTCTTGTACTACCTCACAATTGCACTCATCTCACACACTAGCAACAGTCCTTTAACACTGTTATGGAATTATTAATCCAAATTATTGATCCAAAACTGTTAAAAGACAGATTGCAAGGAGATCAAACCAGTCAGTCCTAAAGGAAATCAGTCCTGAATATTCACTGGAAGGACTGATGCTGAAGCTGAAACTCCAATATTTTGGCCACCCTATGTGAAGAACTGACTCACTGGAAAAGACTTTAATGCTGAGAAAAATTGAAGGCAGGAGAGAAGGGGACGACAGAAGATGAGATGGCTGGATGGCATCACCGACTTGATGGACAGGAGTTTGAGCAAGCTCTGGGGGTTGGTGATGGACAGGGAAGCCTAGTGTGCTGCAGTCCATGGGGTCACAAAGAGTCGAACACAACTGAGTGACCGAACTGAACTGAACACATATACTACCCAGTCATAAAAAACAAGGAAGTCCTATAATTTGCAACAATACACATGGATCTTGAAGGCATTGTTGCAAAATAAAATAATTCAGAGAACAACTAATACTATATAATCACATTTATATGTGGAACCTAAAAAAACAAATAAACAAACACCACACTCATAGGAAAAGAGATTGGATTTTTGGTTGCCAAAAGTGGGAGTTGGGGGGGGGGGGGACTGGAGAAAGGTGGCCAAAAGGTATAAACTTCCTCTTATAAGATAAATAAGTACTAGGGATATAATGTATTAATATTACATGGTGACTACAGTTACCACAGCTGTATGATATATGGAAAAGTTAAAGAGTAGATCTGAAGAGTTGTAATCAAGGGAGAAATTTTTTTTAACCTTTGTGAGATGATGGATGTTAACTAGAACTACTGTGGTAATTATTTCATAAAGTGGAGTGTTAGTTGCTCAGTTGTACCCGACTCTTTGAGACCCCATGGACTGCAGCCCACCAGGCTCCTCTGTCCATGGGATTTTCCAGGCAAGGATACTGGAGTGGGTTGCCATTTCCTTCTCCAAGGATCTTTCCATCCCAGGGATCGAACTCAGGTTTCCTGCACTGCAGGCAGATTCTTTACCAACTGAGCTACAAGGGAAGCCCAATTATTTCATAATATATGTAAATCAAATCATCATGCTTATGTGTGTTAGTTGCTCAGTCATGTCCGACTCTTTGTGACACCATGGATTGGGGCCTGCCAGGCTCCTCCGTCCATGGGATCTTCCAGGCAAGAATACTGGAGTGCGTTGCCATTCTCTTCTCCATCTTGCTGTAAATCTTAAACTTACACACTGATATACTAAATTATTTCTCAATAAAACTGGAAAAAGCACTAAGATATTTAGAAAATTATGCTTCATGATTAATGCTTTAATAAAATTTTATTAGTAAGAAATAAGCTTAAGAGAAAAATTCTTAAAGAGACATAAAATATGTATTATCAAAATATAAGTTAGCTGAAATTTTTGGATTTTGTAGCTGAAATTTTAGGATTAAAATGTTGGGATTTTTTTCCTTATATGTGCAATCTAAAATACAATGATATGAATGAACTTACTTACAAAACAGAAAGAGACTCACAGTCTTAGAAAACAAACTTATAGTTGCTAGAGGGAAGGTTTAGGGAGTTTGGGATGGACATGTACACACTGCTTAATCAGATAATCAATAAAGGGTTATTGTAGAGCACAGGGAACTCTGCTCAGTGTTACCTGGCAGCCTGGATGGGAGGGGAGTTTGAGGAAGAATGGATGTATGTATATGTATGGCTGAGTCCCTTCCTTATTCACCTGAAATTATTACAACATTGTTAATGAGCTGAGCCACCAGAGAAGCGCTTCCCAAGCTATACTTCAATACAAAATAAGAAGTTCAAAAAAAGTTAGGATTTTTATGGAATCTATGATTAAGATACACATTATGATTAAATAAAAGTATTCCACACTATTTTTACTTGCAAAATAATTACTTCTGTATCTTAAGTCACAACAATCCATTACTTTTGTTTATATTATAGAGAAAAAGCAATACTTCTCATAGTCTAAAATTATTAGGTGCTCCAGACTATATGATATTTAAACACACTCTTTTGGGAATAATGTTACTAACCTATTTATAATCTTGAAGCTCTGGGAAACCACCACCAGACAAGTGAAATTCAACCAGTTCCCAATATCCCAATTAATACATCCCCTAGACTTATGAAATCTCACAGTAGCTGCCATTTCAGGGATGGAAGGAGGGTAGGAAAGGCTCCATCTGTAGATCCAGTCTCTGGAAATGAGGCAAATACCAAAGTGAGATATGATGGAGAAACGCACAACCTTCTAATCAGCCACAGCAGACGGAAGATGCAGAAGACGAGCTGGCAACCTCTCCCTACGTGTATTTTCCTCAAATATTCATGCCCAGCTAGGACAGAGCAAATAGTAAAGCCCAACAATCTGATTTAGGTACTTACAATGATCTATTCTTCACAACTGTATGAGATTACTGCTTTATTCTCCTTTCACAGATAAGGAAACTGAGCATTAGAAGAGTTAAGTAATTTACCCAAGAGGGCCATGAACAAGGCCCAACATTCAAATCATTGTACTCTTAGCCAGTACAGACCACCTTAAATTTGAGGGGGATATATCAGCCATTGTGGTCACACTATGCGTGTCAGTTGTATTCCAGTATGAGCAAGTCACAAGGACAACACAAACAAGTTAATGAAAAGTCATTATCAGATCATTAAGGAAATCCCATATTTCTGCTATTTATAGAGACACTGAAAATGTATTTCAGAGGTAGTATAATGTAGTGATGGAGCATAGACTTTGCAGTCATGTTTGTCAAGTGCCTTCATGAGCTGGACCCCAGAAAACGAATCCCTGTTATTCACTTGAAAATTGGCATCCAAAGCCAAGAAGCCAACTATCTCAGCAACTAGAGGTCCATTCACTAAGATGAAGATTGAGATTAGAATACTGTCACTCATGTAAAGGATCTTAGAGAAACTGAGGGGGTAGTCAAAGGACCCTGCAAGAAAGGAGAAGTAAATACCATGGCCCTTTCCATGAGAAAAGTTCTTTGAAAGGGTAATGCCAATACAATCTGCCTGGGGTCTCCTCTCAGAGAGAGGAGGACAAGTTCCAGAGGAAAGGTCCTGTGCCCCTGGATAGTGTAGGAGGGAATGGCCTAAACCAGTTTGACGTTCTCTGCATATACCTAGGTGCTATTTTTCTGGGAACTTTGTTCACATTTGCATCATGTCCCTGACAGCAATGTGTTACAAATGCAGATAGATCTCCCTGCTGGAACTGCTTGGGGTAGGTAAGAACCGTACCTTTTCCACTACGGATGCCCAACCCTAATCACTGTGCCTATCATACAGTGAGCACGCTGTGGTTACTGCATACATAAATGCGCAAACCAACCAAAGCAGTTCATGGGGAAAAACCTTACTGACCCTGCAGCAATCAAGGACAGCCCGACAGCTCTTTGGGATTCAGAAATATTACCCAATTTGCCGCACAAAGTTATCACTGACTGCATATTCAAGTTTTGAAACATTGTATTATTACCTATTCAGTAACACTTTTGATAGTGCTAAAATGAGGAAGTTAAAATGAATTAAGGCACATAACATATTATAACAGGTCTTTTAAAGACAAACTATATAAGCTATAAACCTATAACTTTCAAACCTCAGTTTTCTCATCTGCCAAATGGGAATCATAAATTACTCAAAGGTTTAATCAGATTTTATTTACATAGCAATTTAAGCTTGACAAATGGAAGTTCTATACAATTATAATTAATCTTAAATTTACTCCCTCAGGAAAAAAAAAAGAAAAAATTTACTCCCTCAGAACATCAGAAACTAGTTACCCGTTCTTGTATAACTTATAATTAAGACACTCATTAAGAAATTAGTTCAGTTGTGATATAATGGTCCATAATTCATGTGCTTATAAAAATAGATGTAGCTAGAGATAAAGCAATAACTAATAGGGCAAGTTAAAAAGCCTCTAGTTGCCCAGTGGTAGAAGACAATGCATATAGAGCTGTTAGAGAATATTCTGTTTTCTAGGAAGAAAGAAGGATGAGTAATAGCAGTTAGCATTAAGTAATGCCTATGACAGTCCGAACACTTTGCTAAATAATTCATTTCATTTAATCCTCACAACTGCCCTATGAGATAGAAAATCTTATCATTCGATTTTTAGAGAAGAAACTGATGCTTAGAGAAGTTAAACTATTAGCCCGAGATCACCTAATCAGGAAGTAATAGAACTTGTTCAATCAGGAATGTTGATTCCATTGCACTTCGCCACTAAGACATCAAAGAGGTGAAATAAAAATCAAAAAGTAAATTATTTCCTTCATTGTTATAATTTGGTTTTGCTTTAATTGTTTCATTAGAACTCTGAGCCCACTGAACTGAGTTGCTGAGGACTTTAGCATTCCCAAAAATAACAACCTGAAAAGACTATTTTGATTTGGGAAGACTTAAAAAAAAACTACATGTACACATTAACTACTTTAGGAGTGAAAGATTAGTTTGAGGGTGCTTCTTCAAACCACATTTTGTCTTTATAAAAGATATTTATTTAAATTAATTTTAAATTTTCCCTATGTAATACATGTACATGGTACTACTAAATCAAACCAACTATCACCAAATCAATTACTATTAAAAATCAAATCAAATCAACTAGTATTAAAAAGTCTCCCCTATCCCATTCCCAGTTCTGTCCACCATCCCCCACCCAACAAAATCCTGCAGCCCAAAGCAACTGCTGTTACTAATTAAGTATATATTTTCCAATTGTAAATATATAAAAAATTTTTCATAGAAACTACTGATTTTCTATCATGGATGACATGAATGACAATTGAGCTCTCTTACACCACTTCACCTCCCTTCCAAAAAAAGAAATATACATTTATCTCCCCCATCCACCAAATATAATTACATCAAAAATTTTATTTAGATTAATAATTGATATTTACTATATTACAATTACATAAAAACTGTTTACTATTGGGTGAGCCAAGTGGTATTTTTTACTGTTTCCTCTCATTATACTTTTTGTTTTTCCTGTAGTTATTAATTTTAATGATTTCACATTGGTTTAGTTTTCTATGTCGTTGTTATTTAGTTGATGAGTCATATCTGACTCTTTTGTGACCCAATGGACTGTAGCCCTACAGACTTCTCTGTCAATGGGATTTACCAGGCAAGAATACTGGAGTGGGTTGCCATTTCCTTCTCCAGAGGATATTCTGGACCCAGGGACTGAACCTACGTCTCCTGCTTGGCAGGCAGATTCTTTACCACTCTGCCACCAGGGAAGCGCAAGTTTTCTATGTACTTAAAACTGTTTTATGTACTTACAACTTACATCATGAGAAACACTGGGCTGGAAGAAGCACAAGCTAGAATCAAGATTGCTGGGAGAAATATCAATAACCTCAGATATGCAGATGACACAACCCTTATGGCAGAAAGTGAAGAGGAACTAAAAAGCCTCCTGATGAAAGTGAAAGAGGAGAGTGAAAAAGTTGGCTTAAAGCTTAACATTCAGAAAACTAAGATCATGGCATCTGGTCCCATCACCTCATGGGAAATAGATGGGGAGACAGTGGAAACAGTGTCAGACTTTATTTTTTGGGGCTCCAAAACCACTGCAGATGGCAACTGTAGCCATGAAATGAAAAGACGCTTACTCCTTGGAAGGAAAGCTATGACCAACCTAGACAGCATATTAAAAAGCAGAGACATCACTTTGCCAACAAAGCTCCATCTGGTCGAGGCTATGGTTTTTCCAGTGGTCGTGTATGGATGTGAGAGTTGGACTGTGAAGAAAGCTGAGTGCCAAAAAATTGATGCTTTTGAACTATGGTGTTGGAGAAGGCTCTTGAGAGTCCCTTGGACTGCAAGGAGATCCAACCAGTCCATCCTGAAGGAGACAAGTCCTGGATGTTCATTGGAAAGACTGATGCTGAAACTGAAACTCCAATACTTTGGCCACCTCATGCGAAGAGTTGACTCGTTGGAAAAGACCCTGATGCTGGGAGGGATTGGGGGCAGGAGGAGAAGGGGATGACAGAGGATGAGATGGCTGGATGGCATCACCGACTCGATGGACATGAGTTTGAGTAAACTCTGGGAGTTGGTGACGGACAGGGAGGCCTGGTGTGCTGCGATTCATGGGGTCGCAAAGTCGGACACGACTGAGCAACTGAACTGAACCGAACAACTGTTTTACCCCAATTTGTGTACATCAGACAATTCATTACATTTTTTCCTAAAATCCTTCCTCCCATAGCCTCCTATTTCAATATGGGTTGGTGGCTCCCTCTAAACCCATTTGTCATTCTTTACTTCACTTCTGTTCTTTTGCTTCATGGACTCCATGACTATTCATTTCCTAGTTTACTTCTGGTTCTACTTTGCTCTCTCCTATTATTCCATTATGATTTTGATAGGTTTCTGAAGAGAAGTGAAGAAAGTATACATGTTCAATCTGCTATATTAAGTATAAGTCCCTAAATCTCATTTTCTTCAGGAACTATTAACATTGAGATAGGTTTTTATAATGGAATTAAATTTGTTGTCTTTACTCTCGATGAGGGTAAAAAAGGAGAGTGAAAAGGCTGGCTTAAAATTCAACATTCAAAAAACCAAGATCATGGCAGCTGGTCCAATCACTTCATGGCAAATAGATAGGGGGAAAATGGAAACATTGACAGATTTTATTTTCTTATGCTCCAAAATCACTGAAGATGGTGACTGCAGCCATGAAATGAAAGACCCTTACTCCTTGGAAGGTAAGCTATGACAAATTTAGTGTACTAAAAAGCAGAGACATCACTTTGCTAACAAAGGTCCGTATAGTCAAAGTTATGATTTTTCTGGATGTCATGTACAGATGTGAGAGTTGGACCATAAAGAAGTCTGAACAGTGAAGAATTGATGCTTTCAAACTGCGGTGGTAGAGAAGACTCTTGAGAGTCCCTTGGACAGCAAGAAGAGCAAACCAGTCTACAACTAAGGTAAAGCAATCCTGAATTTTCATTGGAAGGACTGATGCTAAAGCTAAAGCTCCAATACTTTGGTCACCTAATGCAAAGAGCCATCTCATTGGAAAAAGACTCTGATGCTGGGAAAGACTGAGGGCAAGAAAAGAGGGTGACAGAGAATGAGAAGGTTGGCTGGCGTCACTGACTCAATGGACATGAGTTGAACAAACTCAGGGAGATAGTGAAGGACCGGGAAGTCTGGCATGCTATAGTTCATGGGGTTGCAAAGAGTTGGACACAACTTAGTGACTGAAGAACAACAATAACAATCAAATTATATACTTAATCTGGTCACCTAACTACAGGTACTGATTATCTTAAATTGCAGTTATACCCATTAGGCTGTTGTTTTTTTTTTAAAAGTGAATTGTTCTTCTCGAGTTACCAAGTGTGTCTGACTCTTTGTTGGACACAGATAAATAAAACAAAATCAGATAATAAAATAAGGCCCAGATAAATAAAATCAGAAATGAAAAAGAAGTTACAACAAATACCACAGAAACACAAAAATCATGAGATTAGCTTTGAATGCCAATAAAATGGATAACCTCAAAGAAATAAATAAATGCCTACAAATGTACAATCTCCCAAGACTGAATCAGGTAGAAAAAGGAAATATGAACTTACTGATTACCAGTAATGAAACTGAATCAGATATTTTAAAATCTCCCAACAAACAAAAGTGCAAACAAAACCAGACAGGTTCACAGGTGAATTCTACTAAAATTGGTGAGGGAGATTAAGAAGTACAAACTTACAGCTGAAAAATAAATGAGTTATGGGGATGAAATATACAGCATGGGGAATATAGTTAATAATATTATAAAAACTTTTTTGGTGAGAGATGGTAATTAGACTTATTGTGGTGATAATTTTGTAATGTATAGAAACAGAATCAGTATGTTGTACACCTGGAACTAACATATTATTGTAAGCCAATCACACTTCTTTTTTTTAAAAAATTTTTAAAATCTAACAGTAGTTTTAACACAAATGGAGTTATTTAGTGCAGGATATTAAGGTAATTAAATGAGAAAGTGTTTAAATCACAGGGCTCTGAATCCTGTTTACTTTAGCCCCATTCTGAATGTATGTAACTTACACTACCTGCTTCTCTCCCCTAGATATTTGGGATTGTCAGCTATAACTGAAGACCTGCAGGAAAGACCTGGAAAGGAGATGCCAAACTCAAAAGCAAGTGCTTAAGCACACTCGATAAACAGTCTACCCTTGAGTCCGTGGTTTTCTACCTCAGCTGTAAGTTAGAATCATGTGGCAAAACTCTTTGGAGGAGCTTTCAGAATCCCAACCCCCAGGTCACATTCCAGACCAATTAAATCAACCTCTGAGTGTCCGGTCCAGACATCAAGATTTCTGAAACCTTCTCAAGAGAGTATGATAGTACAGCCAAGGTTAAAAAGACTCAAGCGAGACTCAAGCGAGAAGGCAAAACATGTGATCTTGCTATGCTTCAAGATCATGCATTCAAGTTCATGGTGATTGTGCAAGGACTATCAAATAGCACCCTTAGAGATGCCTCATTACAATGCTTCCTCCACCAAAATTTTTGGTTTGATTAAAGACTAATTCAAACACATACACATCCCAGCCAAGGAAAGTGCAAATGAACTTTGAATTTGTCTCCACCAATTCCATCCAACTCAAAGCTAGTTTAGCCAGAACCAGCCCAGTCACCAACCAATAGAAAATTCATCTGATTATTTATATTCGGGTTCCTCTGACAAATCCAAGACATTAATATTGAATTAGTAGACTTTGCTACTTTCAAACACAAAAGACTGTGTTTATGTCCACACGTCTTATTTAGGAAGTCAACAGATTAGTCCTTATTTGGAAGGAAACCTAACTGGAACCTTCCAACTGCAGTGTTCTTTCCCCTTCCATTCACTATTCCTGGCTATGCAAATGCATGCATGTGCGTGGTAGAACATAAATTACGGCTAACAGTTTGACACCATTGTTTTATTAACAAACACAACTCAAAGCAAAATAATTAAATAGGGACACATAGTAAAATAAACATTCCAATGACCTTTCAGAGTGAAAAGTTCTGCTCCACAAATAAAGGCGAGAACAATACAATTACAGGATAGTACTTGTACAGAATTGCTGAATATGTGATGAAGCCTTGACCAGCCAGCCAGTCATCTCATCTCTTCCATCACAGAAAAGGCTGAAAAGAACAGGACAGCTGTAGTGTCCTGACTTTGAGACTCACTGGCAAATGGAATGACAGATGTAGAGCCAGTGCCCCAAAGTGGGCAGGACCTCATCCCAGACAAACAAAAGAGAATGACAGTCTTGGAGCCCCATTTACTTCAATAAATTTTTTTTAAGCCAGCTGCCTTTTTTACATATATAAGATACTGGTACAAGGCAATATTTACTGAGTAAGCCTCAGAATACCATTTTACCTAATAATACAAGCAAACACCAATTATAGGTTTTTCCCTAACTCATAATTACCTTTTAATTTTATATATATATATAATACATATATTACATATCTAATTATATATATTGCTATATATATATCTATATTGCCAGGTATATATTATATGCTACAGTTCCATCTATAGCTTTATCACATGTATCAAATAAGTGCAGCTCTAGATCTGTCTTAGGTTTACACATACAAAATCTGAAAAATAAAAATTTTAATCTTCAGATTATTCCACATCTGTTACATGTTATTGTCTTATCCACTCAAGACCCCTAGGTTTTGTCTTCTTGCAACTCCCTACTGACCCTAAGTAATGATTTGTACAAGTCATTAAACACATATTCTCTACCATATGTGCTAGTGACTTCTTTTGCTCTTCTACTCAGGTACTCTAAATAATCTGAAATCAGGCATCTATTGCTTATGTTTTCCTTTCTTCCTACAGTAGGTGCTCTGCAAATAGGAAGATTCATATACCTTATCTCATTGGAGCCTCAGAGCCATCTTGTCCAACTTGTGGAGTTGGCAGGGCAAGTAATATCCCTGTTTTGGAAATGAAAAAACTGAGACTCAGCAGGTTAAGTGATATGTCTTCTAACCAACACAGAGAACCAGTGAAACTAGAAAGAGAAGTCAATTTCCCAATTTATAAGTCAGTATTCATTATAGGTATAGCTTCTTCAAGTGTATGTACAAGTATATTAATTATAAAAGTACTTTTATTCTCAATTGCCTTCATTGACTAGTATTAAGAAATTTCCCATGGACAGAGACAATAACCATTACTAGTTGTCAAAAAACATGTTTTATAATTTAGGTTGTACATTTCTGATGCTTAAGTTCTGATTAAAACTAATCATACTCCAGTTCTCTGCTTAGTAGGATTAACACAGCCATCAGTACTTTTGCTTTGCCTTGACAAAGAGCTTTAGAAGATTAAGACTTTATTGAAACATGTTTTAAAATGTGAGCTACATAAGAATAAAAGAAAACATTATATTTAAATAGTCAAAGTAGCAGTGATTCTAACCTAAGGAGGTAATTGTATGTAAAAAATTTAAAGTTCCCACTAATTTTTACATAAAGCTGTATGAATTTCACACCTGAAAAACTGCAGAAATTCATTAACATTTATTTGTAAAATGACTTTAAGCTCTGGGAATTTCATGCAGTTAGAAGTTGACTTGCCCTAGAAAAGAAAATAATGCTAATGAGTGAATATTAAGTATAAGGCAGTAACACTATGGAGATAAATATGTAATTACATACATTTCCAAAAGTGGGATAAATCACACATTAAGTTATGTCATAATTCAAGGATTTGTAAGAGGCAAGAAGATGCACTTGATAGTCTCTGGATAATTACTCTTAATTAACATGCCTAAATAATAAAAATATGAGAATATTTTAAATTAAGAATGTAAAAATATTCAATACTAAGAAAAATATGGATCTTTCAAGCTAGAGGCGAACAACCATTGGAAAGAGGAGTGGTTTTACTTCTGCCTACCCAATAAAGGCCAAGTCTAGACATTCATAATTACACCAATTAATTGGCCATTTTGGCTAAATTATGTAAATTGTCTGCATACACTTCTCAAAGTACATAACTGCCAATGCTATTTTCACTTTGGTCAAGTCTACACTAGCTAGCAAAATGAAGTGGATAATTAAGACAATTATTCTGATAATTTAGATCAAACATTAATTAAGGTAAAAGCAGATTAAATTTAGCAGGGGGTGGAGGGGTGGGGATGGACTTGGATTGGAATATAAATGTTCCTCTTGTTTCATAAGCATGTTAAAAAGATTTTCTGTTTCTTGAATTATTTTTGAAATTAGATTTCAAAACACTTAATATATATTGTTTCTATAATAATTATTTAATTGGGTTCTTAAGTTCCCAAGATACCTAGGTATTTTAGATCACTTACGCCAGCATTGGCTTAAATCTCTTTACAGAATTCATAGACAACACTGACAAAATTCTGAACTCAAAAATAAGGTCAATGGAATTCTTTTTAAAAATCAACAATAATACATTCTTTATAGGCATTATAGTTAGGTAGAAGAATCAGGAGGAGCATTTAGGAGTGAAGTTTAATGATACTCATAAGTTAAACAGGAACTACAGAACTAAATGCAGGTATATGAATAAACAAACAAGAAAACAAATAATTTTATACTATATCAATGTCTACCTATATAGATACAGTATGTCAATATGTACAGGGAGAAAGAAAGAGAATCTAAGCAATTGTCACAAAATGTTAGCAATGTTAACCTAGAAAAAAGGAATATGGGTGTTCACTGAAATGGTTCATTGTGCTATTATTCAAACTTTCTGTAAGTTTGAAATTTTTTCAAAATAAAAAGTTGGGGGGAAATATATACATTTTAAGCTTCACAGAAAATAACTAACAAATATTCAGTAACCATCAAACACCCATGAATATGATATCCTTGAGATTGAAAATTCTGCAGTACCTCATTTCTTAAAACCACACTGTGAAATCTATACTAAGGATTCTTTCCAATAAGCCTTAAGTGAGCACTTTAAAATATTCTCAAGGTTTCCCATGCAGGGTGTAGTTAAAGAGCATTCCACTTGAGATCCTTGCCTGAAAGGCCCTATAGAATTGCAAAGTATCATTATTAAGCAAATGTTCCTGGGTCCTTGGGTGGTTCACTTAAAACACATTTCACTGTATTGAATATTCAATGCCAAAAGCACACAGTTCACTGTTAAGATTTGCAATTTAAACTCAGTTGGAAGAAGTAAAAGGTTCTTGTAATTTGCCTATACTGTATTGCATCGATGTAGCAGCTTTGATTGATAATTAAGTTCCCAAAAATATGAGTTAGAGAGTGTGAACAATGGAGAAAAGCTAACCTTTCTATTACAGCCTTAGCTCTTGACTTCTTGTATTTAAGATTACAGATGCTCCATTAAATCGATTTTGTGTTTAATCTCCTCTTGAAAAACAGTGAATGCAAGTCCCCAACTTTCTTTCCTTTGAGAGAACCCAAGTATTGACAATGAAAACTACAAGGCTCAAATCAGATGACTAACAACATCCACTGGGGATAAGAAAACTTTAGCATGTCTCTTTTTTGGGGCGTTTCCTCAACTAACTCTAACTGGATTGAAATGTCAAAATATATTTCACACTAGATTTAAAAAAAAAATTTTTTTTTTTTTTTGGAGAAATCAGATTTGAGAGGGCAGGGGATTTATTTAAAATCAGATGAATTATTATTTAATAATTAAAAATACATAGCTTTAAAAACACAGCTATGCTTTTTTAAAGCATCAGAGAAATTTTCAACAGTAATGTGGCTTTTAAATAAAGTTTCATACTTATCTCTTTTCTGTTTATCTAGTTCTTGTGCCCTGTTTTAACACTTTTAGGTCCTTCAGTAAGATATAAAAGTATGAAGAACATAGGATGGGAAAAAAATTAAAAATTTATAAATAAGAGCAGGCAGGAGACTGTCAATATATCAGAAGGGAACTACTTGATTGCCTTTTGAATTTGTGCTGGAGCGACAGGACTCATCTCCCTGGCTCCGGTTTTGAATGTGGGGAAATGACCAGCTGAACTATGGCTTTCTCTGGTTCATCTCTTTGCAGCCTCTTTCTCAAGCACCACTCATACTAGGACTGGTGATGGTTTAGTCGCTAAATCGTCCGACTACTGCGACCCCATGGATTGTAGCCTGCCAGGCTCCTCTATTCCTGTGATTCTCAAGAATACTGGAGTGGGTTGCCATTTCGTCCCCAGGGGATCGTCCCAAACCAGGAATCGAACCCGGGTCTCCTGCACCGCAGGCAGATTCTTTACCAACTGAGCTACGAGGAAAGCTCTCCACACTAGTATTACATTCCAGCATGTGGTCAGTCTCAAATTTAGAGCCGCTGGCAAGAAAATCCAGTTCATACTCTATGTACAGCTTACCTTCAAAAGAGGGAAAACTACCTTGGCAATGACAGCACAACCAGTGTATTTGAGAAATCCTGTAGGAGAGCCTCTCCCCATTTCTAGAGGAAGGGAGTGGTGAGGAAAGAATGGTGTAGCAGTGATCCTCAAGTGTGGTACCCGAACCAGCAGCTCAGCATCACGTGTAAACTATTTGGAAATGCAAATTACCGGTCCCCTCCCCCGCCCCAGACCTACTTAAGCAGGAACTCTGGCGTTGGGGCCAAGCAATCTGCGTTTAACTAGCCCTTTGGGTGGTTCTAATGTATTATCACTGACAGAAAAACGAGAATATAAATTTTCTAAAGGAGCTTTAAAGTCCAGTCCAGTCAAAACCTGGAGGGGGAAGACGAGCAGAACAGGAGGTTCAATTCCTGCCCCGGTGGGGTGGGGTGAGTCCCAGGCCCCGTGACCTGTCCGCGACCCCCTTCCGCACACACGCCCCCCGCGGTCCCGGGGGTGGGGCGGGGGGAGTGGGGCAGGCACCCCGCCCCCCGGCCTCACCGCCCGCCCCCAGGCCGCGCCGGCCGCCCACTGGGAGTCTGGTCGACAGCTCGGGACTCGCGAGCCCCTCCCGCGGCCGCGCGTGCCGGCCGCAGCCCCCTTCCGCCCGGCCTGCCCCTTTGTCCGCCCCGAGGGCGGCACCTTCCCGCCCGCGGGGTGTGCGAACCCTCGGGGGGCGGGAAAGGAGGAGGGACCGGGGAGGGAAGGAGGAGGAGCGAGGCGGGCGGCTGAGTGCAGGGGTGGGGAGCCGCCGCCGCACACCCGACTCCCGTCCCGCCCGGGCCGCGAAAAGGGGCTTTTGTGGCCGGCCGGGGTTCTCGCGGACCGCCCGCCCCGGGGCGGGGTGGCGCCTCCCCCTTGGCGGGAGCCAACGCGGCCTTCCCGGCCGGGGAACGCGGCGGCCGCCGGCGGCCGAGCGGGACAGAGCGCGGAGCCGGCAGCGGCGCTCGGCAGGAGAGCGCGGCTAAGCGGAGGGGAGGGCCGGAGGGTGGGGCAGGGCGGGGCTGGGCCGGGCCGCGGCGGAGCCCAGCGCCCGCGCCTCCGCCTTCCGCCGCCGCGGTCCAGACCGCGCGGGCGGGCGGCCTACGCCCGAGAACGGGAGGTGCGAGGCGGCGCGGGCCTGCGCGCCGGGCCTGGGGCCGGGCGGCTGTCGAGGTCGGGGTAGGGCGAGGGGAGAGAAGAAAGGGTTGTGCAAATATTGTGACTGCTGGGTGCGGAAACTCTCCGCCGTGCTGTCTGAGGTCCCGGCTCCACGCCCTGGGAAACTGCGGGATGGCCCGACGGGCCGTCGTTTGGAGGGTCTCTGTGACCGCCTTCCAGACAACCGTCGCCCGTTTCATCCAGACCTGAGACGGGTGGGGAACCTTGTCCACTCACCTTTTATTCTAGAGTCCCAAGGACAGGACACTAAGTGACTTCTTGGGGCGCTGCAGCTCCAGGAAAGCGCTGGGCGGTTACCACCGTGGGAGGCGGATGTGAGGGGGGAGCCTCTCCTAGTCTTTCTAATCCCCCTACCCCACCCGTCGGCTACAGCCTTGAGTTTTCCTTGCCAGTCTCCTGATCTCTTAGATGGCATAGCACAGTGAAGGGACAGGAGACCACCGATACACCCTGGAGGGCAAAAAAAAAAAAAAAAACGGGGAGCGCCGCTGAGGTGGTCCGGACAACTAATCGCGGGAACTCGCGGATATTCGCGTCTTCGCGCGGCGACCGCGGCCTCGCGAGTCTTGCCTGTCCCAGAGCGTGGTGGCTGCTGGTGCGTAAAGTGATTCTGGAACCGTCTGTCCGCAAGGGTCTCCCCAGTAGCTGAGTTAGGAACTTGTACATATCGGGCCTTTTTCTTTTTTTATTTTATTTTATTTTTTATATCAGGCCTTTTTAAAGTCAGCACTGGGTTGACTTTAATTTTCTCCCGCAGATTTCCTACAATTTCTGGCCGGTTTGAAATTTCGGCCCTTAATTCCTAGTACCTAAGGGGAAGAAAATTCGAATTACCGACGACGCTTACGAAAAAGAGTCGTTTTGACTCGGTTGGTCAAACAGCAGCATCACCGAGCAAAACTAGTTGTGTATGTCCATGCTAAAATCTGTTAAAGCACTGAAATTGGGCAAAACACTCTTTTTAATGCCCTAATACCAGTCAGTCAATAAAGTCAGTAGTGCGGGGTGTCTTTCAGCAACAACAAACACTGCTGCTTCTGGTTTGACTTTGGCTTTTATTAGTTTGCTACACACTTCTTAGAGTTCCAATGGGTAAGTATGCCGGAATTGTGGAAATCACTTTTGTCTTCCTTTTGTTCTCTAAGCTGCTTCTTGAAGCAGAGCAGAGAGAGTTTTGAAGTGGATTCCTTAGTTCTTCCAACACTTTAATCCAGAAAACTTCAAATAAACTGATCTTGGATAGTACTTGGCAAATCGTTTCAATTTGCAGCAATTTGTGTGTGTGTTCCTGCTTCAGGAGGATGAGGTGGGATGAGGAGGAGATTGTGCCTATATTAGGACAGGTGTAATCTTGGAAAGAGTACCATCTACAGAAAAATGAGAACGTTCTGCCGTTAATAGCTGCCCCTTTGAAGGTAATGGACATTCCATCACAGGGCTGTAAATGCAGAGTGTAGGCTCCAAAGTAGTGGGCTTCCGTCCTTCCAATGTTTGCTCTCTCCAGTGTTGGATCAAAGAGCTGTGTTTGTCTTATGAGGCCCCTTTGGAAGATGTTTTTAGAACAATTACAGATATAACAATCAGTTCAGTTTGTCTCATCTTAAGAAATGCTGCGAGAATTTTTTAGAAAGAAACCTTTAAGTAAAGACAACAGATAAGGAAAAAAGGACTACATTGGCTATTGCGAGTTAGTGCAGCTACTTCAAGAGGAAAGAGCTCGAACCTCACTCACCCACTCTCTAAACCCTGCAGTCCTGCTCTTGTTTTGAACTGAAATGGGGCAGCAGCCTTCTTTAGTGACCGACAAGGTCCTTGTTATTTAAGAGGAAGACTCTTCATAGCGACGTTGGGGGAGGGGTGGTGCTAAGAGCTCCAAAGAAACCGAGCTGCAAAATGAAATTCCCTAAGTTGCTTTGTTCCGGTGAGGCGATTGTGGGAAATTGCGTTGTCAGTATCTGAGCAAACTTTATTACTTTTCCAGAATCCATAAGCGAGATTCAAGGTTTTATTTCCTCTTGAAAAGTAACCGCTGCTGAGTACAGAAGTCAATACTTGTCAAGCCTTAAATGAAAACGTGACCCTGTTCAGTCTAGATGGGCGTTTCTGTTAAGGATTTGAAAGGGGAACTTCGCGCTGGGTATGGTAGACGCCCTTGAACTCAAAAGTTTAGCGCATCACGTCACGACTTTACTAGAGCTGATGTAGATATTTTATTTCGAACACCTTCTAAGGTGTGTGGTAAGTAGGTCCCCCTCTTAGTACCCTTATATCCTTCCCGCTAACCCCGCAGCCCTGAGCTCCAGGAAAGGAGCCTAAGGTGGCTAGCGCCCATCTATTTAAAAGGGAGGACTGCATAGACGTGAAGCCATAAGCAGCAGTAACTCAATTTGTAGACTGCGTTGACTCAGTTAATCACGGAGGTTCCTTGCATTTCCATCTAGAACTCCCCAATCACCGGCCAGTCTGTCTTCTCAGAAGCAGAAAACTGGGCAGGCCAGCCGGCTGGCCAAGGCCATTGAGAAGTCTTGCAAAATTCAGTGAAAACAGCCGTGAGAAACGGTCACCAATGACCTGGGCGGAAGCTTTCGATGTGCAGGGATGAGTGGGGTATGGGGGTGTGGCGGCGCTAGCCCTAAGCCACTAGGGTCTGCGGGGGCGGAACACACCCTGAGGACTGCGCGACCAGGCTGCTCCCGGATTCACAAGCTACCCTTTGCAGTGACCAGGGCGGACGTCCAGTTCGATTACCACGGAAGCTCTCCAGACTGATTCAACTTGACCCAAGCGTGTGACCCATCTCTTTCACCAGGGAAAGAGGGGCCCGTGACTCCCTTCACTTCGGCGGCACTGGAAAGCGTGTGTGTGTGTGTGTGTGTGTGTGTGTGTGTGTGTGTGTGTGTAGGTGTTGGCATAGGTATTCGACTTCCAAACATCTTTGGAATCTGTCTGCTCGTTTGTGATTTACAAACACAGTAAATTTCGAAGAGCTTGATAGTGTTTGTTATCAGACACGTAAATACACGGTCAGCTTTCCTCCCAAATTAGGTTTTCCCTTGACTTAAAATCTTTTGCTTGGTAATGTGTGAACTCACCATATAAATCTCCTATAGGAAACAATCAAGAGAAATTATACACATACATAACAATATGACTGAGGTAGACTTAAATAAAAAGTTAAAATGAAGCACATCAAAATATTCCAATATACCCGCAATCTCATTCAGGAAAGCAGGTCTCTTTCACGGCTCCACAAGAATTCTTTGCCCTAGTGGCCTCAGGGTGACTTCTGATAGCCCTACTTCTTAGGAAAAAAAAAAAGAGAGAGAGAGAAAGCCTGCACCCAAGTTTTGGGTGAGATTCAGTATTCTAACCAAAATATGCTCAACAGATGATAGTAGAGATGAAGCCAGAAAACAACTCCAGCTATTTAAACTGCCAAATGAGACATAAAGCTGCATTGTAAAAATCATCTGGAAAACAGGTTTTCCCATTGAAGTCTCTATGTGTTAATTACTGTGAGCTGGAAGGCTGGAGATCGAACGCCTGGAAGCCGACTTTCACCCCGCATACGTAAACGGAAAACGTGCTGAACCGCAGCCAGAGGCTTCCTGCTCGGACTCATTGCCATGCATGCCTAGACATTAATATGTGTTCATGGAGGGCTCGTACAGTACGAGGTGTTATTTCCTTATAAAGAAACACCAGGTCTCGCTTTCCATTCTTCTTACAAAATTATTCGCATTATTTATGCTACATTGAGCGATCTAATTTCTTCGTGATAGTCAGCTAATTGCTCTGGCAGGTAATTAGAAGCAGTTTACAACGCAAAGGGCTTTTGCATTGCCCCTCGGATTATTAAGTTGCGCTGTAAATTATACCATATTTGCTAGGGAAAAATTCTTTTGAGTAAGTTCTCTTCCTGAGATCCCAGATGAAATGGGCTCCCCACCCCACCTCCCCTTCGTACACACCCCTCCCTAGCCACCCCCACCGCCACCACACCCCCTGCTTTTCCTGGACTCAGAGTCGAATGATTCTAAAGCACGCGATTTTGTTCGTGTTCACTGGGCCGAAATAACGTGGCCATTATGGCCTGAAATGGGCCAGGTTTGAAGCGAGCTTCCTGCGCGCCTGCAATATCCAGCAGGCATGTGGGAAAAGAACGGCTTAAATGGGGACATCTGTTCAAGTGCTGCTCATCTTACTCTTACAGCCAGGTCAGGTTAAGAGAATAACCTGTTCGCCACCTTTTTTCTTGTTAATAAGACTATTAGAAAAAAAGCGAGCACACACACAAACAACACTAATTGAGCTACCGTAGAAGCAAGGAATCAGACACACAAAGGTAGCAGCTGAGTTACAAGAGGAACTGTAAAAAATAACCATTGGGCTATTTCAATGAAAATCTACAGGACTATGAGAAAAAAAGAAAAGAAAATTGAACATGTGAATTCAGAAATGCTCTCTACAAAAATGGTTTTACCTAAGAGATTTTAAAGACTCAACAAAGACTGGTTTGTTTTCATTTTAATAAAATTGATCTGAAGATAAACTTCACTGGAAAAAGATTTCTTTAGCTTTCAAATACTCTGAGGCCCCACACTTTTTGTTACCGGTGTTTTCTGGTCTATGTTATCTCTGAGACAAACCCCAAGTGGGGGCATCCTAGTTTGCCCCCTCATTTTGGAAAAGTGAACTGTATCCCCTTTCACAAATATCACCCATTTGTAAACCTTATACAATGATGTATAAGTGTGGTTAAACCTAGAGACCGGGTGCAGCTCCTAGATTATTTGTAATTAAACACAATTCCCAAAGTAACATTTATCTTCCGGAAACTGCGATTGCAATTGTCAACCGTCTGGAAGAGACCTCGGGGTAATCTGGGAGCATTACCTCCTCTAGTAACAGAACAGAATAAAAGAAATCAATAGTGTTGAGGATAAGAATTCAGTAGTTTTTAACTCTGCATGTTAGCTGTGAGAAAGTGATATATAATACCAAAAGAGAAAATAGCTGAAACAAATCCACTCTAGGAAAAAATCAGAGGTGAACTTGTCTGAATGTCTAAGCCTCTTTCTTGCCTTGCTCAACTAGAATACACACACACACACACACACACACACATGCACACACACACCCCACCACAAATGAACAAACTCTCTTCCCTATGCGTGTTTCCTTCATTTACATGATGAAAGAGGAATATGAAATGCTGTAGAATTAATTATCAATTTCATCTGTGGGGTAGCAGGGAGATGAATATGAAATATACCATTGAGTACACGCCTGCCTGTAGAACTAGCACGCAATCATATCAACATGCTTTGAAGATATGAAAATTATGCATGCACACAAATAAGGAATTATTATCTTCCTTTAATATATGATGAAATGCCTATTTGGGTAAATATCTTCATGTTTCTCCTATCCATGAATTTACCAACACATTCATATGTTTGCTACATTAAAGTCTTCCTTGTCTTTCTGAATATCTGCAAATTTGACTGCCCTAGCTAAAAGGAATCTTTAAAGCATCGTAATATCCTAAGTTAGATGAGTCCCTTTTAATTAAAATGTCCCTAACTTTTGAGTGTTTCTAAGTGGCAGAGAGAAAGAATAAATATTAAGCAGCGTGATACGGGGTGGGGGTAGGGGGAATCTAGTCAATTAAGAAACAATATGCTTTTTCAAGCGACCCTATTTATTTAAAAAGAGTCGCCAAGGCAATGCTTTGCAGGAGATCCTTGCACGTAGATCAAGAGTCACCACTGCTTCGCTGTGGTCAACAAATGCATCCAATTAAGCAGAACCAGGAAAGTAAGGACTTGGCTGTAAATGTGGCCGGATAGTTTGAAACCGAATAACCTCACTAATAGGGGCTATTGTTCAGTATGGAAGTTCCCATTTTCCAATCAGGAAAATACAGCCCTTTCTGGACTCTGGCTGACCGATCCCTTCCCACCTACGGCTCAACAATCTGCCACCAGCGAGGGGCTTTTATTGCCTCCCTTCCCAGGAAATGTTAGGCAACTTCCTAGTAAAGCCGCCCGAAAGCAAAAGGATGCCTCTCGGGAATCCACAGGTCTATGCCTGGTCAGGTTTTCTTTTCAGCAGGAAAGAAACTTTTACCAGAGAGCTCCAGGCAAGGAGACACCCCCAACCTGGCCCGGACTGCTGCTCCTTGCAGCCGCTGGCTGCGCTCGGTTCGCTCCCCACCCTTCTTCACGTTTTATGTAGGAGCCAAGGAGTCCGCGCGCGAGGTCCCTGCACAGTGGCCAGAGATTGGGGGCTGTCTCCCTCTTTGAGGAGAGGCGCCCACCAGGTCACCTGGGTCTTCAGCGGGCACCGGCCAAATCAGCTGCCTGAGCTTGCGCGTTCCGCCAACGCTCGGGAAACCGAGATGCGAAGAGCCCTGTTTAAACGTACCCAGCAGAGGTACTCGCCTATATAGTTCATGTGCGTTTTTTTTGTTTTTGTTTTTTTTCTTATTAGGCTTTTTCAGCTCTGTGTATTTACCAGACCACACTTAACACGTTCAAAACCTTATTTGGTGTAGATCTGTTGCTGGACACTTGAAAGCCTGGATAACTTTGATGTTTTCGACTATAAATCCCCAATCGTACTCAATGGTTACAAATGGTTTTATTTACTTGTCCTTCTATCTACACATTTTAATCTGTTTAACCAAACAGCAGAGGCATATTTCACTCCCCACTCCACGAAAAGGAAAATCAGGGACCGAGTCCTCTAATTTGCTTTTAGGACCTTCTATTTCTTTGGTTGTGAAAACCTGAGAGCTCCAAATCACAGCATTGATTAGTCTTCAAACCAGCCAGCAAAAAAGCTCCCCTTTCCCACTCTATCTAAAGAGATGTTGATGTATATTGTAGCTGCAAGGTGTTAGATATACTTGAGCAAGTTGTTCCCAGGATGTAAATTAGGTCCCAAAAGCTGTTGTCCAAATCGAAGAAACAGAGAAATTAATCTGGGAGACTATCCATCATCACCGGTAATAAAGAGAGCGACATGGATGAGACAGATGATATGATTAAGGGGCTGTGGTCGTTTTAATTAACTTTTTGCTGTCCTGTAATGATCAAACTGGTCACCAGACCCGGTCAATAAGCATGTTAATATCAAACAAATAAAACCAGGGATGATTAAAAACCTCCTGGTTTATTAAATTTGAAATTCAAATGAAATTTATGCTGCAGATGCATACAGAATGCTAATAGATTTTAGCTTTATTGAAAGTGGATCTCACAGGTTTGCAAGAAACAGCAGAATATCCATCTACTCCTCTCTCAGGCAGCACTTAAACTTCTTATGGGGTGGGGGAAACTTTTAATTGATGTTAGAAAGCCTGCATTTCCTATCTTTCTTCCTCTTCCCCTTCCAAACCTCCGTATTATTGCAGTTTAATACTCAAGAGCAGTCATCAATATCACAAAAGGTAAACTGAACTGGATGTGCTGTGAAATGCTTTCCCCAGCAGACTGTATCTATAATGGATTACAGATGTTCCCTCCTGTGGGGGGATTCAAAAATAATACAGTCACTTCTGCAAAGTGGAGAAAGAGCTGCCATTAAGACCAGTTTCATTGTTGGTCTGGTTGGTTGCTGGTCACTGTTTCAAGATTATTGTTGTTTCAATTTTTGGTCAATTATATAATTCTCTTTGCCTTTCCTTTTTAATTCTTCTGTCTTATGCCTTAGAACAAACACTAACCACTTCTTTTGGGGTGAGGGGTAGGGTGAAAAAAAAACTTTGACAATTAGTATAAAATAAACACTTAATTTTAAAGTGGGAGTAAATGGAGTATACATATATATATGAAAACATAAATATATTTTTTCATAATGAAGATGCACGTTTGTGAAAATCTGCAAGTCAACCTTATGCAAACTGAAGAATCCAGTATACTCACTATAGCCACACCAACATTGTGACCCATTGTCCTAGGCAGAATTACATGATTCTAAAGTGGATTTATATAAATACAATCTTAGAAGTAGATACTCAAATTTGTAATCACACAATGTGTGTTTTTCTAATTCCTGCATTTTTTGAGGAAACAATGGTTAATGTTTGTTTACTCTCAGAATCAGCTTTTAACTTTTCAAAAGTCCTGCCTCACTTCCTACTAGAGATAGGAGGATAAAAAGATAAAATAAATAACTATTCATAGAAGGGAGTCTTCCCTCAAGCTTTCTTTCTCCACCTTTGAGGGTGACGCTATTGATTAGAATTAAATCCCAAATTTGAACAACTGTATATTAGGTCTTTAAAATGAATATCATTATAGAAGGAGACCAAAGCAATGAAGTTAATTCTCTTTATTTGTTAAACGGAGTTCCCTCCTTTCCCCCACCCCTTCCTCCTTCTGGGCTGGCCTGTCACGCCTTCTCAACACGCTAAAATCATTCAGAGTGGCTTGCAGGGAGAAACACGACATTTATGGTAAGCGTCAGCCTTCAGAGAAAGAAAGCAGTTCATTAATTTACTTCACACTTACTTCAAAGTATGAGAATGTACCTTATCCCCTTAATCAATAGATATGATGTACAGTCAATATCTCAACACTGTTATAAAGGGGTCAGAAACACTTACTCTCACACCACAAACATCAGCCTCAACTCTGTTCAATGAAACTTACACAATGCTACAACCTGACTTTGGACTTCAGTAAACCCCAGGAGGATTTTTTTTTTTTTTTTTACATCCCCAGAAGCTGTAATGTACTTGAGGAAGGTTCAAAACAATAAAATGAAAAGGTTTCCTCTGTCAAAACAAAACACCTCTCTCAGCTAGTAACATTTTTTTTTTTTTTAATCACTTCTGACTTAAAATTAGATTTCTGGGAGTATTTGTAACTGCTTAAATATGTGAATTACTTTTTAAAGACATATGGCTATTCAACAGGGCTCCAAAGGCTGTGGACTTTTTGTTACACTGATGTGGTGCTTTCTGTAGTTTAAGGTGTTTCCTTGTGGTGGCAGTGAAATTGTAATTACATTTCTGTAGGCAACTAATACCACAAATAGCAAGCAAGTTCTAAAATCCACCAAATTTGAACTGTTGCCATGCATACACTTAACAGATATCTGGCCCTTCAAACCCCACTAGACACAGAAGCTTTCCATACACGTGGTCCAAGATTGGTTAAAAGCTTGTTTCTCTTCTCAGATAAATAAAACCCCCAGATTTCAATCAAAATACCGATTTTTTTTTTCTTCAGAAAGAGGCGGTGGGATATCCTACGAAAACTCCTAAATTCTAGAAAACGCTCCTTTTCTCACCCCTCAGGAAAAAAAAAAATACTCTTACCCCTTTCTTTTATCTAATCCTTTTGTATTGAAATTTACTCATCGCCACGGGACAAACACACGGTCTCCCCTACAGTGAGACTTGCACTTCCAAAGCCGAATCCCACCTCAGGAGAAAAAAAAAGCTACCGCATCAAAGTAACAGCTCTTTGACGCAGGCGCACACCCTCCCGAACGCTCTAAAAATACCCCTCAGCCTCCCTAAATTTCTATCCTTCGGCTGGAAAGCCAGGAAAGGAGAGGATGGTATTAATATGATTTTGTTTTAAAATGTAGTGACAGTATCCGAAAAATTAAGGGGGAAAAAAAAAACCAATCAAGATTTGAGCTACAAGAAAACCCGAGGAAGCTGGCGACAGTGATAGCATTTGTGAATATTTATTCAACCTCACTCAACTTCGCAGTCAGTTTCACTCTTCAGATCGCCATGTCTCTCTTTTACGTGCATACACTTCACTGCACCGGTCCTGTTCTCCACCACAGTTTCGTCGCAGAGACACACACCAGCACACACGATCCCTTCCCCACGTGTGTGACAGACTGCCCTCGCCTCTCCCCTGTGAAGCGAACACACACTCATCCACTCTCCCTCCTTTTTCACACACACAAACCCGCACATTCACCCTTCCTCTTCTCCAAACCACACTCAGACACCACCTAGCACACTCCCCCGCCCCCAACACACACTCGACTGCACTGTCCCTCTGCCCTCCCCAGGTTTATCACTCAGTTACACTACGCTCACCCTTCCCCTCAACAATTTACTGGTCTGTTCCCCTTTGTCACACACACAGTTAAATTGTCACTCACAACCCCTCTCCCTCTCTGCACGGTCCCTCCCCTTCCCCCGTCGCGGTTTCACTGCCCGACTCTACTCCCCAGCCTCTCCGCGTCGCCCCCCTCAGGCTGCACTGCGTTCTTCTCAGCTTTGCTACACTCGCAGAGTGACACACACACACACACACCAAACCGCTTTGTAACACACACGCAGTCACGCGCGCCCCTCCCGCTCCCGCTCCGGCTCCCCGCAACCCCCCCAGGGCGGCCGGCGGCTGCGCCGATGACCTCACGGCGCGCGCGCGGCGCGGCCCGGCGAGGCCGCAGATTGGCTGGCCGCGCCTCCGCGGCACTTCAAAGCCGGAGAGGGAGCTACAATTGTGGTGGAATGGGCGGAACTGATCATTGTATTGCACACCTCTAAAAAAAACACTGCCTCTGATTTATCAATATAAAAAAGATCCTCTGAGAGGAGGAGGGCACTTTTGTGTGATGGCAACTTCACTTCTAGGGGTGAGTCTCAGGATTTTCTCTTGCTGGTTTAATTAGTTTTCTTTTATTGCCGATCGGAGGGGGTTAAAGTCGCCCCGGCCAGGCCACGGGCTATCAGTCTCTATTGAGAGCTTTTTTCCTCCCCCCCTTTAAATACAAGTGAGTTTAGAGAAAAGAAAGAGGGGGAGAGGGGGGGCAGAGTCACTTTTTTCAGCGCAGGAAAAGGTTCGGAGGGCATTTAGACAAGCCACCTCGCAGCGCCCGGCCGCTCCCCGCCCCGGAGACGTGCGTCCAGCCTATTTTACATGAGACGATTTCGGGGGTAAAGAAAGCAAGTTTTTCCTCCTGGGCAAACTGCAAATTTTCCCTCTTCCCCTTAAAAAATTCCTCAGCCCGCCTTGTCTTGCAGGTACGTTGAACCCATCTCTCTCTCTCTCCTTTTCTCTTTTTTAGTATTGTAGACCTTTTTTTTTTAAAGAAAATCAGGAAGAGCGATTGAACCCTATAGTTTGACGTCTTTTGGCCTGGGAGAAACAACCCAGGATGGGTTTCTGGGAACCGCAACAGGATTTTCAAAGCTCTTCTGTGGATTTCAGGAGTAGCTCTTAAAAGCAATCCAATGGTTTTTCCCCAGGCTTCTCCGCAAACGAATCTTCCTTCTCCCCAATCTGGACTTTTTGCTTGCTTGTTTGTTTCGAAGTGCCTGGGGCCTTGTGTGCATAAGAGTGTTGTTTTAGGTGAGAATACTGTCAAACTCTTCTTTAGCATGGCGCTTTACTCCCGAATCAGACGCCGGCAGCCAAACTTGTCCCCTCCCGTAGAGTAGGAAGCAGCCGGGCGCCGGGGCTGTTGGGGGAGCCAGGTGAGTTGGTGGCGCCGCGCCGCAGCGAGAAATGGGGTGCACTGGGGGCGTTTTGGAGGCTACCGGAGGACTGATGCACATTTCCTTCCTCCCTCCCCCACCGGACCTTTGCCCACCTCCCCTCCCCCACCCCTTCTCGTCTCCTCTCAGGAAGAACCGAGGTTGGGATCGACTCCTTTGGCCATGCTCGCTGCTACCTGTAATAAGATCGGCAGCCCCAGCCCGTCTCCCTCCTCCCTCTCGGACAGCTCATCTTCCTTCGGCAAAGGCTTCCACCCCTGGAAACGGTCCTCGTCCTCGTCCTCCGGCAGCTGCAACGTAGTGGGCTCCAGTCTCTCAAGCTTCGGCGTGTCGGGGCCCTCCAGAAACGGCGGCTCGTCCTCGGCCGCGGCGGCGGCCGCGGCGGCGGCGGCGGCGGCGGCAGCTCTGGTGTCCGACTCTTTCAGCTGTGGCGGCTCACCCGGCTCTAGCGCCTTCTCGCTAACCTCCAGCAGCGCCGCCGCAGCCGCTGCCGCCGCGGCCGCCGCCGCCTCGAGCTCTCCCTTCGCAAACGACTACTCGGTGTTCCAGGCCCCTGGCGTGTCGGGGGGCAGCGGCGGCGGGGGTGGCGGCGGCGGCTCCTCGGCGCACTCGCAGGACGGCTCCCACCAGCCCGTGTTCATCTCCAAGGTGCACACCTCTGTGGACGGGCTGCAGGGCATCTACCCGCGCGTGGGCATGGCGCACCCTTACGAGTCGTGGTTCAAGCCCTCGCATCCCGGCCTGGGCGCCGCCGGCGAAGTGGGGTCGGCCGGCGCCTCCAGCTGGTGGGACGTGGGCGCGGGCTGGATCGACGTGCAGAACCCGAACGGCGCGGCGGCGCTGCCCGGCTCCCTGCACCCCGCCGCCGGGGGGCTCCAAACCTCGCTGCACTCGCCGCTCGGAGGCTACAACTCGGATTACTCAGGCCTGAGCCACTCAGCCTTCAGCAGCGGCGCCTCTTCGCACCTGCTCAGCCCCGCGGGGCAACACCTCATGGACGGCTTCAAGCCGGTGCTGCCCGGCTCCTACCCGGACTCGGCCCCGTCGCCGCTGGCCGGCGCGGGGGGCTCCATGCTGAGCGCGGGGCCGTCGGCGCCTCTGGGGGGCTCCCCGCGCTCTTCAGCCCGCCGCTACTCCGGCCGCGCCACCTGCGACTGCCCCAACTGCCAGGAGGCGGAGCGGCTGGGCCCGGCCGGGGCGAGCCTGCGGCGCAAGGGCCTGCACAGCTGCCACATCCCGGGCTGCGGCAAGGTGTACGGGAAGACGTCGCACCTCAAAGCGCACCTGCGCTGGCACACGGGCGAGCGGCCCTTCGTGTGCAACTGGCTCTTCTGCGGCAAGCGCTTCACGCGCTCCGATGAGCTCCAGCGGCACCTTCGGACCCACACCGGCGAGAAGCGCTTCGCCTGCCCGGTGTGCAACAAGCGCTTCATGCGCAGCGACCACCTGAGCAAACACGTGAAGACGCACAGCGGCGGCGGCGGCGGCTCGGCGGGCTCGGGGAGCGGCGGCAAGAAGGGCAGCGACACCGACAGCGACCACAGCGCGGCGGGCAGCCCGCCCTGCCACTCCCCGGAGCTGCTGCCGCCCCCCGAGCCCGGGCACCGCAACGGCCTGGAGTGACGTGCCCCCCCGCCCCTGCCCCGCTCCCCTTCCTCCTCCCACCTTGGTCCGTTTGGGCTTCGTGGGTCCTGGCTTTGGCTCCAGTCTCTCTCCACCCTGCTCACTATCTCTTTCCGTCTCGGCCCTTCTCTCTTCTAACTCTCTCTGTGACAACTTTGTAAAGGGAGTGTGGACATGGGAGTAACACGCGTTGCTCTCCTGGGCCCTAGCTGTCTCTACCGGATAACACCGCTGGGGCCCAGAACAGCCCCAGCCGGCGCCTCGCCAGGCCTTTGATTCTGGTCCTCTCCCTGTTCCCCCTTCACCATCCCCAGCTGGGACGGGCACATCTTTTAGAGGGAAGTGGCCGCTGGAGGTAAGGCTGGACCGATCCAGTGCCTGGGACCCCGGGCCTCCGCACGCGCGGTTCACAACTAGGCTGAGCAAGGTTGAGCGCCACCCAAGGCCTCCGGGGCAGGCCAGCCGCCGACTGGCTAGGTACCAGTACCAGAACGGCGTTTTCGGGCGTCTGAGTTGCGGAGCGCCCTGCCCTGCAGCCGGGCGCCGCGGCCTGCCCTTAGCAGAGCCGTCGGGTGCCCATCTGCAGGCACGGAGACCCGGAGTTTGCCTAGTTCAGCTCTCCAGCGCCAGCCCTGACTCTCTTTGTTTCCTGGGGTGGAACCGATGCAAGTTTCAGCTAAGGGCAGTCTTGGTGAATCGATGCAACAGCCTTCTTTAATCTTTATAACTTTTTTAAACGAAAAATCTAAAGAAAACACAACAGCATTCTTCTATTTGGTTTCCCTTGTGGATATGTTTTCCTCTATCAGTAAACAAGTCTTTCTCTCAAAATTGTGCTAATATTGATCCCAAAGTTATTTTGATCGCATTAACTTAACTTATGGGGTTGGGGGTGGGGGTGAGGGTAGGTGTCTTTTTCTTATGCAAAAATGCCCGTTTCCGGTGAGACCAGATTAACTATCTCTGTGTTTGTCCTTTTCTACCTCGTTTTCACCACTCCCGAGCATAATCTCCTTTTTTTTTTTTTTTATTTTTTTTTGCTAGTCCAGCAGTCAATTTGTATAGTACCCATTTCTGTAAATTCTTGCAATTCGTTGAAGATTCTTAGGGTTTAACTTTTTTGTGTGTGATTTAAACTTATAAGCAAGTTAAAAAGCTATTGTTTATTTCGGCCGAGGCTGTAGTTTAAATGCCAAAAGGGAAAAACAGAAAAAAATTGTAAGATATATCTGAACCTAATGGTTTGTACAACTGGAGAATCGTTCTAGATTAGGTATCAATTAACTATAACTCCACCAGTGTATGGGTGCGAGGTGCAGTTGTCCAGGAGACGATTTTGTATAGTATTTTTCTTGTACATTACTTCCAGTAAATATTTGAAAATATATTGAAGTAAACTTGATTTTTTTTTTTTTTTTTGGTCACAAGAAAATATTAAGAGTTATTCTTGCAGTTCTGATGAGCTGCAGATTTTTGGAACTCACTTCTGGAGGTGCAGAGCCACAAACGCACTTTCGGGGCCTAGTTTTGCTCGAATATGAATTTAGATAGATATCAAACTGTAACTAAGACAATATTTGATAAATGTGGGATGACACTTAATTTAATGAAGCATGTACTTACTTGCATTTGCTGGCAGTTCAGGCATAGTTAAAGTGAGACTTCTCTTATATTTCATAATAAATGGGTCTGCCAAAAACCCATGTGTTAAATAAAATGTCCAAGTGAATCTCAACTAACTTTGGCCTTTGTGTATTTCCTGAAGGTAATATTGTTAACTGTTAATAATAAACACTCCTGACACTACATTTGAATGTTTGCAGATTCTGCAAACTAATTGCTCATTGTAATGTTGAAATAATTTGGATATTTCACATTGAAATGAAAAGCCTTTCTCTGGGACATTTTAGACTTGCATTTTAAATGCATGAAATGTAATTGATTTATTTGTAATATTTTAAATGGTATTAATAAACTCAGATAAAGACTAGGTCAGTTAATTTGTATTTTTTTTCCTTTTTAAACTATGGACATTTGCATTTTATCTTCAGTTAAATGTCTAATTTAAACAAAATATAACCCTGTTTTGAGGTAATATTTAAATAATTGTTTTTAAGCTATTACTTAGATGGAATGAAATATTTGGGGAAGCTGTGGTTTCTCTATTTACCAAGATAAAGACTGTAGTGTCTAAGAAATGTAATTATTTACCAGTAGATTTTAGCTCCAAGCATCAGGATTTACTGAGCTCTTAAAATTTGTACAAAGCCACCAAACAATTGAAAGAAATTTCTTCATTCTGCTTTCTTCTCATTCTCCAGGAGTCAGGTTGTTGGCCATTGGTTGCATTTGGTATTTAAAAGGCCAAGCCTTACACTAGAAGATCAGTACATCTAAAATAAAAACATGGGTTTGGGAATAACTTTTTGTTGTTAGTGGGTGGAGGAGGTCAAGCTAACAGAAGCTTGTTTTTGGCATTCCATGTCTTAGCTAAAGATTATGTAGAGGTAAATATCAGTAGTAGATTCCTGTTGAAATGAGTTATCTGTTCTTTTAAAGTCTCTAAACAGCCACCAAAGAAAAGGAAGGTTAAACCTTAATCTATCTACTAGGCTATTGTTCATAGGTGTCAATGATGCCAATAAAAAAATACTGTCTTGTTATGTCTAAGTGCATTTAAGCAATGGGTGTTCCTTGAGCCATACTTTGAAACATAAAATACTTTAAATGTTGATTGCTGTTATATCAAAGTATTTCACTATTAGATTAATATTATTTTGAAACAAACTGAATAAAAAGTTAGTGTGTTCAGATTCTTTTAAGTTTAGCTTCTTTCTTTCCGTTTGCATTTTCCCACCCTAAATTCAGTCTTGGTGTGCATCTTGAACTGACAATTTTTCAGTGAAATTTATATAAAGTCATTATTAGCCATAGAAACAAGTGAAAATACGGAGTGTTATAAATACTGTAAATTCGTAAGAAAAAGACAGGGATAAAGTATTTTAGAATAATGTAGTTTGTGCCCAAGTAACAGCATGCCTTAATCCTGTTGTCTGTGCTGACATTTGAGAACTCCAACCCCTATGACTTAGGCAAGCAAGTAAGCTCTAATTCTTTGGTATACTACAGCTCTACATAATGGTTTTAAAAAGTAAAATAGTCTCTTTCTGTTACTTTCTTCCTAGGAATAACATGCAGAACACATTTTTAAGTGTTGTTTCTTTTTTATTGAAAGTTGCAGTGCTGAGGGATTCAGAGAAAACGGTTCTGAAGGAGTTAAATGTAGAGGCAGGTAAGAAAAAAGCTGCTTGGTACCTTCATTATATCAGTTGCATTTTACCCAGGATCACATTTGATTTACAAAGTGGTTGATAATAAGGATAGATATTGTCTGGAAGAAGATTCTGGGGTGGGTAAACGGGGTCAGATTTTTCTGTAGTATGGATGTTCAACTTTTCACTTTCTTCCTTTGGCTTCTCCCCATTTTAGCTTTGGTTTATTTTGTTTTGTTGGCTATAGCCAACAAATTCATTTCTGCAGGGTGGGCAGGGTTTCCTTTCGGGGGTGCACAGGGTGCACATCTTTTTGGAGGATAGAAGATGAAGTACAAAACTGTGGTTTCTCTCCATTTTATCTATGCTAATGCACCCCATAACAGTGCCTGTAGTCTCACTCAAATGAAGCCAAAGGCTTGGTCTCACTTTAAACCAAGGGACAAGCTTCCAATCTTGCAGATCAAGGTAGAGTTAAACTAGTTGTTGACCCACAGGTCAGGCCAGCATGTATCAGTCTACCCTCAGGAGACTGGAATAGGGCTGCAGCTGAGTCCAGCTTTTCTGTTAACCTGCCTCATTTCATCCCCAAACTTGAGTGTTTCTTCCTTACCCTGCTTTCTCCTGTTCTGGTTCAACTTCTTTTTGGATGATGTCTTTTGCTTAGGAACATGACTATGATTTGTTGAGATGGACTATCAGCAAAAAATTTGTTTAAGCTAAAACGATTTAAGCAAATGTGATGAGCTACTCTTCTTTATCAACTGATACTAGAAAAAGTTCCTGGATGTGTTTGTCCTCCTTCCACTCTGATCTTACCCCAATCTTGGTATAACTTCTCAATGGGGCTCCCTTTGGGGACAGAATGCTGAAATTAAAAATTAAAGACGAGCATATCATGAGACTGGACTCCTGAGCAGACAAATACATAATCCTGCCATCTACATTTTCATCTCCCCATGGATCTTTTGTTGAGATTATGGAATGTTACAGAGGGCCTGTGGAGGAATTTTTTTTTAAATAAATATTTTATTTTAGAGGATTAGCTCAAAGGTCAGTTGATCTTTTAGGCTGGTGAATTAAGGCAGAAACTTTGAGGGGAGGGGGAGTGTAGATTTGATTATTCTCTGGTTGCCTAAACTGGTAGAGAAATTCTACATTTTGCTCAGTTTTTCAAATAGCCTCAAAGAGGGGTTAATTTGACGTAGATATTTTGAATAAACTGGGGTTTTAAATTTACTGCTGACTTTTACTGCTTCTGTCAACAGGCATTATTTCTCCCTATACCCTTAAGAAAAACTCAGGTATGATCAAGCTCCTCTCTCTTTTAAAAATATGGTTTCTATGTTGTCCCCCACCCCCTTTTCTTTAAAAAGGAGCCAAGCAGATTAATTCTATCACTGTCTTGAAAGAAAATTGTGTTAAGTAAAGGATCAACGGGAATGAAGTGTACTCATTTTTAAGTTAGGACTGTCGTTCTGGGTGGTATCTTTTGAAGACCGCTCGATAGACAATTGTTGCTGTTGTTTAAAAATTAAGATTCAGAATTTGCTTTCGCCCTATTTATTCCCTGCTTCCGGATTAAAGGAAAGCCGATAATTCCTTGCTCCAGCCGCTAAGATTGAAGGGGATGCGCGTCAGTGGCCATCTCTTTAGGTTCGCCGCATTCCCTCTACGCTGAAGTGTTGATTTGCTTAGCGGGGGGAGGGGGCTTGGGGGTGGTATCTATTTTCTTTGGTCCCTGGGCGCGTGTTAATTTAATTTAATTTCCTGCGGAGTCTCCTGGCGGTGTGCAAGCAGCCTTATACATTTTGCTTCGATTCCTAACGACAGTCGGGGCTTCTAGAGCTCCAGAGACAGCGAGGGGAGCTGGAGGATGACTGAAGACCAGGAATGAAGCGCCCGCTCAAAACTGCTGCTTTTCACTGTTGTTCTTTCCTGTCCATTTGGGGAATTTCTTCTAAGCTCACTCCCTAACTTTACTTCTCAGACAAGCCATTTCTTGCCGCGCGGGAGGGAAGGTGGAGACCCCCGCTGCCTCTCTTGCGGGGCTCGAGGCTGAGTTTGGGCTGCCCAAAGTTGCCCTTCTGCTTCCGTGAATTCAAGGCGATGTGTTGAGCCCAAGAGAGTTTTCCAGCCTCTCTAAACGCTACTTCCTCTTTCCTTTCCCTTCTCGACTTGCCAGCTGCTCTCAAAAAAGCCTCTCCGAGACTCCCCGGAAACGTTTGAGGGGACGAGCCGCGTTGTCCACCCAAGAGCTGCAGCGAAGGGTAGGGCGGCAGTCGGGTCTCTCCCGGACCACCGTTCCCGCCCGCATCCCTCCCTGTGCTGCCAGCCGAGCCGCCGCGCGCGGCGCCCGCGCACACAAAGGCGCCGCGGCCGCCGCCTCCCGCTGCACGGACAGCGAGCGCCACCCTGTGCCCCGTGCGCGTTCTGCAGCGCGCCAGCCGCGGCCGACGCCGGCCCAGCCGGCCCGCGCTTCCCAGAGCCGCTCTGGCCCCGCGCGAACCCACCGCGGGAGTCGCCGGGTGAACTTCTCCCGCGCTCACCTCCCGGCTCAAAAGACAAGCTGGCCGGCCTGGGACGGGTGCATTCCCTCCTTTTGCTCGCCAAATCACCAGCATCCGCCCACTGCCCTTGGCCATCCGAGCGCCGGGACCCTCGGGCCTCTATCCCACCCTATCCCGGGATGGCAGTCCTGCCGGTGCTCCCCGGGCCTGCCGCGGCGTGGCGGGCCGAGTCCTTCTGAACCTGTCGGAGTTCTCTCCGTATAGCACCGACTGTGCTCTTTTCCTGCCTAAAGTACTCTGGTCACTCCCACTTGTCTCTTACCCGTTTCTGGCCCTGTAGCAGTTCTTCCGTCGGCAGTGTTTTATTCTTGTCATTTTATTAAGGGTTTGCCGGACTCAAATGAAGGAACTTGTGCACCTTTTCTCACACTATTGGCATAAGGGAAGCAAAATCAGGACCGATTGACTGTGATTTTTGATTTCAGGAATCAAAAGAACAGTTTAGCCATTTAAATGACGACCTAGAGGAGAATCTTATCAACAGGTATATATGGATACATAATCACTGTACCTGTTGAGCTGACTCAACTCGTCTTTGCCGCCTTGTACCTAAAACCCAACAACCTCTTTGGGGCTTCTTCCTCTCCCTTCTTGCCCCTCCGTGCTTCTGGCAGCTGGATATTTGAGGAGTGCCAGCAATATTCCCCGGGCCCCGTATTTTGGTGACATCTGAAGGGAGGAACGGATCAGTCCTTTCAGAAAAAGTACCGTACTTCCTTTAAAGATCATCTTTACTTTGAGACTGTACCTGCTGCTCCCTGGGGCGGATTGAGGAACAGAGGCCCCTCTCGGTAGGTTTGGATCTGAGTTCCACTTCGTACTCTCTAGATACGCCAGGGATTAAATTTGGAGTTTAGTTTTGGTTATGCATGCACCATCTATAGGCGTTTAAAGTGCCCTGTGATGTGCTGCAGTCTAAGCGTCTTCAATATTCAGGAGTTCGCAGAGCTGCACGCCTGCGTGTGCTCTGGCTCCCACCATGTCCAGTTTGCGGTTAAATCCACGGGCACCACTGACCCTCAGTCCCAGTAGCAGGGAAGGGAGGGCAATGGCTTAACTGGTCTGCAGTTTGGGCCTCTCTCGAAAAGCCCCTGAAGCCTCGGGGTAAAAGCAGTCTGGCCTCCTGGAATTCCTGGGTGTATTTGACACATCCACCTCCGGAGGCCTTCCCTCAAACCAGCCGGCGTGGAGGCCCCCACCTCCACCCCTTCTCGCCGGGGTCCGGAAAGCCGGAAAGTGCTGGAATGTCGCGTTCTCTCACCCTATTGTGCCTAGGTGTTGCAAACCACTGGAGGACAGAGCTTCCGGCTTTGATCTCGTGTCTCGGTCATTCTTTACCACCGAGGGGTGAGTTTAAATTAAATTTCTTTCTCTGCTGATAAGTTCTAATGGGCCTCAGAAGGTGAATAATTATGCAGTAACATTTCATGGGTTGTTGGAGTGGGAATCCCCACTGTGCTGTCACCAGGAGCAGCATTTCCCCTGTACCTTAATGCTGAATGAAGCTTCACAAGTAAACTACAAGTGTCTTTCAAAATCCCCGTCTGGATGATCTCATCTTTTCCCTGCTCTCACCTTTCTTGCGCCTGCAAAACAGTTTGGCATCACTTTTCAAATTTAAGTTTTATTTGTGGCTTAAAAATACTTAAAAAATCTCTACTAAAGGATTTTATATTTGAGTGTAAAAATTTTTGCTTTGATGATTAAATATGCATTCCTATCAAGACAAAATAAACATTCATGAAAGCTGAGGCCACATTTTTCCTGGGAAAAGGCAGACAAGCCGTCTGGGATATGCGTGCTATCTCTTGTAACTTATTTTAGTGAATTTGTGCGTTTTTTGCTTGCTTCCTGAGAAGAAGGCTCAAGACCGGGAACTGCTGCAATCAGTGGTCTGAACATACCTGGTTTGCATTCAGAAATGCACTTTCTGTGCCAGAGGGGGAGGATAAAAAGCATACTACATTGTTGCTTCATTCAAAATAGCCATTTACCTATTTGAAAATGTGGGCTTCCTTAAGATTTTGATTTATATTTAATTTCTCCCCAAGATAGGTAAGAAATAGCATCAACAGTTTGAATATTTAAATGGATCAGGACATTCTGACAGATACTTTAAAATCAGACTCAGCTTAAATCAAAGAAATCCAAATTTGTAATTTAAAAGCACAATGAAACTCTTTATAGTTTTTTTCTTTAAAGAAAATCCTTTATATCCCGTTCACATCAGTGTTCCACTGCTTAGCATTTTCCTTGTTTACTTTTCTTCCCTTTAAATTTATTGTGCTCCCACAAGTTTTAAGATTTCTTAACACATGGAAACTGGAGCCTGCTTATCAAGTTTTCACTCCTTTCTTGGCAACTAATTTGAAAGTGCCCAAACAATGAATTGATTTACATTATGTTCATTTCACTCTATACTCCTTGTGAATGTTAGAAAAAAGCTCAATAATTTACCTAGGGTTATCTTTATATCTTTGAAGGGGACTGATCCTTCCAGTTTTAAGTTTTTTAGCCACTCCATTTTAAGCACTGAAACAGAAGAAAGAAAGTAGATGTTATGCCCTGCACCTCCCCCAGAGTTCAGGTGATTGTCTACTTCAACTGAAAATAAAGATTGTACTGCCCAATTTTGCACCCAATTTAATATCCCTAATTATTCAGGTACCCTATCATCAGGTTTCCCATCATTTCAGGAAGTTTTGTGCTTATTCTTCTGTACCGATCAATATTTCGTTTCTCTTTTACATACCTGTCCCTTATTTTGGGCTTTTTTTTTTTCATAAGCACTTTCCCCTTTCAATTAAACAAACAATGACCTTTGTAAGGAAGGGGGAACCAGTAGGTGGAGGTGAGTTTAAGAGTTATTCACATTGATTTAGTGAATCAATATTATCAAGTTATGTATGTGTGTGTATATATATATATAAATGTGTATATATATATACACTCTTAACAGAATTTGACTACAAGTATATGAAGTCTCAGTTTAATGAAAAATAATCATTTTTCTAACATTAAATTCTGTTTCTCTCAAACCTTTAAGAAAGTAAGATTTTTTTTTTTTTTTAGAAAGTAAGATTCTTGTCGATGATAATTCAGTATCCTTTGTACTGTTAGGCAAATTGAGTTTTTCTCTTTTTCCCAATAAAAACTATTTGGTTTAAAACTGTAGTGGTTATGTTGGAGTATGATATACATACATCATATTTCCTATACCCTCAGTAGTGACATATTTTAGTTTATTATCACAATTGACTGTTGTAATAGTAATGAATATAAGGCAGTAAAACAGCCTTGAAAATATTTTGTCAGTAAAACATTATATATTCTATAGTTGCATATACTTTGTAGAAAGTATATGATATAATTTATTTAGTATATGGTGCAATTATTAACTGTGAACATACTTTGCTTACTGACATGTTCACTTGAATGTTTTAATATGTATACCCAAGAAAATCAGAATCTGTGAAGTGTTCCATTCTTAAAATTCTGCCTGTTTTGCAGAGAAAATGTTTCAAAAGTGGGATATAATAGTGATTCCTATTGTAAAGAAATGGTATTTATGTCTGTGAAGAGGTTTAGAATGACTTTTAGTATTTTTAAAATCCAAAAGCAGTGGTATTTTTTTACTTCATTTTTTTTTAAAAGTAAACTTTTCATTTTGGAATAATTTTAGACTCAGAAGAGTTGTAAGAACAGTATAGTGAGCTCTGGTAGTTTTCTCTGTTAATAACATCTTACATTATGATGGTGTATCTGTCACATCCAGGAAATCAATATTGGTATATAATTTCTTAAAATAAACAATTAAAGTCAACAAATGTTGCACTGCATATCTGTCAGTGGTAGATTGCAGCTTAGGAAAATGCTGACTTCTTTTTGTTCAACTTCTTATAGTCAGCTTGTCTATGCAGAGGCTATATACTACATTAGTAAACAAGTCATGTAGAAAGCTACTCTACAGGGGTGTGTTTTTAAAATACTGTTTCTTAGAATAAAAAGGTTTTTTAAAATTCTTTCATAGTTAAAATCTATGAAAATATCTAGTTCAATTTTCATTTTTATTTCATGTATGAAAGCATCAGATTAAATTTTCACAGTTGATGGCTTTACTTAAAATTATAAAGCAATTATTGTTAGCAATGTTCTATTTGTAGCCTAGAACTATTTTTTGTTCTGCAATTTAAAATGACTTATTTACTCATTATTTGTAATAATATAATGATTCTATTTATTTCCTGTTTTCCAAGTTAAATTTTAGGATTACTTTTACTAAGGAACTGAGTTTGTCAGCATATATGGTGTTTTAGATAAACAACAAATAATTTTATTAGCATAAGTATGTCCCATGTAATATTTGGGACATAATTATACTAAGCATGATTTGTTGTTTTTTAAAATTCAGATTTAACTGGGTGTCCTGATTATTTCTTTTTCCTTTTTTAAAATGAAATTCATGTATTTATCAGGACAAATCTAAAAATAAAAGGCAATATAAATACAAAATAACTTGTGCTTGTTCATGAAAATGCTAGAGACAGCATTCTGTACTATTTAAAAAGGAAGTACACGACATAATAAAGTTAAAATTTACTTGTTACATGTAGGATCAAAATATAAAATTGGTTTTCCTCTTTTCTGTTTTTCATTTTTCAGCTTGTTTGTCTTCAAACGGGACTTTCCTTACACATTTAGAATAATGCGAGTATTACTTTGCCATACTAAGAATCTACATTTACCTAGCTTTCAAGAAAGTAATATTATGCTGATGTGTGCACTTTTCTTTCTAATATTAATGCTATAAAAAAGAGATATCTAAAAATCACCCTAATTTCTAGTCATTAGATTCATGCAGTTAAGACCCTATAGTAAAGTTTTGCTCTTACAAATTCTACTTTCCAGGTACTTTACACCTACTTAATTGCTCTTACCTAAACTGCATAAATGTGGATTCCTGTATCTCCAGAAGTCGTGTATAGGTTGCAGCAGCAGTACTGCATATGAAATTCATTTGCCAGGTGTTCTATAAATTATAACTAAGTAACTAGAAGTTAAAGTTCTCTATACTAGGAGAGTTTGTTTTTCCTTCTGTGGAAGTATTGCTGTAGGACATAAAGGTAATATCCACTTATCTATTCATGACATTTTCTCCAGAAGCAATCCATTATCCTAACATAATAGTTTTCCTCCTTGTGATTTATTTATACTATTGATTTTTCTAACAATTTCCTATCTCTTGGCAATTATTATTTGTGATTATCCCTAAAAATAATGAGTAAAATTCTATGTAGCTTAGCTACAATACAGGCTAATAAGTGGTGAGGAGGACAATGAACCTGGCCTCTGAGGTTTATCCATGTTGCTTTCACACAGCTCAAAGAGTACGTAAAGACAACATTAAGAGGCCATGTATACCAATGAGATAAATCATTAAGAACAATACAGGCAGTCTTTTATTCATAAACAGGGAATTTATCAAAAGCCCAGACTTTAAAGGTAGCTGCTTTTATCAGACAGTTAAGGTATTACTCTAAGGGTCGGGAAGAAATGGCTAAGTGGGAAGTGTAGGAAAATTTATTTAGGAGACTGCCTTGATGGTAGCACTCCCTGAAATTAAATTGTAGGCAAGTTTTCACAAAGTGCCCTACTTTCCCCTCCACTTTACTTTGTTTTATAAAGCTAATTAGATATTCATTTGGGTTAATTTTTTAAAATGTAATTACCTCTGTGACTTTTAAGGGAGGCATTCATATACAAATGCAAATTTTTCAAAACATATTACCTCCATCCTAATCCAAAGACTTTCCATTTCAACAAAAGTTTGAAACTTCAGTTTTTGGAGACTATTAGAGCCTCACCTGAAGATATCCTAGGAAATACAAGAAATTATGAAGAAGCAGAGAACACAAATACTTTAAACCCACTTCTGAGATACATGATGTCTTATAATTTTTTTCTTTGTGATTTTTATACGAGTATAATTTACTTTTTCCTTATTAATATCAAAATTAATTTTCCTCACTATTAAAAGTTATCTGCAAATACAATTTTCAGTGGTTATGGTCCCCATATATCAAAATTTTACTACTTCCCTAATACTGAGCATCTAGTTGTTTCCAAATGATTGAACATCCTTATGTATGACTTTTTGTTCTAATTTCTGATGATTTCCTTAGGATACTAAAAGAGAAGAGAATTTTTGGGATAAGAACATTTTAAAGGCTCTAGATAAGGATGACCAGATTACTGCCCCTGAAGTATATAGCAGTTCATACTTCAGGAAACAGCAGTTGAAAGAACTGGCCTTAAGTGCACTGAATTCTTTGTTCATTTAATAAGAAAGAAATGACTGTCATTATTGCTTTAAGTCATATATTTCAGATTCCTAAACTTTTCTTCCCCATGTGTGTTTGCTATTTTTATTCTCTCTTTTGTAAATTGTCCTTCCATGGCTATGCTCTTTTCTGAATGATCGTCCACTTGGTTGCAAAATCAAGCAGATGATCTGGGCCAGTGAAGAATGCTATGGAGAAACAGTGTTGGCTCTGGAAGCAGAAACTCCTTTTCAGTTTTTGCACCATACAGTTCCTTAAGGTGAAACCTGCAGATCGGTTTCCTTTTGTTGGTAGCAGATTAATTGCAGTAAGTGGGCAAAGTGGAACATAAATACATGCTATCATTTTACAAAAGAATTTTGGGAAACAGCCAGTTGTGTTTCCCCACTAAGTGTGGGCATTGTTTTGCACTGTCACAGTACTAAGTATAGATTCACTTGAACATGTTAGCTGTAACTATTTGAAAAGTTAAAAAAAAAAAAAAGAGTCTATAGAATAGTCCCAAAAAATGACTTATGATTTTAATAGTTTACTTTTTAAACTGAATTAGCCAGGGTCTCTGGCTACATGAAGCCACAGATTTGATCTTTAAAGAGACTTACTTCATTCCATGGTTACTCAGACGGTAAAGAGCCTGCCTGCAATGCAGGAGACCTGGGTTGGATCCCTAGGTTGGGAAGATCCCCTGGAGAAAAGAACAGCTGTCCACTCCAGTATTCTTGCCTGGAGAATTCCATGGACAGAGGAGCCTGACAGGCTATAGTCCATGGGGTTGCGAAGAGTCAGACATGACTGAGGGACCTTCACTCACTCACTCAACTAATTCATGGCCACCATAGATAATGAGTTTGATTTGAATCAGCTGTTTTAGCAGGACAGAAAGATCTATTTTTAAATTTTGATATTTTATGACCATTGGAGAAATAATGTCCAAGAGTAAAGTGAGGTCTACATAATCACTAATGAATTCTAAGTTTTTTAAAAAGTTTTTTACATAATTATTCCTTAACAAGATTGAAGTAATAACTACACGACATATTCATTAGCCCTTGAGAGGAATGCTTAAATACAACCATTAAAGAGTCAAGCCTTTGAGTTATTGGGAGAAGAGAAGGAAGAAGAGGGTGAGTAGATTGGACATATATCATATCTCTAATATAGCCTTAGCTTGTAGTAGAGATAACAGTATCTCATAGTGATATTTTAAATGAGACATTTGCTGTTGTCCAAAAATTTTTAAAAATAACAAATACCAAATGCCTACTTTGTGTTCAGTCTTTTGGGTTAAAAATAAGCCTTAAGCATTATTATGAATCACTGACATAATTTGAGAACTTATATTATTGTAAACAGGAGTAAAATATTTCTTGTGTCCTTTCTTTAAGAAAAAAATAATCATTTGAAAAGAAATCACCCCATCATTCTGACCATATGACTAAAATCAACTATTTAAAAATTTAACAGTATGAAGGCATTTTAGCATTATAATTTTAAAATGTTCAAAGTATGTTAAAATAACTTAAACTTTAGTCTGTGTGTGTATATGTACTTACCCAGAATTATTGCCCAATCTATTTTTATCTCAAATTGTTATAAGAGGTCAAGTTAATATTAGTTCATCCTTCAAATAAAGTTAATTGATTATTAACTAAATGTAAATATTCTATTGTGTATAATAAACTGATAGTCACTGATGTTGCTAAATAGACTTTTGTAAAAGTAATTGCTCTTTTTTTAACTATATATAAGAAATTCTGAATACATCAAAAAAAAAAAAAAATGGATCCAAGAGCTTATACCTTTATAAAACTAAACTTCAACAGAGAAAATAAGGTAACACTTATTGGATTTAATTAATTGTTCTATCCATGCACAAGTTTACAACTTTTGCTTATGAATCCTATATTTAAAGTGTCTGGTTTTGGAGACAGTTTTTGTTCTGTCTTTTTTTTTTTTTAATTCCACTCTAGAACAATGGTTCTCAATTTTGTTGTTGTTAACAAACCCCTCTGAGAATTTGATTCAGGTTATGGATCTTAAGAATATACTCATGTCAATACCTCTCTGATACCTATAAATTGACTCAAGATTTAGAGGTAGGTGTATACTGTTGAGTTCTTAGTTTGTATGTTCTATTAAAATGCACATGTTTTTAGAGGAATTTTACTTGAGTAAGTCAAAGAAAGTGTCTTTTATCGTTGACTCTGTTATCTAACCTTGATAAAAATGAATGTGGAGAAAGGCTGACTCTTTTCCAACAGACTGGAATGTCTCTGAAGATTCCAATAAAGAAGAACCACCGGGGTGTTGTCCTTCACCTTTCAGAAGTGTATGATTAAAATTTTGTGATGTTTGTACTTTTCTTGCTTGTTCTGTATATGATGGATCTGTGATATACTAGTGGTCACTCCAGATGTTTTAATTTTGTCTAGGCTAATGTCTTAGGCCTTCTGTTAATATGGAAATAGATGGAATTTTATAGTACATCATTAAATATCCCACTTTAAAATAATTTTATTACTGAAGCAGTATGTATTTTCTAATATTTGGAAAGTCATTCATATGAATAGGAGCCTCAATATAGTTGAGCAAACCCAAACCACTTCTGATGGACTCCGCCTTAGCCAACACTTTATCCAATGCTTATGTTACTATCTTTTTTTTTTGTCAGTTACAACATTTGTAAATCTGTCTTAGTTTTTGCATGATACAGTTATCAACATCTTTTTTATCTTAACCAAAGAGAAGAATGATGCATCAGCAAGTGGGCTGTAAATGGAACAAAAGAGTTATGATAAATACTCTGAAAATAAAGATAGAAGGGGTGATTCAACAGTGAGAGAGACAGTCTACTACACCTTGGGTCTAATCTTCCTCTACACTTGTGAGCACTGGTGTCTGAAGGTAGAGAGACTGAACAGTTGTGGGGAAAATGTGCTATTGCCATAGCAGCTATATTTCCAAGCCTTCTGAATCATAATTAGGTTGTGTGTGAGAATTTTTTTCAGAGTGTGGGTAGACAGAAAAAAAAAATCTAGATTCACATCAGAATGTTAACCAAGGAGGAACCATGCACCTTTATGTTTTTGCTGTGTAAGGAGGAGTCACACAGCAAGCTATTTTCTATGTAAACAATTCAAAAGTACAACTTCCAATTCCATCTTAGAAGGGTGATGTATTAGTTGAGTGTGGGTTATAGAGTCAGATTTTCTGAATTGAATCCTCATTCTGTTACTTCCTTGGTGTTTGACTTTGAGAAGATTCCTTAATTAATCTGTGCCTCATTTGGTAAAGTTTGAATAAAAGAATGAATCTTACTGTCAGTAGGTTAATGCCTGTAAGGCTCAATCATAGTGCCTGATGGATGAGTGCTTAATGAATGTGAACTTAATTTTATAAGTTCTATATAAAAAGTATGTATGGTATATAAAAATGGAAACTTATAAATTAGCTGATTTTATATTATTGACCTTATTATTGTGGATACTAATGACAGGAGCATTTCATTTTATAATGGAAGGCATTCTCTTTGTTACTTTGGAGGTTCTTTTCCCTTTCCCTGTCTTTGGGAGCCCTGTTGACCTTGCTCTTATTTGATGACCCCTTCTTGCTCCTGATTTCCTTTGGTGTCCTGTATGTACCATGGTGTGAGAGCCAGGCTTTTCCTTTTTGGCTTGTATGTTGGTTTTAACCCATCTCTTCCCAGGGGATTTAGTTCTAGGAAAGTGGGGGCTAAAGGAACTTATGAAACTAATATAGGCAAAGTAATTCTGCTTTAACTAGGGCCATGAAACTACAAATTTAATTTTTTTTTTTTTAGATTTTCTGAGGATTTCATGGTGGAATATTTTTTTTCCTTTCAGTCCTAAGCTGACTCCTTGAGTCTATTATATTCTTTATTGCTTGAGTATTTTCAAGTAGTTTTTTTCCTCTTTTTCTAGTTCATTCTTTCTCTTGCTGTCTCTCCTTTTCTTTTTTGCTTTACAATTGTCCAGAATGTTCTGGTAACTTAACAACTTCAACTATCTTCCTAGAATCTTTTCTTGACTTTCAGCTGGGGAGAAAATATTTTAGCCCTGTATTACGTTACTGGATTGTAGTAAAGCTGATGGTCAAACAGAATACCTCCGTTCAATAGAAAATTTTACTTGGCTTATAAAGAATAGCATTCCATCATTTACTACATCTACAGAAACACAGATCAGTTTACGAGACCATTCTTTCCTTCAGTTTAATAATGCAGTAGTGATTGCATTCATTTATAGTTTTTCACACTGAATTGTCTATAATTTTTGCTTTTCTAAAATCTCAAGTATCTTTAAGGAGCTCCTCAAGTAGTTTTAAAAGTAAAACATTTTAATAGGATTGAACTGTACCTTGATAATTAAGTATAAATCATTAAGGAAACATGCCTAACAAATTCAATTACATTGGTAGTGCTTTTCAGTGTATTTCCATAGACATTATATTCACAGATACTATGCTTTTTCTTAAGGTGGGAAAATTATCCTGGATTACCTACATACACCCAATGCAATCATAGGGTCCTTATATAAGAGTACTAGAACGAAAAAAAAAAAAGAGTACTAGAAGAAGGGAAAAGGCAGAGATGGAGGTATAATGAAGGGATCAGTGATCTGAGGGATGCATGCTGAGGCACATGGGTAAAGAACAAGGAATGAATTTGTCTCTAGAGCCTATGGAGACTGGTTTTAGACTTCTGTTCTCTAGAATTGCCAGATAACAAATGTATATATTTTTTAATCCACTACATTTGTGGTAATTTGTTACAGCAGCAATAGAAAAGTAATACAGACTTTATTAGTGCGCTTTTGCTAAAAGGAGGCAAGCTGTGTTGCTTGAGGTTACTATGTAGACATTTGACTATCCATGCATTTTTAAAAAATAATTATGTCTTTTAAAGGAGCTTTTAAATTTCTATTACTTCCAATTTTCCCAGTTTCCTCCCTTGACTAGTTCCTATGAGTGAATTTTCCAGTCAACTTATGATTCCGCTTCAGTAATCCTCTGGGAATAAGAGCTCAAATTAAAACAATGAATACACAGGTGGACACTAACAGAAAATATTTTCATTCAATAAGTGATATGCAAAGCACTCTATATATACTATGAAACCGACACATTGAATAGGCTAAAAGCCAGGTTATTAGCTATGACCTAAGATCACTGAACATAAAAACATACCACCATTTGTTTTAAGGAGTGGTAAGATAAAAAGGGAGTTGGTTGGGTTATATTTTAAAACCATTTTTAAAATAATACAGCAATTTAAAATTTTTAAATTGTGATGTTTACTAAAAGCAGCTGGTCTTACTTACTTTTCGCCTTCATCAGCTGATAACCCCACAGATCCTTGTATACTATCCAGGACCCCAGTTCTCAGCCTGGTTACTTGTTCCAGTGAAGGCAGTAACTTCAAGAGAATTCTGCCTGTGGAGTACTCTTTAAAATCTTTTGAAATAAAAATGCAAATAAAATATTAGACGGGGCTATTAATTAGAAAGTGTTTCACTCATGTATATTATCAAGGGTGAAACAGACCACCAGCCCAAGTTGGATGCATGAGACAAGTGCTCTGGGCTGGTGCACCGGGAAGACCCAGAGGGATGGGATGGGGAGGGAGGCAGGAATGGGGATCGGGATGGGGAAGACATGTAAATCCATGGCTGATTCATGTCAATGTATGGCAAAACCCACTACAATACTGTAAAGTAATTAGCCTCCAACTAATAAAAATAAATGGAAAAAATAATAATAAAATCACAATTGTACTTGAAAAAAAATAATAAAGTCACAAAAGTCGGAAAAAAAAAAAAAAGAAAGTGTTTCGCTGACGTCTGTAGGTATGACTGTGGAACTGCTATGGCTACGCCCAAGGAGAATATAGGCTTGGCAGGTATTTCTAATCTAGGAGGCATTACAGAATTGAAGCCTGGACTGCTCCTGCTCTGAGGAATTAAGCATATCCAATACCATACTGCTCTCTCCCTCCTTCCCAGGAAAGAGAAACCGTCAAGAGCTCAACATCCACACATAGCAAAGGGGCCACAGGCTTTCGTGCCAGTGCTTTTAAACAACAATCTGGTTCTCAATCCCCCAATCCTATTTTTATTTTGCATTTTCTAAAGTGTGGCATAAAACACAAATGGTTTTAGTTTTTTTCACAAGATTTCAGATTACTAGCAGAGTGTACTTTAGGGAGGCTGGTTGTAAGCATCAATGTAAATAGAAATACAGTGAAGAACGGACATAAAATCCCTGGATGAAATTACATATTTAAGTAAATGTAAAACATGACTCAGTTTATTTACATGTTATTTACTGTTATTTACATGGAATTTTAAAATCATACGTATATTACATATAAACTTTAAACAAATTACTTGATTGAGTAATAATAGAGGCATTTAAAATTTTTCACCATAGTAAAAGTAGCTCTTATTTTAAGTAAATAAGTGTTCATATATAGAGTAAGCTTGTGACTTACTCTGCCAAACCTAAAGCTTGAAATAGTGGAATCTTCAGAATGGATCATGTAAACCATTTCGTTTACTGAAGTGGAAGATAACTACCTAATTCTGCCAGAAATTTTACATTATAATTCTCCCTATCCTCTTGACAAAAGGATATAATGGAATTTTGGGTAATAGTGGATATTCATGACAAAAGGTTATAATGGAATTTTGGGTAATAGTGGATATTCACTGAAAGAAGCATTGAGAGAGTGTGAGAGAACATCTGATGGTCTGGAGAAAAGGACCAGCTCAAATTGCTCTAATATTTGCTAGAAAATTCAGGATGTTCCAAATTAAAATCATTCTTCCTGCAATGCCACAGGTCCAACTACATCATACTGTCTATTTGCCAAAATCTTTCAATTTAGTTAGTTGGATAATTTTTCCCTCTAGGAATATATTCCCAATTTTATAGCAGAAATTGATAGGAAAATACTCACTTTGCAGCAAATTGCTTTATAAGCAAATGTGCTTTTTATAAATTGAAGGATAAATGCATTATCTCACTTAAATGAATTTTTGTTTCCTTTTGAGAATCTGAAGGGAAGATGGTGTGTGAACAAAACATGTCTACTTGAATAGCATGATTCTATTGATACATGCAATAAACAAGATCAAAGCATACCAAATAATTATTAAGCAGTCTTTCTTTGCATTACACAAAGATCAAAATATGTGTTAACTCCAACAGCATCATTGCACTGACTGTGCGTTTACTAACTTAAAATATATGTCTCGATTTCTCAGGAGCTCTTGATGAGTTCCTTGTTCCTTTATTTTTCCATTGTGCAGAACCACTATCAAATCTGCGTTCTGTATCGTGGAGAGTCTGTGAGCCACCACTACGCAGGTCCTCCCCTTACTGGCCTTATCAAGGGCATGTTGAACCACCTGGAAGAGAGAAGGACCTATGACTGCTAGTTTTGGTTAAATGCCAGTAAACTTGCCCAAGTCAAACTGATTAAGGAAATCTAATAACATTCATTGTGTATTTGCTTATCTTCAAGGAAACTACCCTTCTTTGTGGAATATCTTAATAGAAATTTAAAATAAGTAATTATAGACACTGATTAAGATTTTTTAATTGGAGTAGCTTTTGTGACAATAAAAATTAGATGGTTATTTGTGTTTAGTGGTTTCAAAGTCAAACCCAGGAAGTAGTATTTCCATACTCAGTTGTCTATTTACTTCATTTCCTCCCATGGTTCCTTTTGTCTGTTTTTCTTTTTAGAATTTAGTTGTAAAACTGTCCTAGCTAAAACAGCATCTCAGCTACAAAGAGGTAATAATGCTTTATATGAGAAATAAGGGGATTTCCTGGAGGTCCAGTGGTAGGATCAGTGCTCTCACTGCAGGGAACACAGGTTCAATTCCTGGTTGGGGAACTAAGATCCCACATGGCTTGCAGTGCAGCCAAAAACAAAACAACAAGAACAAATAAGAAATGGAAGTAGAAGGTAAAATCTGATTATTTGCTGAATATATAAAATATTCTAATGACGGTTATCTCATTTAAATCCTTTCAGTATCTCTGTAAGGAGTATTTTCATTTTCCTGATAAGTAAACCAAGATTTGAAAAATTCAGGTCACTTGACCTAGGTCACACTGCTAGTAACTGATGAATCCAGAATTACAGCCCAAATATGTCTGATTCCAAAAGTCCCATTTTTTTCTTTCATAACACACTGTCTCCTTGGAAATCAAGAATGATAATCATCTAAAAATAGTAGTTGTGTAGTGATTAATCTCATGGGATCTTAGATCAGATACACTCTATTAGAATTTAAAGTGAAAGTGAAAGTTGCTCAGTTGTGTCCGACTCTTTGCGACCCATGGACACTAGTCCATGTGATTCTCCAGGCCAGAATACTGGAGTGGGTAGCCTTTCCCTTCTCCAGGGGATCTTCCCAACCCAGGGATCGAACCCAGGTCTCCTGCATTGCAGATGGATTCTTTACCAACTGAGCCATGAGGGATTTAAGGAAGTTACTTAACTTTTTCTAAGCCTTACTGTGCTGATCTGTAAATTGAACATAGTAAAAAATAATTAATCAAACTGTTGTGAGGATTGAGATAGTAGTGTATAATAAGCACTTGATAAATATTGAAGATTATTATTCATTTAACCAGCTTTCATTTAACAAATAAGAACATACTATATATGCAAGAACTACTAAGGGACAAGAATATAGTAAAATTAAACATGAGAAGAAGCTTGAACTGTACACCTATTGTTACATGTCTGTTTGCCCCCTTGTTTCCTTTTCAAACTGAGCAAATATTCTAAAGAAGGTAGAGAAACTAGCAGGCTACAACATTGCTGTGTAGATCACTCTCTTACATATGTAGTTTACCTTATTATTTTGTTTGGTATCATTAGAATAATAAAACAGGAAAGTAATCTTCCTTGGACTTTTTCCTTGAGTGGAGAAGCATTTCAAGAATTGGGACCCTTTTGATGATGAGACAAATTCTAATGAGAAAACCTTTCCTACACACAAGATTCCTTGTGCCCCAACTCTCTCCCCGCTCCCCACCAGCCTCTGACCTTTACATAAAGGTCAAAACCTTAATTACAACTGGTGACCCTATGACTACAATTCTTTCCAGGCCTTTTTTTCCCCCACCAACTGACCTTAATTTCTTCCAAAATACTCCACTCTCATATTTCATATTAATCCTGAGGTGAAAGAAGAGAAAGTTACCTTTTCACTCTCATTGTCAAGAGCTGAAGTGGCCTCATCCAACAATAAAATTTTTGGTTTACGGAGAAGAGCCCTTGCAATAGCTAGTCTTTGTTTCTGGCCGCCAGAAAGATGTGTTCCTTTCAGTCCGACGTGTGTGTTGTATTTCTATTACAGGAACATGCAATTAAGAAAGCAAGTCTTGGTTATTTAAATTAACATGGCAACTGTGGGCGAGAGCCATCTAAATATTTCAGATTTTGCTACTCTCTAAAATTTGTGTCCCAACAAGTGCTGAAATCTGTTCTTGGACTTGGTTGCAAATAAATGCTAAGCCAGCAGTAAACACTATTTCATTTACGTATCTAATCTGGTCACAAACAGTAGACCTTTGCCATTTTGCTTCTACAAAGGAATTGTTCAAATTAAAGCATTAAAAAAAAACCATCATTAGGGAAAAAGTTCCCAGTAAACACAAATCTTTCCCCATTAAGTTAAAGTATCTTCTGTTTTCAGGTCAAAATGATTTAAAGTATCATTTTAAAAGAAATCATTGGGTTCCCTAGCTGTGGCTCTTACTAAATCTTTGTGGGCACATTTCTCCAGGTGTCATGATGCCATTCTCAGTGGTACAGGTATCATCCTAGCAATAAGTTAGGCTGGCATCTTAAGACAGTCCATTCAACTTTTCAGGCCATGATATTGATATTTAGCACTTCACAAATTTCTACACTCTCCTACTTACTAATGACCCCCTTTTCAGTATTACACTCCATGGAAGGGTAAAGGAAATTTCTCACATGTCTAAATCATAATGGATCAGCAAGCAGGCTCCCACGTGCTGTCTACATTATCCTGTTGACTCTGCTTTTCTCCAGGGTTTCACACTGCTCTCTATTAGCCCTTGCCAGTTGTCTGAGAAATACATGCCACTGGTACCCAAACAAGGATGTGTGGGTGGATCAGCTCCACTGGGAAAATAAGTCCAACTGTACAACCCTCTGAATGTGGATCCCGTAGCATCATCATAGAGAAATGCAGCACTGTTTAACTTAGGACTCTGGAGAGGGCTGATTCAACTGCCTTTCCCTCCACACCTTGCTGCCTTCAGAAGGTGTTTCTCCAGCAAGAGGGGGTTTTGAGAGAGCTTGTGAGTAACTTTAATAACAGATATGTCTCCTGAATCTCAAAGTTCATTTTTCAACTTAAAATGTTTAGTTGCTTACTTTATGTCAAACGATGGGTGTCTGAATTACTGAAGCCCAGTAAAAGAGTCCTTTGTGAAGTCTACAAAGGAAACAGACTTTAGCTATCTTCTCTGTGATTTTGGGAGATTCTGTGGTGGCTCAGATGGTAAAGTGTCTCCCTGCAATGCTGGAGACCCAGGTTCAATCCCTGGGTTGGGAAGATCCCCTGGAAAAGGAAATAGCAACTCACTCCAGTACTCTTGCCTGGAAAATTCCACGGATGGAGAAACCTGGTGGGCTAGAGTCCATAGGGGTCACAAAGAGTTGGACGTGACTTCACTTTCATTCTTTTTTCTTTATGATTTTACCTGAGACTGCTAGCCCACTGGGCCTTTTCCTCCTAAAACATATTTTATTAAAACTGTAATCACAGGGCTATAGATAATCAGGTAAAACTCAGTGGTTCATATCCACATCCTGCAAATTTCCCATCTAAATTGGAGGATTCAATCTTAAGCCAAAAACTGGATTTGGTGGCGATGATAATGGACTTGTAGCTCTTTCTACCAGTCTAGTTTAAATTGTATGTGGATTCTTCTATTACAGCTGAAGAAGATACAATACTAGCTTAGAAATCACTTTGCATTTCTTGGCTTTCTCTGGCTTTCAGGAAGATATAAGTCTCAAGAATGAACTGGATGAAAATACAATTCAGATGTTTTTGCCCATCATTAAGCCCTGGTGGCTCAGATGGTAAAGAATCTGCCCACAATGCAGGAGACACAGGTTCAATTGCTGGGTCGGGAAGATCCCCTGGAGGAGGAAATGGCAACCCACTCCAGTATTCTTGCCTGGAGAATTCCATGGACAGAGGAACCTGGCAGTCTACAGTCCATGGGATCATAAAGAGTCGGACACAACTGAGAGACTAACACTTTCAAGCAGAACAGATTATAAATATGAATATACATGTTGTCTCAATAGTAATCTAAAAACATTTTCAGACACTTAAACTGAAGGTTTTTGTCTTTTTGTTTGTTTCTAATGAAGAACTACAGAATTTCATTCTTTCCTGTTTCAACTGAAAATCTAAATCAATTTTCTGGCAAACACTGGGATGGTGAGTGCCCTGAAATCACCTGTTTTATGAGATACTCAAAAAGCAGTAGCTGTTCAATGTAAACCTGGGTCTAAATACCAATTGGATCCTGGAAGGAACATCAGATAGAATCTAATCCTAAACCAGCTGCATTCTGGAGATTCCCTGCAGGCCCTTTAAAGGACTTTCAGGGTGGTTCCAGTGGGAGCCAGGAAGTGGTTTGACTGAGAGCTGACTGTGTGAAATTGTGGGCACTAGGGGATTTCTACACCTGATGTATTTCTCAGGGATCCTCAAGACCAAGCCAGTGTTATCTCAACACCTCTTCCAGGCTAATATCTCCAAATGCCTGGAGGTTCTATTCATGGCATACACCATAGATTTGTTATCCTTAGCACATTCTAAGTTGACCGCTATTCACGCTCTAGCCTTGATCTGCCAGACAGGTCCATAATCCTTTACCTGAAACCCACAGGGCTATATTTGTTTAACAATTCTTTTTTTTTTTTTTACTTTAGAATAAAATATACTATAAATGGTACACATCACACATTGTTTATATTTAATATGCAATATGTATCATTTTGGGCTTCCCAGGCTTCAGGGGTAAAGAATTCGCCTGCCAATGCAGGAGACACAGGAGACTCAGGTTTGATGCCTGGGTTGGGAAGATCCCCTGGAGAAGGAAATGGCAACTTGCTCCGTATTCTTGCCTGCAAAATTCCATGGACTGTAGCCTGGCAGGCTACAGTCCATGGGTCGGTCTCAGAGTCAGACACAACTGAGCAACTGAGCACACACACCTTTACTATTTAAGACTCTCAGAAAAGGCTGGGTAGCAATCAATAATCAAATATGTGAATAGTTCTGTAGAAATATTTGACAATTCATTCTAAGTAGGATTAATAAAGACTACATAAAACCTCACATCACTTTGACTACCCAACAAATTTACTTAAAACATATGGTCTTTGTGTGTGGAGGGGAGTGTGTGACGTTTAAGAACTTTTGGAAATTGGAACTGGGGGAAAGAAAAATATGGACCTGAATTTCTCTCATCCAGGTTGTAATGTACCAGGATTTGCCCCTTTCATGTAGTCTGGGCCATTGCCACAGAGGCCACAACGTCTCTTGAATGAGCGAACAAGAGGCTGAGCTTCAAATGATTTTTTTTTTTCCTTTAAAAATTCGATCATGTCACTTCTTTGTGTAAAAAGGTCCAGGGGTTTCCTCTTCCCATTAATAACAGAGTCCAAACTTAGTCTGGTAATTCAGAACCTTCACATTTAGTCCATGCTCATATTTGTGTGGCGTCTTCTTAATTCCCCACTTTATAGTTTATGCTCAGAACTTTAAACTTATTTTCCCTCAAACACATAAAACCCTTTCACATGTATGTGTTTCTGCATGAGCTTATTCTGTCTCCTAAAAATGGTGTTGCTCCCTCTCTGCCTAGTGAACTACTCATTCTTCAAAACCCAGTTCAAAGCAATATCCTCTGTGTGGTTTTCTGTGAAGCTCTGTCACTCCTGCTTTTGTACTCTTATCATAAGCTCTTTGTGTTTTCGGGCCAGAAAGATGCCCACTGTATTATGTACTTTCTTGCTCACTTTCTACAGACAACCTGAAGCTCAGTCCTGACAATTCTACTTTTATGATATTTTTACATCCCTTTCCTTGTTTTATTTTACTTTATTAATTCAGACCTTCATAACTTAACCCTGGAAATAGCTCCGAGTTGATTTCCCAAAACCCCTGTCCTTTCTTCACTCCAAATGGTTATTTACATTACTGCTAGACTAGTAATTTCCCTGTCCTATTCCAAAAGGATATTTTGGCACCAGATTTCTTTATGGTTCTATATATTTTGCAGGTAAGAGTGATATGAAGGTAAACTACAGTTTTATTTAAAAACACTTAGAAACAAGCTATTCTTTCTTTTGGAAATAACATTATGATTCTCAAAGTTGGTTGTAAAAAGAATGCTGAATCTATGCAGTGTATAGTTTTGGGTAAATCTGAGAAATAGTACAATGAAAAGAATGAAAGATAAAAAACAATTTAAGGGTAAAAGTCGAATGGTACAATTATAAAATGGATAGCATTTTACCACACATAAATTAAAGAAAAATCCTATTAGGATTATGTAGATAATAATCTGTCCTTGAATCAATAGTTCAGTGAATGTCTTGGTTAAAAAGGGGAAAGCTATAGGGTCACAATATTTTGTTACTCCTATTATAGTTAGTAATGCAGAACCTTACTGAAGTTAGGGAAACTGTATTAATGGCCCATTTCTAGTTAGAGGAACCAATTAATGTGGACAGGAGATGATGAGGGATGATCTAGTAGTATAAAAGAGAGTATGGTGACCATTATCCTTCTCTCAAAACAGGGCATTAGATTAGTTGTTTGATATCATGCTTACTAAACATTGGCATTTCCTTTTAAAGTGAGCTAGAAAACCACAGTATACAAATTTGTTTCTAATCAAAAGTAAGTGTAAGTAAAAGTAAGTAGGTATATACATATACCTTTTTTTTTTTTTTTTTTTGCTGCACTGTGCAACATGTGGGGTCTTAGTTCTCTCACCAGGGATCAAACCTGTGCACCTTTTAGGAAGTGTGGAGTCTTAACCACTGGCTCACCAGAAAGTCCCTATATTTTTATTTTATGTATGTGTGTATGTAGGTATAAATAGATATTGTAAGAACTTATAACTTGCAACTAACATTAGTGTCTCTGTGCACTATTTCTGGATTTGTATCAATGCTTGTTATGTTAAAGCCCTCTTTACAGTTAACCAAGATTTTCAACTTTTCTGAGATTTTGTATCAGCTGTCACAGCAAATGTAGAGAGCTGACAAAAATGGCAGGCAAGGACCTAAAATTCTAGTGGGAAAAGGAGACCATAAACAAATTAGTAAGCACCAGGGTAATTTTAGGCTGTGGTAAGCACTCTGAAGACTATGTGATGGGCTATGAGGGTTGATGGGTCCTCTTTAAAATAAGATGGCCAGGGCAGGCTGCTGCAAAAGTGACATTTGAAAGAGCTTGAAATTTAAGGAGCTGGCTCTTTGAAGAGTCATAGGAAGGCAGAACCCAGCTGAAGAAATATGAGTGTAAATGTCCTGCAGTAGGGAATAACTTGGCAAATTCTTGAGACAGAAAGAAGTCAGTATGACTGGAGAGAGTGAGCACATAAAGAGGAGATCAGGGCCAGATCACAGAAGGCCTTGCCAGTCTAATAAGTTTTGATCCATTCTTAGTTCAAAGGGATGACGTTAGGAGGCTTTAGGCAGGGAGGGGTATGATTTACTTTATGTTTTTAAAAGATCGAATTGATGTGATGAAGAATTATAAAGGGGCAAGACTGGAAGCAGGAAGACAGATCAAGAAGGTACTAAAGTGGTCCTCTCTGATGTCTCAGACGGTAAAGAATCCATCTGCAATGTGGAATACTTAGGTTAAATCCCTGGGTTGGGAAGATCCGCTGGAGAAGGGAATGGCTACCCACTCTAGTGTTCTTGCCTAGAGAATTCCATGGACAGAGGAGTCCATGGCATCACAAACAGTCAGACATGACTGAGCGACTAACACTTTCACTCACTTTCAAGGTGGTCCAGAGGGGGATGATGGTGGTGTAGCCATGAGTAGAGTATAAATGAATAGAAGGTATAAAATCAAAATATGAAAATTAATTCATATCCAGTGAATATTAATACAGTTGGTCTTGGAAAAAGTCACACAAACATAATCTCAAATTTTGCTTTTTATATCTAACTTTACATTAGATGTCAGCAATAAATAAATTGTGTAATCCAAGGAGCACATAAAAATAACCACTTAAACCCAATAAAATACTAGGGCATACTTGACAGCTTTTAATTCAAGATTTCAGACATTTTCTTACCTCAGGGAGACCCTCAATAAAAGAGTGGATGTTTGCTGCGTTTGCTACTTCTCTTATCTCATTCATTGACACAACACGGCTGTTATCACCATAGGCAATGTTCTCAGCAATGCTACAGTTGAAGAGCACAGGTTCTTGAGACACGGTTGCTATCTGGGAACGGAGCCACTGTACGTTTAGTTCCTTTGCATCCACACCATCAAATAGCTGCCGAAAGCAGAATGGAGAATGGTATGTGAAGATCCAACAACTGTGTCGTGTTACAGTTCACTGTATTCATACATATACAAATCATAACAAGAAGGTTAGGAATTCAAGCTGTTTCATATCATAAATGTTACTCAAGAAGGGCTCATAAATCGTATGTTGTATAAAAGCAGACAGCATGTATTAATAACTAACTGAAGTACCAACTCTTAAACTTACTTGACATTTCTGGGAATGGCCATATATTCTAGAGACCTGCCCAAAGTTTAGAATGAAGTCTGGTGTTCTGTACTAAAGTCAGATGAAAAATGACCAACGTCCACTGTAAAGGACCCTGCTTTATGAAAGCCTAGTGATGTAACAAAATTCAACTGACATCTGATGAGCATAAGAATACCTACTATATGATGAGGCCTCTTCAGGCACTGGGGAAAGAGTAATAAATAAGACAAAGGTCTTACCCTCCTGTAGCTTATATTGTAGTGGAGAGAGACAGGTAATAAGCACACCAACAAACACAACGTCAGAAAAAGAAAGTGTCATGAAACAAGATAATGGGATAGAAAGTGACTAAGAATGTGCTGAGGATTTGGGAAGGGGATGGGTGAAGGCATTATATTCTATCTAAGAAGTCCTGTCTAAGGAAGTAGCATTTTTAGACAGATATGAATGATGAGAAGATGTTGGTAAAGAAGTTATAGTAAGAACATTTTGATCAGGGGAATAGCAAGAACAATGTGTGTTCAAAGAACATTGTGTATTTAAAGAACATAGAGAAGTCAGTGAGACTGATACACAGTGTATAATGAGGTAGGAGCTATAGGAGAGGACTTTGGAGGGAGAGGCAGGGGCTAGATCACAAAGGACCTTGATTTGATAGTATGGACGCTGGTTTATTCTAACTGCGATAGAAAATCATTGGAGAGTTTAAAAGAAGGCATGTGCTATGCTATATACAAACAGCTGAGTGTTAACTAATTTTGGTACTCATTGTTAACTCATTGTTTTCTTTGAAGGCAGCCATTTTGGACTGTTACGTTTTCCAAATAATCTTTGAGACTGTGATGAGCAAAAGACTGTAAATTGCAGCAGAATGATGACTGACATGACAATCTTTGACTTTTATGGGCTTCTTGTTTTTTGCGGCGGTAGGGGAAGGCAGAACAGGAAGTTGTCTTTGTGTGTTTGTAATGTGGTGGCGTTTGAAGGGACAGAATAGTTGAAAATCTGAATATAAGTTAGAGTAAGGAAAGTGCCAGGTAAGAAAAACCGTCCTTGGAATTCAAAGGAGGGAGAAGCTGCATTTCTTTTTTGAGGTCAGGATGCAGAACTTAATGGAGCTGATTGAAAAGAGCACTAATCATGCATATGGTTTTGAGAATTGTGGTGTGGAGATGGCCAGAGTGAATACCAGGAAGCCTGAACTTAAGCCCGAGGGAATGTTTCACAACAGCCCCACTAACATCCAGATAAGTTGTATTTGCATTCAGTCTTACCACTTGTCCTTTCACTGGGTCATAAAATCTCTGCAGAAGTTGGACAGAAGTGCTTTTCCCACAGCCACTGCTTCCAACAAATGCTACTGTCTTCCCTTTCTCAATACTGAGGGATAAACTGCGAAGGATTAGGACATCTGGGCGACTTGGATAAAAGAAAGAGACTTCTCGGAACTCTATATTCCCTTCACACATGTCCTGTGAAAGAAAGTTGGCAGTGTTTAGAAGGATGACTTAGAAAGTGTGTAACAAATTACGGCACGCTGGCTGAGTGCTTTCTGAAAACTGTGTATGTTTCCACAACCATTTTAATTTTAAACATCATGTTCCTCTCTGTCGAGTTGCTGACTGCACACTGTGTTGTTCAGTCACTAAGTCGTGTCCAGATCTTTGCGACTCCATGGACTGCAGCATGCCAGGCCTCCCTGTCCTTCACTATATCCTTGAGTTTGCCCAAACTTATGTCCATTGAGTCGGTGATGCCATCCAACCATTTCATCCTCTGTTGCCCCCTTCTTCTCTTGCCCTCAAACTTTTCCAGCATCAGGGTATTTTCCAGTGAGTTGACCCTTCACATCAGGTGGCCAGGGTTTCAGCTTCAGCATCAGTACTTTCTGTCATTTTGGTTGAGATTTTTACGTCTGTAGTTTTTGTGGTCTTAACTCTCAGACTTCCTAAAAACACTAGTTTCCTTTGGCTTCAGTACCCAGTCACAGTCTGATCTGCAGAAGAGCTGTTTGACCACCTGCTCTAAATAAATACATCTTTTAAAAAAATTAGTGTGCACTTTATAGGTATTATTGCTTAACTCAGAATAGCTGGAGCCCTCATAAACTATATGTATAAATGTTGTTTTTATAAATTGGACCATGATTTACAGTTTATATATATCTCTATTTTAAATTCAGATTTATCTGTGTTAATTGATCTTTTGGCAGTGACATTTGGCTATAAATTTATTTTTCTCTTTATGCTTCAGTCTCTTTAGTGGTTGATAATTTGTAAACCAGTATTTATGTATATCATAAGTATGATGTTTATAAAAGATTTTCCAGAACAATCACTAAACGACGATTAACTTTCTCTTTATATATTTGGTTCATAAGATTTTAGGTTCTTTTGAATTCCATGTTTGCCCTCAATCAAATGCATTTTAACTGGTGAAGTTTAATAATCATGCTCAGCATATTCTGAGCCCAGTATATAGGTAGGAGGCAGGGGTAGGTGGAGGGGAGGAGTATCAAAAAATATTTGACAATGAAATTATTCTGTTGTTAAAGGAAAGAAATGTTAACTTGTGGTTAAGTATTTTAGAATTAGAAAAAAAAATCCTGAAACGATATGTGCCAAAATATTAAGTTTAACAGCAGCTTATTTTTAGCTTTTTCAGTGCTTTCTGCTTTGCCCATTACAGCACATGAATATTATTTGCAAAAAAATTTTTTTTTAAAAAACCTTAGAGAATGCATTTATTTCTGTATGCTCTGATGCCTTTTGGAAAGGTATAGAGAGATATTTTAGACTTCCAGACTTTAATACATTTAAAATTTTACTATTTTAAACATTTTGTAATGGAAAAATTTCAAACACCTTTAAAAGTAGAGAGAGTAACATGTAATGGACTGCTTGCACATATGCCTATCTCCCAACCTCAGTAATTATCGTCTGTCAATTTTGTTTTATCAGACTTTACTTTTTTAAAGCATAGAGAGTGGGAATCCCTGGTGGTCAGTAGTAAAGAATCCACCTGCCAATGCAGAAGACAGACTTGATCCCTGATCTGGGAAGGTCCCATATGCCACAGAACACCTGAGCCTGTGTGCCACAACCACTGAGCCCATGCTCTGGAGCCGGGAACTGTGACTGCTGAAGCCTGCCCAACCTGGAGCCTCTGCCCTTCAATAAGAGAAGCCACCACAAGGAGAACCTGCGTACCACAACGCGAGAGAGGCCCCTGCCCGCCACAGCTGGAGAAAAGGCAGCACAGCCACAAAGACCCAGCACAGCCAAAAATAAGCCAATAAAAATTAAAACAAAACATAAAGCATAGGGAGTGGTAGAAGTATGTGTATATTAAATAAAGATTAAATAACTTAATTTTATAATCTTTATAAGAAACATTTCCACATTCTATCCCTTTGATACAGTTCTATGGGGATGTTTATCAGTGAGATGCTCAATCCCTCTATTGTAACATTTAGAAAGAAATGACTAGTAATATTACTAAATATCTAAATCCTAAGATTTAAAAATTTTCCTACATTACGTTTCAAAAGACAAGTATGAAATTTTATTGTGACACTCATGTATCTTAAAGCATTCTATTTTGAGAATGTCATGATCTTTTTATTTCTAACAACTAGATTTCTTTTAATAATTATGAAGTTCTAGTGATAATGTACTATTTTAAGCTATCATACATATAAATCTACTGTTAAAATGCTAGAGGGAAATACATTTAAATGAAAATTTTCTTTCAAGTGTATACCTAATAGTTATTCTTTTAAATTTAAAATGTCTAGGAAAACTGAATATATATTTAATGTATATATCTTTTAGAGTTTGTGACTAAATGTGTGCATATGTTTTAATATTAATAATTTAATATAGTTCCCATTTCCTCTCTTCTGTTTACACATATATTTTCCATGAAAAATGATGTCTGAAGTAGCAGGATACTATTTACTTTGCATATGTTATCAGAGAAAAAAATGAATAAATCTTAATGCAAGGCTTTATCCAATATTAAAACTTTTGCAGTCTAAATAAAATCAAATGTATAAATCAATCCTGTGTTCAAGAACATTCTCATGGCATCAGGCAAATAAACCAGAAGCACATATTTTTTAATATAAAATCTGTACATTTTAGTAGGAGAGGTGAAAATTTGATTGAGACAACATCCCCTTTCTCCTTTTGTAACCATAACAGTTATTTATACAAGCTTTTAATTCTTTACAGCACTCATTTGTAGTTATCAAATAATGCCTTCATTTAAGTCTAATTAGAGAGCATGCATATGAATAATTAATAATAAGTGGACAGTTAAAATCATAGTTGTGCTTACTGTTTTTTTCCCTTCTTGACTGTAGCTGTCTATAGTTGGTTTCTTTTCCAACAGAGCAAACAGATGTGCAGCCCCAGATTTGGCTCTCGAATATTCAGGTGCCAAAACAAGTGTTTCTCCAATGGCCATAGCTCCATATGCAATTGCAGTAAAAACTCTATCAAAAGATAAAGCATTTGAATCTCAGTTAGGTCTATTTTCAAATAAGAGCTTTAAAAGGGAAGGAAACATCAGGCACTGGAATATAATCTTTTGACCCAGATAGAGCCATTAATGCTCAAGGCCCAACAATGATATAGCTCTTTTGTAATTTTCTACCACATATTGATTATCCCTTTCCTACACAACAAAATAACTTTGGAGCTCAGGTAATCTTAAAAATTTCTCTTCCAATTAGAAAGACAGATCAAAGGCTCTAACTAGTGAATATAAAACATCTTAGCTTCCTTGATATAAGGATCATTTGCTTGGAGATTTGACAGAGAATTCAACTAACAATGGGAAGAATGGACTCTCCAGTAGTGAGGTCTGAATTTACATAGTAGATATGAATGGGGTTTTTTTTCCCCTTTTTTTGCATATAATGTAGTTAGAACAGATAACTGATGCCAGATGATTGGTTATCTGCCTGAAGTGCTATAAGATTTAAAGAGAGCAAAGCTTGGAGATTGTGCTTTGTTCAGATCCTAAAAACAATATATGAGTAAAATACAGCTAGCCAGACTGGAAGAAGTGCTATGATCTTTGGTCTGCTACAGATTATGATCTCAGTTTTAAAACATATTAATTCTAAAATGGTAAGTATGCAGATGATAGCACACAGGATAATAGTCACAGAAATGTGGCATATCATGTGGCCATGGTCAAATATTTTTCCTCTCATTTTTCCTTTTAGTCATTAAAACACATTATTGGAATGAAAAATACTGCATCTCAGAGGCAGAGCTAAAGGTGTAATTCAGCTAACAGTTATATAAGTTTCACTGGCATATTTAAACATTAGGGAGTAAAAGAACACATAGAACCCGGTTGCTTGTTTGCCGTGCAGGATCATTGCAAGGTAACACAAACACACTGGTCTCATGAATTTCTCCAGAGATGGGACCTATCAAGGGGTGGATTTTGATGCAATCTCTTCAGCAACATAGACTTCAGATCTTGAACCTTGTTTTCTTTATAAAGGTCAAACACCATACAAAATATATAAACAACTGGTTTACTGGGATGTGTGATGGTAAAATCTTGTAGTCACTAGCTCTGTGATGTCAAGGCATTTTTAGTACTAATATTTACCGAAATTCAGAGCTCAAAATGCCATTCAAAATACTTAATACTCAGCTATAAATATCAGAAGTGAGTACTGAATTTAGGTAACACATCAGAGTAGACTTCTCAGAACAACTAAGAACATACCTTAGTATCTGAAATGTGCCAGAATATCTTACTGTCCTAAAATCTGCATAATTAAAAGTCAATTTAATTATTTGGCATAAGTGTACCAAGGCTAATGTCTTTGTTAGGTCTCCCGTAAAATGAAATTTACTGAGAAGGGGAGAAGGGAAAACAAAGATGCAAAATAGATCAAGAAGAAAAGTTTTAGTAAGAAGGAGAGCACCAGCTGAAAGCTCTGCTGCTGTCTTTATTGTGTTTATGTTGAGGGGAGGCTAAATGGGACAGGGATTGATGTTGATAAGGATTAGATTGAGGAAACTAACTTTGTGGTGATGGGACTGTCTAGGGGTTTCAGTTCAGTTCAGTTCGATCGCTCAGTCATGTCTGACTCTTTGCAGCCTCACGGACTGCAGCATGCCAGGCCTCCCTGTCCATCACCAACTCCAGGAGTTTACTCAAACTCATGTCCATTGAGTTGGTGATGCCATCTAACCATCTCATCCTCTGTGGTCCCCTTCTCCTCCTGCCTTCAATCTTTCCCAGTATCAGGGTCTTTTCCAGTGAGTCAGTTCTTTGCATCAGGTGGCCAAAATACTGAAGTTTCAGCTTCAGCATCAGTCCTTCTAATGACTATCCAGGGCTGATTTCCTTTAGGATGGACTGAATGGATTTCCCTGCAGTCCAAGGGACTCTCAAGAGTCTTCTCCAACACCACAGTTCAAAAGCATCAATTCTTCGATGCTCAGCTTTCTTTATGGTACAACTCTCACATCCATACATGACCACTGGAAAAACCATAGCTTTGACTAGACGGACCTTTGTTGGCAAAGTAATGTCTCTGCTCTTTAATATGCTGTCTCAGTTGATCATAACTTTTCTTTCAAGGAGCAAGCGTTGTTTAATTTCATGACTGCAGTCACCGTCTGCAGTGATTTTGGAGCCCCAAAAAATAAAGTCTAGGGGTTTAGTCAGGGACATTATTCTCCCTTATACTTTTCTCCCAGTGGGTGCTGTATAAAGAGCTTCAGAATCTGTCCTAACCTCATCTGTATAAAGAGCTACAGAGAATGAACTAAAGTGCACTCACGTCCACTTAAGTATTTATTGCACAATAACCAGTGCTGTAACTCCATGAGAGTGTTAAATCTCTTCAAATTGGTCCCAGCTCCTGAAGGCCTCTGAGCCAAGAGCTTACTCCAGGAAATGTTCAGGCCAACTTCCCATGCCAATATTGGTCATGGGAGTTTGCCCATTTAGGATATATAAAGAGGAGTAATTTGCTATGATGACAAATGTTTTAAAGTCACCAATAGCACACTCTTCATGCCTTAATAAGATTACAAGAAACATTGCATAGTTCAGACATGATTTGCATGTAGAAAAAATTCTTGAGCCACAAATACGTAATGTAAGAATTCAAAAACCTAAAATTTAACTTCCATAACTTTCTTAAATTTAAGTTGTCCATGGAAGAAGAAATCTTATCTACAGCTTATCCTTACATGGATTTACCCTGAATTTATACTGCTTTACTGATTTTATAGCAAAAATCTCTGGGTTGGCTAGAGTTGAGGAAAGAGAATATTGAGCACGAAAAGATCGGGAGAGGGTTTTCACGTGCTGAGCTTCTTTCCTAGTTATATGGATTCTTCATGGGTGCATGGGGTCATTGTCACTGCAGCCTCGCTGCAATGATCCTTTCAAGCCTTTCCAAGCAATGGAGAAATCTCCTCGCCCATCATTGCTGCTGAAATAGAATTCAAATTTTTAAAAGATCTTTTGGCTAGGAACAACAATAAAAAAGCATAGAAATGAACAATCCTGATTTTAACACAATTGCTCCAAATAGAAATATCTAGCATAGTAACTAGTCCATGTCTGTATGTCTCCCTTTAACCCTGCTCCCATATCTAGTTTGTATACCTTTGGTGACTTACTTCAAGAGGAAGTATACTAGGGGGTTCTGAGACTGACTCTGAAGCCAGACCACTGGGACTACATCCAAACTCCATCCTTTATGTACTAGCTCTGTGACCCTCTGCACGTTCTTTGTGCTTCTGCTTCTGCATGACAATCGAAGATAACAAGACTATCTGCATCTTACAGGATTGTTGTGAGAATTCAATATGTTCATAATGTAAAGTGTTTAGTATAGTGCTCAGTGAATGTTTAAGTTGTTGTTATTCCTCTCACAGAACTGAAAGTTAATGGGACACTTCCGTGTGGAAAATAAACTCACACATTTCTGTGGATACAGGTTAGCGCAGCAGGTCAAACCACAGCTTCTGAAGTCCCTACCCAGTAAGTTTCTGTTTTTGAATTGGAAGATAAAGTATCTTTCCTCACACAGGTGGCCATTACAATTATTCCTGTACTCATACTCTTTCTCCCTGCATCCAGGTAACAATACAAAGATCCTTTTCTTTTTACCCTACATCCCTTTCTCAGCAGAAGGGAGAAAGAAAATATACAACTTATATTTATTTGTTTCTTTAGGTTTTATAGAATATTTTCATATATATGATACCATTTGATCACTTAGGAGTACGGTAGGAAAATTTAATTTATCCCTTTTTAATAAATCAGGAGACTCTTAACTCAGAGAAATAAGCAATTTGCCCAGAATCACATAGCTATGAAAACTTTAGGCCTGGAACTTGAACTTCCCTTGTTTACTGTATTTTCCCTTCTACTGTGCTCCTTTCAGGGGAAAGCTGGCCTGAACTGTGTCCTGCATGTTGGGTTTGTTATCACTTGTTTCTCATTTTAGAATCTTCAGACAACCTTAGATATCAAATCTTCCTTGATTTGTCTCCTTTAGATCCCTTCAATGCTTGATCCCTCTATCTGGTCTCTTTATCTTGTCCTCCTCTCTTCTGGATAATCTCTGGGGAGAAGCTGGGAGGCAGTAACACTGAAAGAAGACTTTCCTGTTTTCCTTGTTTTGGCTAATCAAGGTTGTTTTCCTAACTATCAATATAATGTTAACACAGTTCCCTGGCTGCCTGGCTCACCAGAGCAAAGATAATAGTGAGGATCTAGCTTGCTTTCTGTGCTTCTGCTCCATTGCTAAGTCATGTCTGACTCTTTGTGACCCCACGGACTGTTGCCCACCAGGCTTCTCTGTCCATGAGATTTTCCAGGCAAGAAAACTGGAGTGGGTTGCCATTTCCTCCTCCAATGAATCTTCCCAACCCAGGGATCAAACCTGTGTCTCCTGCCTTGGCAGGCAAATTCTTTTACCACTGAGCTACCTAGGATTGAATATTCAAAGTCCAATATGATTTCCTGTCACAAACTGTATTTGGATTTTTGGAGGACTAGGCCGCAACACATATGCTGCTTGGCTCTGCTTGTCAGGCAGTTTTCAAAGCTGTGGCTTTTATTATTACTATACTGAAGGCATCATGCCTTGATTCTTTCTTACCCATCTGCTCTGCTTACTTCCTGCTAATATGCATAGCATAGAGGGAAGAAACAGAGAGAGAGGCAAGTTCTGAAGTCAGAGTATGAAGAGTTACAGAAACCTCTGCTGGGCACTAAGGTTTCTGGACTACATTGCACAAGGCAAGTCAGCTAGAAACTAGCCTAAAGACACTAAAATTCAGACAGAACAAACTTATGTTGTATTTCTCAAAGTCTGTACATTTATATTAGAGTAAACCCAAAGTGTTACAAGGACTAACAGAGGCAGAAGTGGAGAGTTTTACTACACATATGTGTATTGAAAACCTAAGCAAGAAATTTTTCTAAATGCTTATGCATTGGCTGCAACGCAACAGAGTGAAAATGTTATCACCTTTTAAAAAATGCTCATTTCAGAGAAACTTCTACGATAATAGAGAACAGCTTCTACCATAAGAAATCTATATGACTTTTTTTTTTTTAAGAAGAAAAAGCTAAGGTTGATAGTAGCTTTGCTGATTAAGTAATATTATGAGCACATCAGAGAATTCTGCTGATAAGACTCCCTTTGTGTATCTCCTTTTATAAGTGAAGTGAAAGTTGCTCAGTCATGTTTGACTCTTTGTGACCCCATGGACTGTAGCCAGCCAGGCTCTGTCCGTGGAATTCTCCAGGCCAGAATACTGGAGTGCGTAGCCATTCCCTTCTTCAGGGGATCTTCCCAACCCAGAGATCAAACCTGCGTCTCCTGCATTGCAGGCAGATTCTTTGCCATCTGAGCCACCAGGGAAGCCTTCTACAAGGCACACTGTCATTTCTGAAAGAGAGACAGCTTACCCATCCTGGTAGCTATAAATCATGAAAATACATTCACATTTTATAGAGTGAATAAAACATTTTTATTTTATACAATAAACTAAAATACGAATTTCCCAATTTTTAGATAATTCTAGGAAAGTTTCTGAAATGATCAAAAGAAAACTCTAAGGTTTTAAGGAGCTATGGAAAGCAGCCTGGGATTCAGTCCCTATACTCATATTTCTTAGAGTGATCTTCAGATTCTGTGCCTCAGAATAATCTGGATGTTTGGTAAAATATAGGTTCCTGACCCTACACCAGGTCTACATATCTCTGGATTAGATCTGTGGGGTGAGCTCCAAATATCTTCATTTTTAACCAGTTTCTCGATTAATGAATCAGGAAATCACTGATTTAGAAAACAGCACAAAGGTCTCTTTACCTAAAGAGGGTTCTAGTAGGAAGTGGTTAACTTTGTAAAATCTTCCGTTCACTTAGCTGATGAGATAGAAAGCTGTCCTACTCTGGAAGGCGCAACATCCTTTAAGCTAGGTATGATTTAGTGTTGATAAAGGGACACTCATGACATGATCATGGTAGTCGGAGATCACTTTGGATTTCCAAGAAAGCTGAAGATTTTGCTATTGAAGACAAATATCATCTGTTCACATTTTGCACAGTCCCATTCCCATATTTTTCACAGCCCTTCTCCTATGTCCACACTATAAAAGCATCAGTATCCTTAGTCTATTTGTAGTCTGGTTGAATGAAACAAATAAAAAATGATACTAGTGCTCCTAGTTCAGGTAGCTCCTTGTTTCTTCCTTCCCTCAGGGCACTGGGGAATACCAATGTGACTTTGTTCATTAATCAATGCTCTCATGTTAATAGTCTTACATATATTCTGACAGCTAAAAAGTTTGTCTCCAGAAATTATGAATTAATAAAAAAAATTCAGGAAATGTGGTAGGCCAGCAGGAGGAGGAGTTTTTGTATGGGGGCCTTTTGATTCTCCTACTTTTTAGGGCCATAAAATAACATTAAGCAAGTCACTTGTTCCATTTATGGTAATCATTAGCCCAACTCTAGATATTTATATGTTCAGAAAACTACATAAGAATTTAAAAATAATTTTATAGAAATATTCTATGCAAATTTGTCACAGAGTTAGTAATAATAATAACTAATGATTAATAATAATGTGTCTACTAAGCAAAGCCCCTAGCATCTTGAATCATGAACTTGAATCTGTGCTCTGCCACTTACTGATAAAGTGACTTTGGCCAAGTTAGGTAACCTCCTTGAGTCTTCATTTTCCCCACCTGTAAAATGGGAATCATAACATTTCACAGGGCAGTTGAGAAGATTAAGCAAATAGTGTATTACAAATCCTTAATACTGAATAAGGACTCAATCAAGTTTGTTGTTACTGTGATTATCATATGAAACAGAATGGTTGGCAGTCTTGAGAGGCCCCATTCAAGAAATATCCTGCCTGATGTCATTTGCAGGCATGATAGTGATGGTGTGATTTTGAGGTTGTATCATTCTTTAATAAGAAGATTCTTTGCTTAGTTTTAATATAAACAAATCTCAGGGCAGCGCTAAATGTTTAGCAATGACATTTATGATACAGATTAGTAACATTCTGACATTTTAAGGAGACTTAAGCTCAGAATTAATACTCAAAATTAATTTTTCTAATTTCAGAAGTTGAATTTAGGTATTTGTATGAAGTAAAGAAATTCATAACTATGTGAACAGAGTTTCAAACAGAAGCACCAACAAATGCTTTGGGAAGAGGCAGCCTCATTGGGATGCCAAGATCAATTCTCAGTGTGACTTTTCTGAGGAGAAATACTCATTTACATGTGTTTCTTCTGGAGTGTTTGCTTAGCAAGGAACTTGCCTCACTGATTTACAATCATACTTGTTAAAGCCATCTCTACCTGGAGAGATAATGGATAACAAGAAGACATATTCTACCTTACATTCCCACATCTAGTAAACTGAAGTAGTAAGTGATTCATTTGAGAGTTTAATTCAGAGTACCTGTGTTGGAGAAGGAACTGGCAACCACTCCAGTATTCTTGCCTGGAGAATCCCATGGACAGAGGAGCCTGGCGGGCTACAGTGCATGGGGTCGCAGAGAATCAGACACAACTGAAGCAAGCACACACACACACACCTGTGTTATATCAGTATTTTACTGACTTGACTGTACTTATTAAATAACAATTTTTTAAAAAATTTCCCAGTATGTCTTTTGCACATATATTATTTAAACGATAATGCACTCTGAACTAGACATCTTTTTGGTTACTTTAAGTACATAACCCATTTACAGAGTTTATATATTTGCATGACTTACATGAACATGCCCTCTGGGGTCATTCGTCCTGCTTGAATTAAGTAAGTTCCAAATCGAAATCCCACTGCATAGGCAAAATATATGAAGGCATGGCTGAATGCATAACAGATTCCAATGATCTGTGCTTTCTTCAAGGTATTTCTGAAATGCACAAAATTTACCAGATAAGGGGGCATGAGGTATAGCAAGGTCTTTAAATAAATGTAGAGAAATGAATATAGAAAATAAGGTACGTTATTATTTAGAATTTTAGAGAATTTTTTCTAAGAATTAAAAAAAGAACTTACCTTTTAAACTACTAGTAATTATTACAGAGAAAACAACAGAAATAATGATTTTCCCTATGGCTATATGGCTCTGTAGTTCGATGTCACAAAACTGACTCTATGTATTTTCAAATGAATGGGCAAGGTCTGTTAAAGAAGACCTAATGAAAGAGTTAAAGAGATTTGGCTTAAAAATATTTTCTATCCTAATCTTGCACTAAGAGAATAAATGGTGGAAATTAAAGGGCAGCACTAACCAAAGAAGCACGAGTGTGAAAGAATACAAAGCTATCTTTCTGATAAAGTAAGGAGGACTAGTTTATAATTAAAAGAAGTGATCACCTTTGACGTGTATATATTTGTTTTAAAATGTGAACTATTTTAGAGATTCAATATAAAGGGCTAAGCAATATTATTTTCTTTCTTAAATATGTTATTTCCTTAACCTTGTTTCATGGAAATAATAAAATGCTCACTCAGTTATAGTTCATGGCAATGTGAGAGGACCTAAAACATATGTTCTAAATGTGCTTACTCTCAACTCCTCTTTCTAGTCTCCTCTTGGTGGACTTATGTGAGAAATTCTGATATGCCATTATTAGGAATGATTCCAGAGCAAATGAATTCGCAGGCAAACCACTGCAGTCACCCAGGAGTACTGTCTTTATAGGAACAAACTATAGTTAATACAATTAGTATGAATCTACATTCACCTGTGCTGAGTCTGAAGCGTCTCCTCATACATTTGCTCAAAGGCTTTTTCTCTTGTTAATGACATTATAGTACGTATATTCTCCACAGCTTCAGTTGCTATCTTATAAAACAAGATAATAAAAGAAAAATAAAATTAGTAGTGGTTAAACTTCTGATTGTGAATAACGGTCACGTTGAAGACATGTTAAGTACATCAAGTCAATAAGTTTTTCTGGTAAGTTTTCTTAGCTTCTTTTTTCCTTTCCCCAAAATAAGATTGTTGTTGTTTAGTTGCTAAGTTGTGTCTGACTCTTTTTGCTATCCCATGGACAAAATAAGAAAGCAGTATATCAGGATAATACACTCAGGGAAAATTCCTTTTGAAAAGATTTTGTCCACTGATCTAAATTTAGCCTTCTTTAAGTCTTCATTGAATTTCTATTTAGACTAGTTCCATAAGGAGAGGGATCAAATATTAGTGAACATTATATCCATATGTAACTATGCAAAGGAGCTGTCTTATGAATTATGAGCTAATTCAAGCGGTGGACTGTAGCCTACCAGGCTCCTCTGTCCATGGGATTCTCCAGGCAAGAATACTGGAGTGGGTTGCCATTTCCTTCTCCAGGGAATCTTCCCGACCCAGGAATCGAACCCAGGTCTCCTGCATTGCAGGCAGACGCTTTAACCTCTGAGCCACCAGGGAAGCCCGAAAAAGACAGCAGAGAGAATCAAATAAATAATTATTTCATTCTAGCACAGAAATGCAAATAGCAACCCAAGGACTTAGGAACACTGCCATAAAGTAACATGGAATGTGTCTTTTCAATTCTGTATAAGATATTTTATGGCTATTTTTCATTTTGATTTCTGTAACCTTAAAAGGATATTTATTTATTCAATTATTTGCTGCACCGCACAGCACATAGGATCTTAGTTCTCCAACCAGGGATCGAAGCTGTGCTCCCTGCAATGAAGCATGGATTTTTAACCACTGGATTGCCAGAGATATCCCTTAAAAATAATATTTAGTTTAAATATATTAATGCTTCTTCATAGTTACATAGTTTTCAAAAAGAAGAGGTATCAAAAATGGAGGAGACTTTTGGCTTAGAATAATTTGGACATGAGAACACATGTTGATCTGAGAGAGAAATTTCCTGCTTTAACAGTCTGCTTCCAGACTGGCAGAGTGGACTGTGGAACAGATGAAGACCTAGGTAGACACTCAAGGTTATTTGAAGGGAAACTTGGGTTATGGGAGAGAATTGGATATCTAGACCATGGTCAGGACACCTGGATTCTGCTCTAAATTCTCATAATTTCAAAAGAAACTCAAAGAAAACTCCATTTGTAATATTTTGTAGTACATAAGGAAAATGGATAAGAATGTTGAAATCTTGAGGAAAATAAAGAGAAATGAACACAAAATCTTGGGTTCACTTTTCACAAGGGAGAAAGGACTAATCAGAGAGCCTTAGAAAATAACCTTTTTTTTAAAAAAAACTAATATGGTCATTTTAAATCTGAAAAATAAAACATTTGATGATTTGTCCAAATCTATACATGCAACCAAAGAAGGACCAATATGTTTTACTGGTCCATATTCTAAGTTTTGGTGCTTGGTAAAGTGACAGATTAAAAAGCCAGTGGGAAAAGGACACGTTGCCTATTTGGTTGGAATTAGTAATTGTATAGTCTGAGGTTACTCTAATAATGCAATAAGGAAAAATCAAAGATTTTTGATTTATAACTAAAGCTCATGACATAAAAATTAAGATGAATAAAATACAATTAATTAGGGCCAGATTAACTTGGAAGTGTGATAATTTGCAAACACACAGAGGGCTGAACAAAATTTCAGTCCTCTGAGACAAATACATGCTAAACAGTTCAGTCTTTTTGCTCAAGCTGGAGAATCCCAGGGACGTGGGAGCCTGGTGGGCTGCCGTCTATGGGGTTGCACAGAGTCGGACACGACTGAAGCGATTTAGCAGCAGCAGCAGACATTCTAAAGGTCCTTATCTAGTGCAGGAAAGGTGGAAAGGCCCAAGGGTCATGAAAACCAGATTTATTTGAGTCTTGTGCTTCACTGAATCCCTATTCATGAATATTCATACTATATCTAATATGATACAGTCACTGTGATTCAGACCATAAGAATATTAAAATCATTTTCATACTCAGGCATGTTCACCAACTTTGATATAAATCTTTAATACTATATTTTGGGCTAGGTGGTCAAGAGAAGACTTCACATTTACATGATGCAGCTTCCTAAAGTCATGAGAAACAGGTTTTGGACGTCTACTGAGATGAAAACCGAGAAGGATAGAAAGTCCCCAAAAGCAAACAAACAAAAAAGTCGACTATCATCTAAGAGGTAGGCAACAGCCTGGGAAAGTAATATACCACCTGCAACTGGAGAAAAGGGTGGATAGAAGATGGATAGACACTCAACAGGGATGTTACGTAAGAGATTCCTACTTTGGGTGAGTGGCTGGATCAAATGACATCTCTTTCAATTCTTAGATATTATGGTACTACATTTCCAATATTTCCCTAAATCTCTACTACAGTGATGATTGTTATGAATATGACTGATCCTGGGAAAGTTACATGTGGGTTTATTTGCTAAGTCATGTCCGACCCTTGCAACCTCATGGACTGTAGCCCATCAGGCTCCTCTGTCCATGAGATTTTCCAGGCAAGAATAGTGGAGTGGGTTGCCATTTCCTTCTCCAGGGGATCGTCCCATCCCAAGTTGAACCCTGGTCTCCTACATTGCAGGCAGATTCTTTACTGACTGAGGTACCAGGGAAGAAAGTTATATATGTCAAAGCATTTTCTAAGTAAATACATTGTTCATTTTGATCAGTATAAAGTTTTGTTTTAGGCACTCCCATTAGTAGTACCTTGCCTTGCATTTAGTAAATATTATATTTCCTCTTTATTTTGAAAGATGAAATACCCGTAATTATTCAAGAAATTTAATTATTCAATAATTAGAGAATGGGCAATCACAATGTTAACAAATTCCCCCACAATTTGCTAACAGTAGTAATGACTGACATTATTGAGTGCTTATTGCTTTCCAGATACTATTGCATATACCTAATAAGACTGTTTTCTGTAGTACTCATAAAGATCTATAAGTGGATAGTATTTTATTTCTACTTTACAAGGAAGAAATTGAAGTCCAGAAATGTTGATATAACTTGCTCATATCACACATTTGTTAGTGATAGAATCTGGATTCTAATTCAGCCAATTTGACTGCATAGCCCATGCTCTAAATTATGTACCCCCCTATTGCTATGACATATCTATACCCATCCTAAACTGATTTGTATGGATTTCAATACATATACACCACTTTACAGATTCTTAAGAAAGGAAGTTAATGTTAAAATGGAATCTCTTCTTGATTTTCTCTTAAAATGTTATGATGGTAACAATGGTATTTATTTTACCTTTCCAGCACGCATAAGTTCTTGCTTATCCTTGTTGGCAAATCCAGTCATTGCTGCTGTTTCAATCATTCCTGTGAAAGCAAGTACTGGAGCAATACTCAGAATCAACAGTGTCATCTCCCATCCGTATATGAAGGAAATGATAACTGAAAGTCCCATATTAATTGCATTTTGTGTTAAGACACCAACCCTTGAACCTGTTGCCTATAATCAGACATAAATTGGGGAGAAGCCAGTTAATTTTAAGTTTATAAGAATTGCTATGATAGTTTCTTGCAAAATAAGCTTTTTTGGAATATATTTCATAATATCTTACAGAAAAACCAAATGAACTTTTGGGTCAACCCAACAATTATAGATTTCTTTTTTTTTTTTAGTCCCTCAGTTTTGTCTGGCTGTGATGCCATAGACTGTAGCCTGCCAGACTCCTCTATCCATGGAATTCTACAGGTAAGAATATTGGAGTAGGTAGCCATTACAGATTCTTAACCATCTAAAACACCAGAGAAGTCCATTTAGAGATTAAATAATACTTAAGAGTTTAAAAATGTCCTATACTATGCGGTCACTATGTTTTATTTGTATACCTTATGTCCAATATTATTGTCCTTTGAATTGTTCCTATTATTCTTTGGATATATTATTGCTTTCTGATACAAAAATATTTTCTAGGCCCTACACCTTAAATTTGTCATTTCTTCAAGGAGTTTGAGTTCCTGTTAGTGGAGGATGTTATTTAGAAGTCAAAAAAAAAAAAAAAAAAAGAAGTCAATATATAATGCCAGTTGTGTTCATTATCAGTGGAATGTTAGTGGATATAACCAGGGAGTGTGTGTGTATGTGTGTGTGTGTGTGTAGATGCATGCACATATTGAAATCTATATTTATTTCTCTCTTTACATTTCTTGAAATCCATGGGTTTATATCAATACATCCAGTTCCAATTAAAAAAAAAAACACAAGGTTATTATTTCTGGCTTTCTCCCTTCTAATATTTGTTATCCACTTCTTCAATAGTAAGAAACCTAGCTCCCATTTTCTTTAATAGAGTTTCATGATCAGTCTCTCTGCTATCCTGCAGATCATGACCCCTGTCTCTGCCCAGGAAGCGTACCCTCTCCTGGCACACTGGTTTTGCTTTCCTGCATGAGGTGGTGCCTCATATGAACGCCCAACTCACCATATGTGGTCTCCAAAGCCCAGTCCTGCCTCTTCCTCTTACACCGAAAAAGGGCTGGTACTCTTAGCTACTGTAATATAGTAGTGCTGAACTGAATGAGGATATTCACTGAAGTATATCCTTTGCATATAATATCTTCCCTTTTCTGCACTTTATAACAATTTCACTCAGCAAAATTCTACAGAGGCAACATCAAGATAGAAAAGGAGTTGGAAACATTATGGTATAAAATAACATAAAAGAAATTTGGGGAAAAAACTCAAAATAGGTAGAAACATCTTTATCACTGTTTGATGAGAACTACATGTCTTGAAATTTTAAGCTCCTTTATGCTAGGATGAAAAAAGGAAACCCCTATTTACCTAGAAACATAGCTACAATCAACTAGGATATCAATTCACTTTTTAGAACATATGTTTTGCTCTGATCATGAAAACATGGTCATTGGAAAAGGTCTAAATAATGTTTTAAATGACATCCTTCCAGACACAAATACATACACATTCAGATTAGGATTATTGTATGTATTCAGCATTGTATCCTGCTTTTTTATCCCTTTATATTACACTGCAAGCTTTTCCATAGGTCATTAAATAGTCTTCAAAAAATTCTTAGTAGATTGCTTCCAATTTTTCACTACTAAAAACAAAGACATAATGAGCATCTTTGTGCAAAATCTTTGTGCTCATCTTTTATTTCCTGATATTAAATTCCTAGCCTGGAATTATATGTTAAAGGGTATATACCCTTTCATTCTTCATAGATATTGTCAAATTGCTTCTGTAAAAAATGATATTACTATTCACTGACGTATCCCCCCCCAAATTAGTATCATGATTAAAATAACATTAATGAAAAATCTTCTTTCCCCACAGGGCTCTGTGAAGTAAAAAGTTGCCCAGCTGTGTCCAACTCTTTGTGACCCCATGGACTACACAGTCCATGGAATTCTCCAGGCCAGAATACTGGAGTGGGTAGCCATTCCTTTCTCCAGGGGATCTTCCTGACCCAGGAATCGAACTGGGGTCTCCTATACTGCAGGCAAATTCTTTACCAACTGAGCTATCAGACAGGGCTCTGACTTACTCCTAAAAATTTTTTTGTGATTTTAGTTTCAAGACTGAATTTCATAATGATTCACTATTTTCCCATTTTCCACTGAACTATGAAAGAAAACTCCCCCAAAGTAAAAACAAATAACAATAGCAAACACCAAACAAGCCACTAAGACTGCAAATTCAGACAGACAGACAGGTAATGTATTTTAAATATGCCTTAAGGTGTTTATTACAGACTGACTCTAATCAATGAGGTTGAAATAAGATCATTTGGTATTTAATACTTACTCACACTCTGTCTCTTGAGGATTCTGGATGATGCAGAGATATATGATGTGTATATTATGACTGAATTGTCCTACACCTCCAACCCAAATTCATATGTTGAGATCCTGACTCCCAGTTCCTCAGAATGTGACTGCATTTGGAGATAAGGTCCTTAAAGAGGTGATTAAGTTAAAAATGAGGTTTTTGAGGGTGAACCCTACTCCAATATGATTGGTTTCCTTATTTTTTTAAAAAAAGGAAATTTCAATGTGGACATGTTTGCACAGAGGAAAGACCATGTGAGGACACAAGAAGAAGAAAACGATATATAAGTCAAGGTGAGAGGATGCAGAATGAAACCAACCATGCCAACATTTTGATCTTGGGCTTTTAACTTCTAAAGCCATGAGGAAATAAATTCCTGTTGTTTAAGCCACTCAGACTGTGGTACTTGGTTACAGCAACCTAGCAAACTAATATACTGTCAACTTGCTTCTTTCCTCCTACCCACACCATGAGTTTCAGAGTTATATAGATCATATAGTTGGATGAAGAGGCTGTGGAACTTAAGCACTTGTAATGTTGAAGGTCCCACCCCACATCAAATTAACTATGGAATGCCCCTATGGCCACCTAAACTCTATATATTTTTCTATAAAATAGAAGTATTTTAAAAAATTACAGTCAGGTTTTGTTAAGAATAAGATATTCTTTTAGTATAAAATTTATCTAGATATTACTAAGAAATTACTTGCCATCAGTTACTTGATAGCTATGTTTTGTAGGCCTTTATACATTCATTAATTTCCACTTTGTAGTTTCTTAGTTTGAAGTCAATGACTTTTCCTTTTTCAGACCACAGTTCTTAGCACTATATCTATATTAACAGAAGTATGAAATATATCCAGTGGACAGTTATTCTTTTCTGTTTGGATATTTCCTATTAGGTGGCCATAATATAGTTCCTTTCTTCACTACCTTCCTCTGTTTTTATCCTAGTTTCTTTAAAAATTACAATTCTTGACAGTAGATCAAAAGGAAGCAAAGAGGTAGAAAACCAGAAGAGGAAAGACAGAAAGTATGCTGAGGATTGTAGCTTTTGTGTATAAAATTATGCACTGTGCTGGAAAGAGAGAGAGAAGTACAGTAGATGAACTGTAGATGCCACAGTAGATGAACATTTGAGAGTCATTAAAAATTAGGCTATACACTATGCATACCAACCTCATGTCTAAAAACATTCAAGTGTAAACCTGTCAAATTTTTGATGGAACAGTCTTGTGTTTGAACGTTTTTGTTTAGGACATAAGAACTTTCTATAAACTGACTTGTACTTGCATATCCTTGCTTATTCAACAAGCTTGAGTTATCCACTTTTGTACTAATCTGCTTCTTGAAAATAAGATCATATACCTTTCTACGTGGCACTTTAGTTTAAGCTACCAGAAACTTATTGAAATATTCAGTCAATGCAGCCATGGACAGGCCACAGTCCCTGCCTTTTGGTGATGGTAGCAGGATAAGAAGGATATCAACATATCTTTCTTATTCCAGGAAGAATTCTTTTTAAAAATTCAGTCTTGAAAAATTCTACAAGAACTAAAGGAAAATAAAAAATTGCCTTTAAAGCCTACAGTAATAGTGTAGTTCTGAAAAGAATTTAGAACTGGAAATCAGAAGAAATTTAATTAAACTTCTTTAGATTCTTTATCAATGTGCAGAAAAATAGAATTTTTCCTTGAAAATTAAGAGCAGAAAGTCATAATTAAATAGTTCTGCAGATAACAATTATGGAGTATCTACTATGTCCAAGGGACTTCCCTGGTGACTCAGAGGGTAAAGCGTCTGCCTTCAATGCAGGAGACCTGGGTTCGATCCCTGGGTGGGGAAGATCCCCTGGAGAAGGAAATGACAACCTACTTCAGTCTTCTTGTTTGGAAAACCCCATGGATGGAGAAGCCTGGAGGGCTATAGTCCACGGAGTCACAAAGAGTCAGACACGACTGAGAGACTTCACTATGTCCAAGGTACTGTGCTAAATGTGGGGAATACAACTTTGATATGAAAATTCCAGAAAATTGGTACCATAAGAAAATAAATGGAAGTAAATTCAGTATGTAATTGTAGAAATAAAATTCCATATGGCAGGATTTCTGCTTCTGGCTAACATGAACAGAAGGAATGAATTTGTCCTTTCAGCTGAAACAAATAAAAAATAGACAAAATATATGAAACAATAAATTTCAAGATACTAGACCTAAGGCAACCAAGGGAAATGGGAAACAAACAAGGTGAGCCCTATGATTGCCCCAGCTTATGCCTTGAAAGGGCTTTAAGGCTGTAGAACAGACAGGGTGAACTCTAAGCCCTCTAAGACAGAGCCCACCAGACTGACTAAGTGGAATAGACAAAGCTGAGAGTCTGGAGAGTCCGAGGAAGCTAGTGTTTGCAATACAGAACACTAAAGGTATACAGAAAGAAATCTAAATATCCAGAAAGGCTCCCCCTTGAGTATTCAATTGAACGATGCATGTGTGAAGACTAGAAATAGTGATTCGTCATACCAGCCTGACTGGAAAACCTCATTATTCACCTGGCATTGGGTAGCACATGTTCAATGTCTTGCCTCAGTAGTTGACTCCAGTCTTGCTTAATAAATCTTAAAATCAAGACCCACCCCCTCCCAAACATCAAACTGTTTCTAGGTAATTTAACTGCATCCCAGAATAAGAATATTTATAGAAACACAAAAATATTCAGCACCTCAAAATTTATATTCAAAACATGTGGCATCTAGTCAGAAATTATCAGGTATGCCATAAAGCAGCAAAAAAAGACCCTTAATAAGCATAAAAATCAATAAATTGAAACTGACTCAGAAATGACAGAAATGTTAGATGTAGCAGATAGTGGCCTTAAAAGTTATTATAATTGTATAGCATACACTCAAAAAGTTAAGAGATAAGGAGGGTAAATGAAAAAGACCCACATCAAACCTCTACAAATGAAACATGTCAGTGTCCATAAACAAAGTTTTACTGAAACACAGCCACGTCTCTCTGTTTGCCTACTGTCTGCCGCTCTCTGGGCACTGCAGTGATGGAAGTTGAGGCATTGCTAGAGAAACCTTACGTGCCCCGCTGCTCACTTGGTACTGCTGCTCAGTATGAGGACACCATAATTTGGCAGCATGTTTAGTGCCACATGTGTTGCTGTACTGTGGTATTTTATTCAAGTTTTTAAAATTACCATTGATGTCCATCATCTAAAGACAAGGAAGGAAGAGAAAAGTGGACTTTGGGATGTCTGCTTTTAAGGCACAATAGGCTGTGGATCACTTTGCGTTCTAATTAGATGCCACAGTGTTGTGTTTATATGATACTGTATAGTTCTAAAAATAAACAGAACATGTCAACATTAGCAGACAGCACTCATCATAAAATTCCTAATTCACAGGAAAGTAACATTTATAAAAATTAGAAAATTAAAATGGAATAACACATCTTAACAATTTATTCATAAAACTAAAAAGTGAAAATGAGGCTGAATCTAAATAAGTTTCTGAGTAGCTCATTTATTAGCTAAGTCAAGAAAATCACAGATAGTTAATTAAATCATGTTTGATTGAAGCAGTGGAAGAAATGTGTTCAGAAAGGATAAATTTATATCAGATGATTAGTGTTTTGATGAGAACTATTGCCCAAAAAGTTGAGAACAGCAGAAATCTCAATGATCAATTGAAAATCATTTTGAAGGTCATTTTGAGTAGTTTCCCTGGCTCTTGATGGGTTGAACTAAATACTGATACTGCTTAATTGTTGGTTTTTTTGAGGAGTCAGTGTCAAAGTGAAGTGACTGAAGTGACTGAAAAATTAGCTGCTGTGGATAATCTGTATGCAACAACTACAGTTGAGAATATTTTCAAAGAAGTTGAGACAAAAACCTAGATGAGTACAACCTGAAGTGTAACCTGCTAAGATGTAGTACAACTAATTGTGGCAAAAATATTTGTAGAGGAAAAAAAAAAGGTTTAGTTGGATAAATTTATAAAGTTTGTGAAAATGAAGGTGTTTAAGGCCTGTTGTTATTCATTGTATTCATTAATATTTTGTGGAAAATAAATGAATTTATTACACATTATTGGACCAGTATGCTCAATGAAGTCCATTTGTCCCTATAGCTTTCTCTTATTTTTTTGGTCAAAAGCGGAAGTTGAACTTCTTGATTTGTCTTCCCAGTAATTTGTGGGTTTGGCAGCAGTAAAGTTTTACTATGGAGTATTGGGTTCAGGGCTGAGATTGAAATTTTTCTTTATAAAAAGAACCACCTTGTCCACTGTGGTTTTGGATATTAGGTTTTGCTGTAGACTTGATAATGTCTCAATGAATTCAACCTAAAATTGTAAGGCAAACAGCAGTTATACACCAACATTATACTGTGGTAAAGTGATTTCAGTGACTACTCACATTGTTTGAGTTGTAAGTAATGTTAAGCTGTTTTATATGCTTTCCATGTCAAAGAATTAAATCAAGAAGTGAGATCACCATTGCCTAGGCAATGATAGCCAAGCTCTACCTAATCAATTCATTGGGCTCTTGGAATTAATAAATGAAATTTTTATTTCTTGGGGGGCAATGTAACTATAGTTCTGATGAGGAGAATTCTTGGAACTAACATTATGTCTGTCACTGGTATATCAAGTGTACATTGTGGCATCAATGACACTTTCTTATGGACAAAAGTGAGGCAAGACTTATGGTTGATGAAGAGGAGTTGCTAAAATATACAGAAATAGTACCTTGTAATTCTGTGAAATTCAGTATCCCAAAGAATTTAAAATGGCTCTATACCTTTAATAAAACTACATTTTACACAGAAGATAGTATGTTGACAGCTGGCAGTAAGCCATTACCTTGGGCTGAAATAATACTAGTTAAATTGGTTGTATTCAATCAACTGCTTCAGGAATCATTTTGTCCTATAACCTTAGTTCACTAACATGTTTTTCTCATGACTCTCAGAATATCAGAACATCTAAAAATGACCAGGAGCTTAGACTTTTGGTCATCAGTAAGGGTTTCATAATAATATTTATTGTTATTAAGAGGCTAGTTCATGAACATTCACCCTAATACATTTGATAAAAGTAACATGTGACTGAAATTGCATGATGAAGAAACTGAAATGGAAATATTTCTTCCTTAAGTTGATATGATGGGACATATTGCCCTGAATTATTGTTTTTTGATTCCTCTCTTGTGTGGTGTGTCTTTGTGAGTAAAGAAATAGTGGTCAAATGGGATTTGGAAAGAATTCCTCCTTTAATAGAAAGAGAATACATTCAAGTTAGATATGATTCTACCTATATATGGCAATGTAAGGGTTTATGTGAATTATATGCCAGTAGACACAGTCTCATTCTTGATATCCTTCTTTGGTTGCTTTGCTTTTCAACTTGTGCAACTTTAGATGGGTCATCAGTATTCCATACATCTAGTCTTTAGCTACTTCTTATTCAATGAAAATGATTTGACTTGCCCAGAAGTTATCATGAGAACAACATTTACTAACTGCAACAGGAATTTTCAAATGATCAAATGGTATTAGTCAAATGCTTATAAGGAACCACACTGACAAATATTCTCATTAATTTCTCTTGATGAGAGACAACATTATCATTTGACACAGCTAAGAGATTTTAGGAAAGCAATGTTGGTCTTTAGTACTAATTTGTTCTTTTCATTCAAGTAAATACTTACTTAAAGAAATGTCTTACTTATCAAGTATAGCTGGTAGTAAGAATACCTATTTCACTGAATTCTTGAAAGATCTGAATGATGATAGGTAGTAAGAGAAAAGCATTCACACAGCAAAGCGAAAAAAAAAAAAAGAAAGAAAAACAAGGTTTGTAGAATGGAGATCCAAATGGAATTATAGGGACTGATATTTCTGCCAAATTTAGTGAACCCTTGAATTTCTAAATACAGATGTTGTCATTCATCTAATTCTATTATGCTATGGAGGATTACTATCCTCATTATTTAATGACTAAGTGAAATTCTATCCATCATTTTTTTCCCATTTATATCAGTAAAACCCAACTTCTCAGCCTTACTTTAAAATTTAAATGCTATCCAATGAAATTTAGAGCCTTGTTTTAAAAATTTATAAAAAAGAGTTTCAGGAAGTGATGAAGATGATTCCCCCTTTCCTCTTTAGGTCTTTCTACATCATAAAATTAGTTTTCTAAACCAATACAGAAGCATGTGAATGTTTATAATTGTCACCAACTTGCTCTATTCTCTAGTATTAGAAATCTATCTCCTTGCATGTATATATTGAACAACGAGGTTTTGCAAAAGTTACAAAAATTAGAATAGTGGCCATGTCTTGTGGAAATAGCTTCCAAAAGAAAATACAATTTTGAAGAGTTGTTTTAGTTGACAATTTGTTGCTCTGATAGCAATGCTGTAATCAACATTTCAGTATTTCTAAACAATAACAACAACCATAACCTGTTAAGATTTTTCTGTCATTCAGAGGTGCATCATTGACTTTCCTTTTCTCCACATGCATAAGGAAAAAGGAAAGTTTATAACTCTGGTAGAATTCTTATTTTAACAAAGAGATCAAAAACTTTCTCTCACTTAAATTCAAAGTGGAAAAATTTTGTTTTGCATTTATTTTCTCAATCGTAATTGAAATCCCACTTGTAATAGAAGATTAATTTTATTACAATAACTGGATGAAAACTAATAAATTACTCTTTATCTCTTCCATACTATCCTACTCCCCATACTTATTTAAGCATCACTTGGACATACATTATGCTGGTCATTCTGTTGTTAATTTTGAATATTGTGCATAAGTGTGAATTTTATTTATACCTATTGTGACCAGTCATGATTACACATAACTCTTTAACTTGATCTGTATAACAATAGCACAGAACTATTTCCAGATACGCATGAATTTAACTTGTTACATATTATGTTAAATGAGATTTTATTTTCTGGGGGAAAGTAAAAATTAAATTTTCTTCTTTTAAAACTTCCAAGTTATTTGTGTGTTTTAATTTTGTTACTTTATCTTATATTACTATCTAATTTTGAGCTTTTTTGTCTAGCTCATTCTTGGTATTTTCTGTAGTCCTCTGGTTATCCTATTATATGTCCTAAATGCCCTTTATTTTTAGTTAAAAATGTCCAGAACTGAAAGGCTTCCTTATATCTTTCATTGAGAGCTCTCTGTTAGCCCTGAGACTTACCTGGTCTCCTTAATGATGTGGGTCATCTCAGCATAGCTCACATATATGCAAAGACACATATGTGTACACGCATTCATGTTTAACACAAACATACACCATTTAAAAATAAAAGCAATATACATACTCCTTGGATTTGTGCTATATCTATGGCTAATATTGTTGTCAAGGCTCCTGTGCTGTTTTCTTTATCATCAAACCAGGAAATATCCTAGAGAAAAAAGAGTTAAAATGGTTATCAAAAAATGCTTTGATTTGTGATTGTGCTACATTAACCTGTGCTGTGTGCCTATTCGCCCAGCCGTGTCCGACTCTGCAGCCCCATGGACTGCAGCCCGCCAGCCTCCTCTATCCAAGGGCATTCTCCAGGGAAGAATACTGGAGTGAGTTGTCATGCCCGTCTCCAGGGGATTTTCCCGACCCAGGGATCGAACCCAGGTCTCCCGCATTCCAGGTGGGTTCTTTACTGTCTGAGCCGCCAGGGAAGCGCTATATTAACTTTGAAGGCATTTATTTGCCTGCCTCTTTACTCACAGGCACTTAAAATTTATGGAGCAAATAAATTTTGTTTCTTACTTCATAAAAATCTATATGTAGATACTAACCGAAGAACTTAAGCCCAACAGCTTGGACTCTTTACCATGCTACAACACTATATAATAATCAGTGTTTAAAATGATCATTTTGAACCGCCGAGTTAATTGATAATTTTACTCCACAAGTAATTTTTGTGGAGAGCAGATTTTACTAAAAATAACACACTTTAGAAATATTCCCAAACTTTCTGTCTAAACTTAGAAATGGTAAAAAAATAAAAATAAAAAATAAAAAATCTGTTTCCTTCTCTTCAGGACCTAGATACGCAAGATTTTCCCTGACACTTCACATTCCCACCTAGATCTTATAAGTACTGGGCATTTTGAGAAGCTAAAAAGGCAGAAAGCCTGCTGCAAAACCCCTGCAGCCAAAAAAAGCGTGCAATTTGATAGGTCAAAAATACACACAATAAAAGCATAATGTTATAACCAATTTCATTTTCAACATCAAATACAGATAGCACTCAGCACTTCTCAACTTGAGGAATGCTGATTTTCTTTCCTTAGCCATTGAATGTTTCCTCCCATGCACTCAAACTACTTAAACCTCTTATGGCTTAAAACTATGTGGAGACTGGCTCTAAAAATGATTGATTTTTAGTGAGTGAAGAGCAAGAATTGTTGAATTACTACAACCCAGCCAGGGCCCTGATGCCCAGGTAACACGTTTCTGCCAACTAAGGAGACAAAAAGAAGACAGATAGAAGGTGGTGCATTAATCATGCTGCTGTGTAAGAAGACAAAAAGAAGACAGATAGAAGGTGGTGCATTAATCATGCTGCTGTGTAAGAAGAAAGCCCCTGTGGACGAATATGGGAGGGGTCAGGGGGACTGCAGTCCTAGCATGACATCACTCCTCTGTAAACCCCTGGACTGGGAAGGTGTCCCAAACAATTTAGGGTTCTAGGTGCTCAAAGGGCATGTTACAGAGATCACAATCTGCACTATACAGTAGTGTTGTTGAGAACAGAACCCAAGTCAAGAGCCTATCTTATTGTGAACACACATGAGCAGTAGTTTTAACTACAGCGCTCCTGATCTAGAAGACATTACTTGGTTTTTATTGTATACTAGCGGGCTTGATCCCTGGGTTTGGAAGATCCCCTGAAGAAGGAAATGGCGACTCAACTCCAGAATTCTTGCCTGGGAAATCCCATGGACAGAGGAGTCTGGTGGGCTACAGACCATGACGTTGCAAAGAGTTTTGGACAGGACTGAGTGACTGAGCATGCACTCATAGAATATATATACATATATACATTTATACATATATATAGTTTACACTGTGTAATTATTTCTATATTTCAACATGACATGGAATACCCAAAGAAGTTTTAGATACAATATAAAGTAAAAGTATAAAAAATAATTTATTATTTAATATTACATTCCTGATTCTGTTGTTGTTGTTCAGTCACCCAGTCATGTTGGACTCTTTGTGACCCCATGGACAGCAGCATACCAGGCCTCCCTGTCCCCCACCGTCTCCTGGAATTTGCCCAAGTTCATCTTCATTGTATCGGTGATCTCATTCTCTGACGCCCTCTTCTCCTTTTGCCTCGATCTTTCCCAGCATCAGGGACTTTTCCAATGAGTTGTCTGTTTGAATCAGATGATGAAAATACTGGAGCTTCAAGTTCAGCATCAGTCCTTCCAGTGAATATTCAGGGTTGATTTTTAAGATTGACTGGTTTGATCTCCTTGCTGTCCAAGGGACTTTCAGGAATCTTCTCCAGCACCACAGTTCTAAGGCATCAATTCTTTGGTGTTCTGCCTTCTTTATGGTCCAACTTTCATAACCGTACATGACCACTGGGAATACTATAGCCTTGACTATAGTACCTTTGTTGGTAGAATAATGTCTCTGCTTTTCAACAGCCTTTCTAGGTTTGTTATCGCTTTCCTGCCAAGAAGCAATCGTCTTCTGATTTCATGGCTGCAGTCACTGTCCGCAGTGATTTTGGAGCCAAATAAGAGGAAGTCTGTCACTACTTCCACCTTTTCCCCTTCTATTTGCCATGCAGTAATGGGGCTGGATCTTATTGGTTTTTTAAAAAAATATTTAGTCTTAAGCTGGCTCTTTCACTTTCCTCCTTCAGCTTCAATCAGAGGCTCTTTATTTCCTCTCTGCTCTCTGCCATTGGAGTGGTATCATTTGCATATTTGAGGTTGTTGATGTTTCTCCCACCTATCTTGATTCCAGCTTGTAACTCATCCAGCCTGACATTTCTCATGATGTGCTCAGCATATAGGTTAAGCGAACAGGGTGACAGCAGACAGCTCTGTTGTACTCCTTTCCCCATCTTGAACCAATCAGTTGTTCCATACAGGGTTCTAACTGCTGCTTGTTGACCCGAATACAGTTTCTCAGGAAACAGGTAAGACAGTCTGGTATTCCCATCTCTTTAAGAGCTTTCCAAATTTTTCATGATCCACACAGTCAGAGGCTTTAGCATAGTCGATATAACAGAGATAAAAGTCTTTCTGAAATTCCCTTGCTTTCTCTATAATCCAGCGGATGTTGGCAATTTGATCTCTAGTTCCTCTTCCTTTTCTAAACCCAGTTTGGACATCTGGTAGTTCTTGGTTTGCATAATGCCAAAGCCTAGCATGCAAGATTTTAAGCATGACCTTACTAGCATGGGAGATGAGTTCAACTGTCTGATGGTTAGCACATTCTTTGGTACTACCCTTCTTGGGAATTGGGATGAGATTGACCTTTTCCAGTCCTGTGGCCACTGCTGGGTCTTCCAGATTTGTTAACATAATGAATGCAAAACCTTAATGGCATCCTCCTTTAGGGATTTAAATAGTTCTGCTGGAATTTCATCACATTCACTAGCTTTATTAACAGCAATGCTTCTTAAGGCCCACTTGACTACACACCCCAGAATGTCTGACTCTGGGTGACTAACCACACCATCATAGTAATCTGGTTCATTAAGATCTTTTTTAATACAGTTCATCCATGTATTCTTTCCATCTCTTCCACCGGTGGTAGGGGCATAAACTCGAATTACTGTGATGGTGAATGGTTTGCCTTGGACACGAACCAAGATCATTTTGTCCTTTTTAAGGTTGCACCCAAGTGCTGTATTTCAGACTCTTGTTGATTATAAGGGTTACTCTGTTTCTTCTATAGTATTGTTGCCCACAGTAGTAGATATAATGGTCATCTGAATTAAATTTGCCCATTCTTGTCCATTTTAGTTTGCTGATTCTTAGGATGTCAACGTTCTTACCATCTCCTGCTTGAACGTATCCAGTTTTCCTATACAATACTGTTCTTTGCTGCATCAGATTTTACTTGCATCACCAGACACATCAACCACTGAACATCGTATCCACTTTGGCCCAGCTGTTTCATTCACTCTGAGCTATTGGTAATTCTCCCCCACTCTTCCCCAGTAGCATATTGGACATCTTCAGATCTGGGGGACTCATCTTTAGGTGCCATATCTCTTTAAAAGGCCTTTTATACAGTTCATGAGGTTCTCATGGCAAGTATACTGCAGTGGTTTGCCAACTACTCTTGCTTGGGAAATCCCATGGACAGAGGAGTCTGGTGGGCTACAGTGCATGGGGTCATGAAGAGTTTTGGACATGACTGACTGACTGAGCATGCACAAATGCAATTATATGTTTATATATATGTATGTGTGTGTGTGTGTGTGTGTGTGTATGTGTATAGTTTACACTGTGCAATTATTTCTATATTTCAGCATGACATGGAATACCCAAAGATGTTTTAGATGCAATATGAAGTATAAAAAAGAATTTATTTTTTAATACTACACTCCTGATTCTATAGTATAGTAATTGCTCTAATACATAAGGCAAAGGATACATATATGACTAGTCTTAGTCCTTATCTGATGATGTTCAATCAGCAAGATATCCAAACTTGCTTTTCAACAAGTCAGCAATTATTCACTCTAGGGTTTGCTTTTCAGCATAGGTACTATGTGCTAAAACACTTAGCAGAGTTTCTGGAACACAGATGGTATTGAGTAAAAATTAGCTTGCTTCTTATCTTCCTAATGGTAAAATGATTATAAGTTAGGCTAAGATCCCCTGGAGAAGGGAATGGCTATCCAATCCAGTATTCTGGCCTGGAGAATTCAATGGCCTGTACACTCCATGGGGTCACAAAGAGTTGGACACGACTGAGCAACTTTTACTTTCATTAAGTTTTCCGATACTAGAAAACCCATTTTCCTGCCAATAATTCTATTAGAAGTAAAAAACTACAGTAGTGGCATTGTAAGTGCTTGGTATGTTTTTGCTCATTTAATCATCACAAGTATAAGACAGATACTACGATTATTAATACTTTATAAATGAGAAGAAGGAGGTAGTGAGAGATTAAGTAACTTGCTCAAGGTCAAACAGCTGGAAAGAACTGAGGCCAGGATTTAAACCTAGGCAACCAAATGCCAGAATTTTTAATCAAAACCTTTTTCTGCCTCCCATCTAACTGAAGAATTACAGTTGAGTTTCATGATATGTTTTTCCTGCTTCAGGATTTGTTACCTCAAATCTTTTTGGAAATTCCTTAGTGATCTCCACTAATGCCATCATCTAATGATTTAGAGCCCCCTCCCGCCTCCCCCCTCCCCTCTCCGTGCCAAAGCCCTACCCAATTCAGTTTAGAGAGAAATAGGCAAAAATAAGCTTCACATCTTTTAAAAAGCCAAATAGATCTATAGGCTAATGTTTATCATTGTGTGCTCACTTGGTCATGTCTAACTCTTTGTGACCCCCATGGACTGCAACCCATCAGACTTCTCTGTCCGTGGGATTCTCCAGGAAAGGATACTGGAGTGGGTAGACTTTCCCTTCTCCAGGGGAGCTTCCCAACCCACGGATCAGATCCATATCTCCAACATTGCAGGCAGATTCTTTACCAGCTGAGCCATAAGAGAAGCCCTTTTTCTGTTTTGCATATAGGGTTATCGTTACCGTCTTTCTAAATTCCATACATATGCGTTAGTATACTGTATTGGTCTTTATCTTTCTGGCTTACTTCACGCTGTAGAATGGGTGTCACTACAATATTGTAAGGTAATTAGCCTCCAACTAATAAAAATAGATGGAAAAATAAATAAATAAATAAAAAGAGAAGCCCTTAAACATAATAAGCAATGAGTTATTTATAATCACTGAAGTCAGCAACAATTTGAACATTCTTTTCAACTGGAAGGATCTCAAGTGATGAAATAAAATAGAGATTTTATACCTACAAAAAGACCACACCTGATTCCATAAATACCTCAACTTCAACTGAGGTTTCAAAATGGTTATAAAAAGCACTGCAAGTTTCAGCATGCTTTCTAAGACAAAAAAAAAAAAAAAATCTTATCTTAGGGGAAAAAAACAAGTAATAGGAGTTAGGGAAAAACTGTACATTAGGAACTTCCCTTACTAACAGACAAAAGTGAAATTTCTAAGACATTTATGAAGAAAAGGCCAATTACATTACTCTTTTTTTCCAATTTTAAAAAAGCAAATAAGCAAAAAGAGTGCTGAAGAATGAAGAGGGAAAACAAATGGTAAGCTGAAAGGGGTTCAGTTGAATTTATGGGAGAATTGGATAATATCTGCTGAATAGCACAGTTTCTATTTGTGTCTTTGTATGTTCTGAAGAAGGAGAGCTTATAGTTTACAGGTAGGTGTATTCTCATGGGCAGACACTACTTTTTGTGGGGGAGAGGGGCAGACACTACTTAATCCAAGAATGTTACTCTCCTCGTGGTCACATAGCTAATGCTAGGCAGAGGATTAATGTCCAATATTAGTCATCAGGATGTTGGATTAACAACATCCACTGGTTAAACTGGCTTGTGGCCTTTAGGATACTCCACCAAAAGCATCCTGTAAACCTCTAGAAAGAAGTTCAAAGTAATAATTGGAAAAGTTAAAATTTATATTCTTCTATTTAAGATATTCAGAAATTCAGAGAACATTTTCAAAAGTTCCTGGAAATTGAAAATAAATGTCCTTTAATGTGGAAAAACATAAATACACGAAGAAAAACAAAAATGAGCAGAAATTTTCAACAAATGTGAAATATAGTATTAGCCAATTAAAATCACACCTAATTTCATCAAAGATCTAAGGTAAAAACATAAACTGTTCATAGAAAAAAAAAGTACAAGCTTAATGAGAATTAGACAAGATGTGCAGTCTTTAAATCATTTTATGATCTATCAAGTATATTTTTGTTTTTCTGGATTGAGTGCTTCCAATTGTCAACAGGACATTTTGAGAGAGGATGTTAGGTACCAACTGCTTCCAAGCATCAGGTTGCTATGGGAAACTCACTCTTTTTTTTTTTTAATCTGTAATCCTCTAACAGCACATAAAGGTGGAGGAGTTTTGTTACTCAGCAGTCCTTTGAGCACTACTGCTAAAAGTCACAAGATGTAAAAACTGGTTTTGATGACTCAGCTGGAGGGATAGTAACTCTACTTTTGAAAAGAAATGACCCTGGCAGGAAGCTATTTGCTCCTGCATGGTGAGCTCTGGTGACAGAAAGTGTGGCAAAGGACTTCAAATGATTACTGGCTTTCAGGGTTACCCAATACACCTCAGCCTCCTGAAAGAGTTTTAGAGGTGCCAGTCTGAGACATTCCTGCCATTTGCCCTCGCGACTCACTTTTCAAGATGATTATTTGATTCACTTATTTTTAGTTATTTCATAGGTATGAATGATTGTGTGTGGCAAGCTAGACAGACAATATCTGAATGCAGGACTCTTCTGATGAGGGCAGAAAGAATGACTGCTTTAAGAAGTCAGCAGTGAATGAGCACTATAGAAATTAACTCCTCCTTTTTAAACACGTTCCTCGATACTGTAGTTCTTAACACTCCTTTTCACTTTTAAGTTAGCCTTCCATTCTGATTCTAAAACACTATACAGTGAAAGAGATTTGCCAAGATAAATGCAAGGAACAAGGAGTGAATTATAAATCTTGTTTTCTGTAAGTTGCATTTTTGAACACAACAATTTTTGACTTGCTTCTGTTAGGAAAGTACACCACAAGAATTCTGATGTCAGATGCTGCTTGGGACACAAAAAGGATGCTTTTAAATGATCAAAGGAAAGGTTATGTCAAGAAAAATGTTTATGAAGAAAAAACTAAAACCTAGAATAGTTAAAAACACATTTTAAATAAAATAGGGTAAAAGCAACTAAATACCAACCTGATATAACATGGCTTTAAATGCCAAGTGTCTTAATCTCATGGTTAAGATTTCCCCTGCTCTGCCATAAAATAATCCCTGGAAAAGAAATAAACAAAAATTTACATTTATTCTTAACTATCTTTTCCATTTCTTCAGAATATTTAGTTACGATATTTACTTATTTGTATTTTATTTAGTTATATCTAGTTACTATGTTTAACTCAAATAGGATGACACAAAACAGTAATCATGTACACAGTTAATTCATTAAACGCTTACCTGAATAAAATAACTGACAAAGCAAATAACACCCAAAATTACAAATATCATGGAATAAATTTCTGCATCATGTTTTAATGTGGTTTTATCATCATTTTCAAACATCTGAAAAGGAGTAGATTTTTTAAATCAGGTGATTGGAGGAGAATATAAAAGAAAGAAAAGAACTAAAATATCTATTATCAGGATTACTTTGAAAAATGAATTTCAAAGTAATAATTTCCACATATTTCTGGGGAAAAAAATGCACCTTATTCTATCCTCTACATTCATTACGCAAAATAAAAAATAATTCACTACTTTAATAAAAAATAACTCATCATAAATCCTCTCACTTAAGATATATCAATAAGGGGTCAGACAAATGAGTCCTCTATCTGCTATTAATATCACTATATATTTTCAAAGAAACTATTGAAATTAGTTTTCTAATTGAAATATTATTTCTAATAACTCAGGTTTCTTAATATTCCTCTATTCAGAGTACCACCTGCAATTATGAGACCGTAACAAGTCTCTAGAAATTATCCCTAAAATGAGTAACTACACACACATTGATATCTATGTTGACACAGCATCCAGTCTTAAACTGTTGCTCTTGTTAAAACTGAAGACTTAACATGGCTCTAATAAGACCCTTGAGTTCATCAGCTCTCCTGGGTCCTCAGCACAGTCCCAAACTCCTTATTTCCTCTTTTTGACTGGTAATAAAAAATGGTCATTGTTCAGACCAGTTGAAAGAAAGAGTAGCCGTATTTGTCTCTTCTACTACTTCAGTGTTTTGGAATGCTGATACAGCACTGGAGTTAGAATTAGAAAACAAAGCAATTTCTTTACTGATTGCCCAGCTACCTAGGTACAGCCCAACACTTCACAATAGAGGCTGGCTTATCCCCTGAGAACATTAGCTAACCGTTCTATCATGGATCCCACACTAGGGGTAACCCACTGCACGTCTCAATTTTCCCCATGTTGAGTTAAAGTACCCCAGGTCTGTTCTCTCAGGTCACACTTTGTTTAAAATGGTTAAAAATATTAGCAAATTAGTTTTACTTACAGTTACAATTTTTGCAAAGATGATGGAAAATACTGGATGAACAGTTCCATTTAGAACAGAAGCCAGTGTCCCCAGAACCACAGAAGGCCATTCAGACTTATATAATTTAAAAATTTTTAATAGAGAAACTTCAGGAAGATTTGTCTATAGATAAAATGAAATACCTTGGTTATAACCCCAGTTTGAGACAATAATGGAATCTAAAGAAGTTAGCCCATCTTGAATAGATCTATAATATAAAATATCAAATATAATAGATAATAGAGAAGAAAGCAGAATTTCTTTTAGAAAAAATTTACTGCCTATATTACTGATAACAATATCAAAACAAAAAATAAATTTTATACAAAAGTGACTGTGCAACTTATCACCTTTTGGCATTTCACTCAGTCACTATCATTAAAAAAGTATAAATTAACACCCATGTGCTGATAGCTAGGACTTTAGAAGCAATGACAGGCATATTTTCCTTTATACCTGTTAAACTGGATTGAATAACATGCCCTAGCATAGGACAAAGTCTAGATAGGAACTCAGCATAGACAGAAGGTAAAAGTTTTTCTAGCATTTTAAGCTTGAAAGTTTTCTAGTTTCATGACTATTTATGGAACCATTTTTCTAATGCCTTGGTTAAAAGCTTGTTTTGGGGTTCCCAATTATAAGTTAATTGCTGCAATATCTGAGTATGTTACAATCACCATGGTTCACTTTCCTTTTCTTTTCAAGGAAGATAACAGTTCCTATCTTACAGGACTGGTTTTTTTTTGTTTGTTTTTTGTTTTAGTTTTTATTTTATATTGAAGGATAGTTGATTCACAATGTTGTGTTAGTTTCAGACATACACCAAAGTGATTCAGTTATATGTATATCCATTCTTTTTCAGAGTCTTTTCTTGGGTAAGTTACCACAGAATAGTGAGTAGAGTTTCCTGTGCTATACAGTAGTGCCTTGTTGATTATTATTATGTATAATAGTGAGTATATGTCAATGCCAGACGCCTAATTTATCCCTCCCCCATACATTTCCCCTTTGGTAACCATAAATTTATTTTCTAAGTCTGTGAGTCTGTTTCTGTTTTGGAAATAAGTTCACTTGTATCTTTTTTTTTTTTTAGGTTCCACATATAAATGGTATCATATGATATTTGTTTTTCTCTGATTTACTTCACTCAGTATGATAATCTCTGGGTCCATCTGTGTTGCTGCAAATGGCATTATTTCATTCATTTTTATGCTGAGTAGAGGGTTGTTTTCAGAATTAAGCTTAACTCAGTATTTGCACACAATAAATACCCAATATCAACAATCTCGGATATGCAGATGATACCACTCTAATGGCAGAAAATGAAGAGGAACTAGAGAGTCTCTTGATGAGGGTGAAAGAGGAGAGTGAAAAAGCTGGCTTAAATTCAACATTCAAAAAACTAAGATCATGGCATCGAGTTCCATCACTTCACGGCAAATAGATGGGGAAAAAATGGAAGCAGTGACAGATTTTACTTTGTTGGGCTCTAAAATCACTGAGGATGGGGACTGCAGCCATGAAATTAAAACACACTTGCTCCTCAGAAGAAAAACTATGACAAACCTAGACAGCATATTAAAAAGCAGAGATATCACTTTGCTGACAAAGGTCCGTATAGTCAAAGCTATGGTTTTTCCAGTTGTCACGTATGGATGTGACAGTTGGGCCATAAAGAAGGCTAAGTGCTGCAGAATTGATGCTTTTGAATTGTGGTGTTGGAGAAGACTCTTGAGAGTCCCTTGGACTGCAAGGAGATCCAACCAGTCAATTCTAAAGGAAATCAATCCTGAATATTCATTGGAAGGACTGCTGCTGAAGCCAAAACTCCAATACTTTGGCCACCTGATGCGAAGAACTGACTAGTTACAAAAGACCCTGATGCTGGGAAAGATTGAAGGCAAAAGCAGAAAAGGGCAGCAGAGGATGAGATGGTTAGATAGCATCACGGGCTCAATGGTCATGAATCTGAGAACACTTTGGGAGAGGACACGGAGCCTAGTGCACTGAAGTCTATGGGGTCAAAGAGTCGGACATGACTTAACGACTGAATAACAACAATAAATACTAAATAAATGTTAGTTATTATTGATGTTATTGTGAAAGGAAGGATAGTGTTATGAAAAATCTTGGATCTTAAACAGAGAATGAATATTGCAAGTAACACTGGTATCTGCCAGTCCTTCCTGATCCATGGAGGGTACCATGGGGGAGGTAGTAGTCATGATGATCAGAGGATAAATAACATAATAATTATCTCTCCTTTCTCTTGTCTGGAATACCTAGGGGATTTATTTAAGAAATTTCAAAAATCTTGTGAATAAATTCTGTGGTGAGTAATTCTTTTGAATAGGAATGTAGGTAGCAAACTACTAGGCATTTTATATGTTGAAACTTCCTCATGGCATTCACTGTTGAAGTAATGAAATTTATGAACCTGATAATCAGAGAAAGATTTCAGGTAAGATATAAAATAGTATAGAATTCTTGTTTTAATCTTAGCCTGGAAATTATAATACAAACTCTATTGTTCGAACAAAAGAACTTTTAAAATTCTAAAGCCTTTAAAATCTATTTTCAGGATGGCTAAACCAAATTTATATTGGGGGATTCCCTAGTGGCTCAGATGGTAAAGAATCTGCCTGCAATGTGGGAGATCTGGGTTTGATCTCTGGGTCGCAAAGATCCCCTGGAGAAGGAAATGGCAACCCACTCCAGTATTCTTGCCTGGAGAATCCCAATGGACAGAGGACCTGGTGGGCTACAGTCCATGAGGTTGCAAAAAGTCAGACACGACTGAGCAACTAACACTTTCACTTAATAATTTGATTATCTATTATCTTCTTTTCTGAAGTTTTCTGAGGATTATCATCATAAAGAGCTTCACTTTTCAGTTAGGTCACTATCCAACAGAATATAGAGAAATTTTAAAAGTTCCATTCCAACTCTTTGTGAAGTCCTAAACATGGATTTTCTTTTTTGTCAAACTCTTTACAAAATTATCTCATATTGTAATGAAACTACAAGCATGTCCCAGGACACAATATCAGTACATTACAGAGCCAGCTAATGTAGGAGGTCTATCAGCGTCTGTAAATACCTTTTACCTCTAAAAATATGAAAAAGATTGAAAAAAGGGTATTAGTTAAATAATGCTATAAAGAGGGAAAAGAATAAATTGAAATAAAAACAAAATGAAAAGTTTTAGTAAAATCATGAGAGTCTGGACTACCTAACTGTGTTACAGGTTATATTAATAGTGTGTTTTAAGAGAACTTGATATAAAAATATAAGAAATTAGAGTCATTTCATAAAGAGATATGAAAGGATTTTTAAAAGTTAAAAAAAATCTCTTAAAATTTTAAAATTTAATCGGATATATTTTAAAGCTTTATTGAGTTATAATTTTCATATAAGCTACACATATATAAAGTGTACCTTTTCATAAGATTAGACTTCAGTACACACCCATGAAACTATCACCACAGTCAACATAATGAACATACTCCTTACCCTGGTACGTTTCCTCCTGCTTTTCTAATCCCTTTCTTCCACACTTCTTAGTTGCCCATGCTCTTCCCCTACAACCACTGATATATTTTTGTCACTATAGACTGCTTTGCAATTTCTAGTTTTTTTTTTTTAATATATATAAATTAAATCACATAGTATGTACTCTTTTCATGTGGCTTCTTTTTGTTCAAAATAACTGCTTTGAGATTTATTCATGCTATTCAATGAATTAATATCTCATTCATTTTCATTGCTGAGAAGTGTTTCATTGTTTGGATAGACCACAATTTACCTCTTGACATAAATTTGGGTTATTCCAAGTTATGGGCTATCACAAATAAAGCTGCTGTGAACATTCACATACAAGACTTTGTGTGGAGATATGATTTCATTTCTCTTAAGTGAACACCTAGAAGGGCTTCCCTGGTGGTTAAGTGGTGAAGAACTCTCCTACCAATGCAGGAGATGCAGGTTTGATCCCTGGATTGGGAAGATCCTCTGGAGAAGGAAATGGCAAACCACTTCCGTATTCTTGTCTGGGAAATCCCATGAACAGAGGAGCCTGGAGGACTACAGTCCATGGGGTCAAAAAAGAATTGGACACGACTTAGCAACTAACAACAACAACAACAAAACCTAGAAAAAGAATGGCTGGATCATAGTAGGTGCATGTTTAACTTTTAACGAAACTGCTGAACTATTTTTCCAAATTGGGATTACTACTTTTTATTCTCACTAGCAAAATGTAGGGTTCCAGATGCTCCACATCACCACCAATACTTGGTACAATCTTTTTAGATTTAACTCTTCTAAAAGGTGTATCATGACATCTCAATTATAATTAATTTGTTCTTCTCTAATGCCTAATGAAGGACAGGGAAGCCTGGCATACTGCAGCCTATGGGGTTACAAAGAGTCAGATACGACTGAGCGATTAAACAAAAATGCCTAATGATGTTAGGCATATTTTCATATGCTCATTTCCCATATGCATATCTTCTTTGGCAAAATGTCTATTAAAATATTTTGCCCATTTTCCTGTTAGGTTTTTGGTATTCTTATTACTGTGCTTTGGGAGTTCTCTGTATATTTTGGATACAAGTCTTTTATCACATATGTGACTTACAAATATTTTCTTACAGTTTATAGTCTATCTTTTCACTTCTTACAAAGCTTTACTGGAAATTTCCTGGCAGTCCAGTGGCCAGGACACTGTGCTTTCACTGCCAGGGCCTGGGTTTGGTCCCTGGTCAGGGAACTAAGATGCTGCAAGCCTTGTGATGCAGCCAAAAAAAAAAAAAAAAGTTTTACAAATAGAAATTTTCTTCATTTTGAAGTCTAACTTATCTATCTTTCTCTTTTACAAATTGTGATTTTGGTGTTGTAGCTAAGAAATCTTTGCTTAACTCAAAGTCATAAAGATTTTCTACTCTATCTTCTTATGAAAATTTTCTATTTTTAGCTTTTTGGTAATGTCCAAATTCCATTTATAGTTAATTTTCATCTGTGCTTTGAAGTATGGATTGAAGATGATTCTTTTGGATAGACAGGTATTTCTTTCAGCATCTTTTCTTAAAAAGACTATATATTTTTGAGGCTTCCCTGGCGGATCAGTGGTGAAGAATCTGCCTGCCAATGCAGGAGACACAGGTTTGATCCCTGGTTAGGGAAGATCCCACATGCCACGGAGCAGCTGGGCCCGTGCTCCATAACTAGCCTGTACTCTAGAGCCCAAGAGTCTCAACTACTGAGCCAGGGTGCTACAGCTATTGAAGCCTGCACCCCGGAGAGCCTGTGCTCAGCCACAGGAGAGGCCACCGCAGGGGAAGCCCATGCTCAGCAGCGAGAGAGCAGCTCCCACTTGTGGTAACTGGAGAAAAGTCTCCGCCCAGCAACGAAGACAGTGCAACCAAAATCAATCAATCAATAAAATTCAAAAAGACTATCTATTCTGTATTGAATTGCCTTTGCACTTTTGTCTGAAGAGCTGACTATATGTGTGTGGGTCTAATTCTTGATTCTCTCTTTTCTGTTCTATTGATCTATTTCTCTATTTTTGTTCCAATAGCACATTATTTTGATTACTATAGCTTTATACTAAAAATTGGTGAACTGAACTGAGCACATTAGTTTGACTACTATAGCTTTATACTAAAAATTGGAATTAGTAATTATAAACCCTACAGCTTTGTTCTTCTTTACGAAAGCTGTTTTTCTCATTTTATCCTTTTGAATTTACATTTAGAATCTGTTTGCCAAATTCTACAAAAAATCTGCTAAGATGTTGACTGGGATTGCTTTGAACTATGGACCCCATTTGGGAAGAAATGACTTCCAAACAATGTTGAATCTTTTTATTCTGAAACTCAGACCCTCCCCTGGCATCCTAAAGGACAGATTTCAAGTAAACTTTACCAGCAAGGTACCTTGGCATCTTCTTTGTTAGCCACTGAGTCATTTAGTTGCAGGGAATAAAGAGGGCTCTTCCTTGGGTCTCTGTTTCACCCCAAGGATAGTGGTTGGCACCTTTTCTCTGCTGCGTCTGCATTCTTGAGTGTTCTGTTAATTTTAGCTAGCCAATTCCCATTACTTTAATTCCCTAATGATTCGTTACACTAAACTGTCTCTCTTCAAATTGTGTGGTTTCTGTCTTCTGACTCAACCCAACCTCCTATTAATTCTGTTCTAAAATCCTACTTCACATTTTCCATTTCATTATTTACTTTTATAGTCTCTGTTCACTTCTCATTGCGTTACTATAGTCTGAAAAAAATTATTTACAAATATGGCCGTGGAGCTGAGGTTTGGCTTGCTTCACTTGGTAGGGCTGTAGCCTTCCTTCCAGAATCTCAGTTTCCTGCCCACTATAGCACCAGGCACTGGCACCCAAGTCTGTAGCCTCCTTTTACTACTACTTATAAGATAGACAATTAACGAGAACCTACCTTAGAGTACAGGGAACTCTACTCAGTGCTCTGTGGTGATCCAAATGGGAAGGAAACCCAAAACAGAGTGGCTGTGTGTATGTGCATAACTGATTCACTCTGTGGTACAGCAGAAGCTAACATAACACTCTAAAGCAACTAAACTCCAATAAAAAAACAAGAACAAAGAGTAGGTGCGTGAAGGAAGCCTAGCTAACCACTTGGTACTCCTGCTCCGTTTCTAGTCGATAGAGATATTTATCTTGTTTTGGAGCTTGGCTATGTCTTATTGTTTTTCCCTTTTTATGTTTTATCTATCATTACTATGTGTATGGAGCAGAGCAGTTGTATCGGAGTGTAAATTTACCCTATCATTTTCTCTATAAGTCTGAGTTGTTTTTTAATTTTATGATTTTCACCTTTATCAGATTTTAAAATTCCTTTTTATACACCTAGTGGATTTTTAGACTTCAAGGTGGACTTTCATTCTGTTTTTAACCATTACAGTGAGAGTAATTAGCTATTAACAGATATTTTAACATAGTGTCTTTTACACTCTTGCACAGCGTTTCACAAACTCTTATACAATATAAACTCTTGTACTGTCTTCTTCTACTCAGGCCTTTTGCCATAGAGCAAATTACCTATGCTATTATTTACATAATATTGTTCTTTTGATGTTTACATAAATGCATTTTTAAAGAAAATTAATAGATAAGCAAACATATAAATGTGAATGCTATGTAGGATCACATACCTAAAAAGGGAAAAAACTGCATCTAGAATTAAAAGCAACAGACTGGCAGTGTCAGAGAAAGGCAGAGGGGGAGGTTTGAGGCAGGTCATCCCAGGGCTTCAGACAGATAATAGATGAGACTGAGAACAGTGGGCAGGAAGATGGTGGGAATGGCTAAGGGGTATTCCACCTCAAGTATTTGTCAACCCAAGGAGAAGAAGGGAACTCCAGTTTGTGAGAAATAGTGAGCCAAAGATAAGAGTGGATGATATGGGAGCTGGAGTTTAGGAAAACCGAAGCTAATATTCAGGGGCTGAGGTGGGAGATTTCATGGTGTATGAGTTTACAATTGAGAAGCAGCCAAAGGGCTGAGTGAGGTTGCCTGGGGTTGAGGAGAGAGCTGGACTTAGGGAATGAGGAGGCTCGAAGAACCACAGGCTGAGGTGAGATGGAATTATGTTTTATGCAAGAATGCTGAGGAAAAGAGTTAGAGTGGAAGTTGAGCTCCAAAGAAGGTGCTGGGGATTTTAAGAAAAGGGAGGCTGAATGGGAAAGAAACATTAGACTTGAGGTAAGAATGAAGACTGAAGAGGTAGTACAGAGAGGTATGAGACATAAGGAGGCTTAAAGGAGACTGATCTGGACTCAGAAGAGCCTGGGGGTAGGTGTAGGGAAGCAAGCATGGAAACAAGAACTCCTTGCCCAGCTGAACAAAGCTATTAGGGTTGTACCCTGGGGTTGAGAGACTGGATCCTGTATGTGCTAGTGCTTATCTGCATCCAGTGAGTGGAGTGGATTTGGGTCTTAATCTGACTTAGATTGATCTTGAGCATCGCTGTTGGTACCACACCACCCGAGCCACTGTTTTAACCCATGGTTTGCCATATAGGAAAGGATTCTCACAAGATTTCCTGCCCCAATAATGACCTCTGACATCAGTGCAGTCTTATTTGAAGGCTTCTTTCTTACAGTCACAGTGATGTTAGTGTGAAGTTCGGCAAAGACTTAGGTTTGGTAACCTAAGTGCTATAATAACATTTTATAATAAATACGTTCTAAATATATTATAAGGATTGTACCAAAATTCACTGGAGAACATGTTGGTAACTTGTTGATAGTTGACCCATTACCTCTTTATATTGGGTGGATTCCTCAAACTTGTCAGCAAAATCTGACCTCATGCTATTCACAGAGCACAGAGGAATTGAGCTGGTATCTTTTTCAGCAGAATAAGCCACCGATTCTATCTGTTCATCAGCTTTTTTAATATCCTTAAATGAAGAAGACCCATGTTACCACCAGAATAATGCCTTAAAAATTCAATGCAACTCTATTAAACATCCCTCTAAAATTGTACTGCCTTTGTTACTGAAAGTGGTGTATTTCTGAGCAATTCTTGCCGAAGTTTTTAGATTCAATACAGAACCAGTAAGTCTAACTCATACTAAAATGTTAGTGAGTGACAATAGCTTATTGTGTCTTTCCCCCCAAAGACCTGTATAATTAACCATAGAAAATAATGCCTTAATTAAAAACAATTATTCTACTAGCAAGAACAGATCTTAGTAAAATGAGCTTTGTGAGGGCAATGACTCAAATATAGTTTATCTTTCTCTCTCTCTGATTCCTTCTTCCCAGCCTTTTCTGGAGCTTACAGATTTATAACATAAAGTTAGGCACTCAAATGTGAAGCTGGCCCTAGGTATGAGATAGATCTCAGGAGACAATAACACTTTGCAGGCTGGCCACTGCTGCCCATTCCAAAGAAACTAAAAAGCAAATTTGGTGGGGCCAGCTCCAAAAGAATGAGAAATTCCAAAGACATCAAATTAACCTTAAAGAAATTGTTTAAATCAGACTAGGATAAAGTTCTAAACCAGATTCCTTTAAGTCTAGGTTTTGGGTTTTTTTGCTACTCCAGGAAGTAAGGCCAGTTTTAGTGACTTCCTTATGAAGACATGGAAGGAGCGGTGAAGACAGAAATGAAAAGCTTGGTTAGGATGATGAAGGCCCAACCAGGGTGGGGAGTACAGATGGTAAGACTTAGGTAACTTCAGATGCAAAGGAGAGTGTGTACACATAGGGTTTCCTAGGGACACTGTGATTCTTTAACCAGATTAACAACTATTAATCAGTCATTTCAAGGTACATAAACTTTAACCAGCCTTATGCTATCTTAATATCTTGAATCAGACATTCCTTTATGCTATCACTTTCTTTTTTCAATAAATTTCCCTACTAAGAAATAAAATTTTTATTTGGCATTTTTTTTCAGGAGCTATTTACTTTGTGGCAAGCTTAAAATAAAATTTTGACTTCTCATAATAAAATTTTCTAAAGAGGTGCTTACAGAGCAAGAACAATTCTATTTGCTGAGAAGGTTGCTAGACAAAATAACAATGGCAAAGAGTTTGGGTATGTATGTATTCTACCTGTTTTTATTTCATTTTCGTGTGGAAACTCACTAAAGGAAACTCACAGACTCGCTATATATGTAAATAATTATGTGCATTCTAGATAAATACTAACAGCATTAATTGGTACATGGTTACAATAATAACCACGGTTTGAACTTTCCTTAAAAATTTGATTGGATAACAAAGAACAGTAATATAATAAAATTTATTACACCAATAATAGTTCTAAGTACTTTACATGAATGAACTCATTTAATTATTTTCCTCATTTTAGATATTAGAAAACTGAGGAACAGAGAATTTAAACAACTTACTCATTGTCCTAAATCTATTATGTGGCAGAGTAAGGATTTCCACTTGATGTGTCTACAGAGCTCATGACTGTAACCATTTTGCTGTGCTGCTTTAGCAGCATTAACTTTGTAATACTTATGAAAATCATGAATTATCATAAACTGATTGATTTGGACACTACAGGCAATGGTAGCAAATAAATCCATCCAGAGTTTCAGAACTGTGTTACTGTTTATGCAGATATCATGTATGTTATGCTTACTATATACAGTTCCCAGAATATTAGAGTTGTTCATTGAGTATTAATATTTAAAATTATATTATTATAGCAGAATGAACATTATTTTAGATAATCAGAGAGTACTAATCCATTCTGAATAAGGTTTTGAATAAAATTTTTACACAGTTATACCATAAAGACTCCATTTTTGTTTTCCTTACATTGAGGAACTCTTTAACCTCATACCTAAAAATGGAGTTTTAGTTTGGCTATAATGAAAAAAGTGTTGCTTCAAAGAAAGATCTCAGTGTAGTAGTTTTTAAGAATCTTAAAATAGGGTTAGTTTGACTACAATTATTTCCTTTTATTTTTTATAATTATTAGCTTGAAAATATTGAAATTCATAAATTGTTAAATTTACTATGGAATGAAAATCAGGCGAATTCAACTGGCAAATAACACATAAAATTTATCTTTAAAGAGGAGTATGGCCTAACATGAAATAAAATTGAAATAAAGAAATTTTAAAATCAATCAATGTGAGATGACATTTTCACACTTTTTATTTTCTCTCTTTCTTTTTTTAAAACGATCTTTGCTTTATACGTTGTGTTTAAAAATCCTTCATTCTAGCATATGGAGAAAGCTGGGGTTTGAAATTTTAAGTTTTGTGAGATATAGGCTCATAGCTTTCTAAATTTCCTAATTTGTGAAATAATAATGTTGATATAAAAAATATAGTCAGAAAGTTAAACAAGTAAAATAAACCAAAAAAAAGGTTAATATTAGTTGCCTGCAGAAGACCCCTTGGAAAGAGGGCTGCCTTCTTGACCAAGAGAAGAAGGCAGAATGAAGAAGATAGCTAGAGCCTAATCACTACCACTTATGTTAATGTGCCCTAATAAAAAACTGTGAAATTCAGTAGGGTAGATCACATGACATGCAGAAATTTGGATCCCAAATTTGGGATTTGCCAGCATGCCCCAGTATTGTCATGTATCCTCCTGATTACCTAACATGAGCTTTCTGGTGTACCTGTGATAATGTGGTATCTACGCAGTATGGATATGTATTATACATCCTTTCATTTAGCAGATATTTTTTGAGTGCCCATTGTGTGTTAGGCACTGAGTTAGGTGCTTCCTACACAGGAAGTCTTAATCTTTACATGGTCTGATCTTCATTATCCAAATTTTCCATTATTCCCCCAACACTTATTATTACTTAAGGGAGACTGGTCTCCTTTCTGTTGATCTGCAAAACAAGTTCCTTCTTACTTTCATATTACCTAGATTTCTCCTCCTTACCCCCCTGCTTGCCCTCAAGATTTCTTCACGAATACTTTCATGGGATTCATGTCTTCATTAATCTTGCTTCTTATTTCTACAGCTTGTAGCATCTGTATGCATGATTCTGCATTTTACCTCTGTAGCCGAGTTTTAAGCCTTTAAGTAGGAATTGTGCATTATAGTTCTTTGTGTTTTAACAAAAAGATCACAGCATACAGAGTTAGATTTTTCTGGATCTGCCACATACAAACTTTGAAGCCTATTTGTTATCTGCATGGCAAATATTAGGTAAAAATACTGTATGTGTGTGTGTGTGTATATGTGTGTGTGTGTGTGTGTGTGTGTGTGTGTGTGCATGTGTGTATATACATATTGGAGAAGGCAATGGCAACCCACTGCAGTACTCTTGCCTGGAAAATCCCAGGGATGGCGGAGCCTGGTGGGCTGCTGTCTATGGGGTCACACAGAGTCGGACACGACTGAAGTGACTTAGCAGCAGCAGTATATATACAGTAATTAGTTCTTTAACTTTCATCATTATCTATAACAATGCTGAGGATATTAGACACACTGAATTTCTTAACTAGGGAACTATGAATATCCTTGATTGCCTCATGAAACATGAGATAATAATAATTCAGAACTTCTGTTTTCTAGCATGGCATGATCTCTGAAAAGTTAAAATATGCAAACATAACATATGTCATATGAACGTTACCTGTGACATTGCAAGTGAATAATATAGACCCTGTTTTGCCATTAATTCAGCATGTGTCCCTTTTTCCACCACCATCCCATCTTTTATGGTCACAATCATATCTGCACTTCGAATAGTGGAAAGCCGGTGAGCTACTACAATTGTAGTCCGACCTTTGCTTGCCTATAAAGCAATAAGCATAGAAAATGAATGTTAGTAGGAATAATAAACTTGGGATATTCAGGAAAATTTCTTATACTATTATTTAAGCATAAAAGAATCTTACCTTTGGATATAGAAATTTGAAAACTTTAACTGAATTGAAAGGCCAATAGAAATTAAAATTAAAAAGCAGGAAGTTAGATTCCAAATTGTTGAATTTATAAAACCATAGTAGGGCTTCCCTGGTAGCTCAGTGTTAAAGAATCCATCTGCCAATGCAGGAGACGTGGGTTCGATCCCTGGTCTGGGAAGATCCCACAGGCTGCAGAGCGACTGAGCCTGTGCTCCACAACTTTTGAGCCTGTGCTCCACAACTTTTGAGCCTGTGCTCTAGGGTCCGTGAGTCACGCCTACTGAACCCTCGCACCCTAGAGCCCATGGTCAGCAAGAAGAGAGGCCACCACGATGAGAGCCTATGCACTGCGAGACATAGCCCCTACTCACTGCAGCTGCTCCCACAGGAAAGAAAGCCCAGTTCAGCTAAAAATAAATGAAAAAATACTTTAAAAAAACACTGACACAGTATCTTAGAGCTGAAAAGGAAACCAAAGACTAATCTGAGCCACCTAACAACTGCCTGGCTATCAGTAACTAAAAGTAGCTAATTATTTTATTTTTCATCTCTAAAATGAAGGTATAGATTCAAGATAATATATGTTTTTAACTTTTTAACAAGTACTATATACATAAAGAAAAATGTAGCACAGCAAATATAGCTAAAATTTTAGAATAAATTTATATATAGTGTAATCTATAAAAATATTGAATCACTATGTTGTAAAACTGAAACTATATAATATTGTAAGTCAAGTATATGTCAGTAAAGTTTTCTTTAATGGTTAGAATGGTAAATTTAATGTCATGTATATTTTACCAGTGTTTCTTCTTGTCATGACCTCAATAACAATCTAATAATCAGACTGTAATTATTATTCAAAGCATCTAAACTTGTATCACAGTTAATCCACATCTTCTGTCACATAGATTAGATAGAGTAGTTATTACTGCCCTCAGCAGGCCTACCTATGTTTCAGATCTCTTTAAAAAATACTATGAGATAATATGACTGGCATCAAATTGCCCTGGATGTTTTTAGTTTGAAAGCGGATCATCACACTGCATGAATAGTTAAGCAAACAATCAACTAGGAATGGAGCCCACTGTTTCAATTAAAACTCACAATACAGTTACTCTGACATATATATTGATGGACATAATGTTGTTGTTTAGTTGCTAAGTTGTGTCTGACTCTTTTGTGACCCTGGGGACTGTAGCCTGCCAGGCTCCTCTGTCCATGGGATATTCCAGGTAAGAATACCGGAGTGGGTTGCCAGTTCCTTCTCTAGGAGATTTTGCTGACCCAGGGATCAAACCCGTGTCTCCTGCATTGGCAGGCAGATTCTTTACCACTGAGCCACCTGGGAAGTCCAACTTACTGTATCACATGCTAATTAAGTACAAATGGTAAACAATCTCATATATAGACTATAAAGTATACCATGCTTATAAAGGAAAGTTTAATTTTCAATATTTTCTTCATCATTTGTGTTCTCTGGAGTCACAGTTCCTAGGTTTCAGTCTTTTTTCTGTCACTTTTTGGGTCTGCGATCTTAGACAAGTTTCCTCATTTATTAAATGGGGGAAATTATGCTACCTATATTTTAGGGTTATTGTGCAGATTAATATTCTTGGTGAAGTGAAGTGAAAGTGAAAGTTGCTCAGTTGTGGAAGTATACTAATGCAAGTTTTTTACTATATGAGAGGTACCAGTATTCTTGGTACCATGCCTCAAAGATGGAAAGTTTGCAGTAAATAATAGCTTTTATACTATTAACTGTTTCCAGGCTGCAGACCCTTGACTATTTACTGAGGGCAAGCCCAGTGTATTAACAGCATGGGGTTTATAACACATGCATAGGTGTATAACATATGTGTATTATTATTGTGCATGCTCAGTTGCCCCAGTCATGTCTGACTCTTTGTGACCCCATGGACTGCAGCCCGCCAGGCTCCTGTGTCCTTGGGATTTTCCTGGCAACAATACTGGATAGGATTGCTATTTCCTACACCAGGGGATCTTCCCAACCCACGTCTCTTGCATCTTTTGCTAGAAAATAATAATAAAAACAACTTGCAGGCCAGCAAGGGAGGAATGGAAGTAAGTTTTTTACTATACGTGAGGTGATGCAATGTCATTTGAGGGTAGATAGTGATCAGTTAAAGGTATACACTCTAAACCCTAAACCTATCACTGAAATAAAAAAGAGAGCTAATATACTTACAAAAGAGATAAAATGGAATCATAAATAGTATTCAGTTAATCCATGTAAAGGGAGAACATGAGGAAAATATAAACAAGAGTAGAAAAAACAGCAAAGATTATCTATTTAAATTGGGTGGTTTAGTCTTTAAGTCATTTCCAACTCTTGTGACCCCATGGACTGTATCCTGCCAGGCTCCTCTGTTCACGGTGTTTTCCAGGCAAGAATCCTGGAGTGGTTTGCCATTTCCTTCTCCAGGGGATCTAATAATCACAGTAAATGTAAATAGTCTAAATGCCCCAATTAGAAGTCAAAGATTGTCAGACTAAGCACAACACTAAGACCCAACTGTATGCCAACCACAAGGAACACATTTCTAAAATCAAGACAAAAATAAGCCTACAGTAAAGGGTGGAAAAAGACATACCTGCTAACGCTGAGTCAAAGAAAGCTGGAGCGGACTGTGTTATCAGTGTCAGACAAAGAAAACTAAGGAGCAAAGCATATAGCCAGAGTAAAGGAGTATACTCCATAATGATAGAGGGATCAATTAATCAAGAAGACCGAGCAATCCTGAATGTTTATGTACATCACAACAGAGTTCCAAAATGTGTGACACCAAAATGGAAGCAACTGCAAGGACAAGTTCAATTCACAATGAAAGATGGATAATTCAGTAACTCTTCCTCAATAATTTATAAAGCGAGTACACAGACTTTCTGTAAGGATAAAGAAGACTTGAATAACACTATCAACCACTTTCCTATAATCAGTATTCATAGAACATTTGATCAACAACAGCAAATGCACATTATTTCCAAGTTTACACAGAATATTTACCAAGATAGACCATATTCTGTGTCATAAAACATCTTAATAAATTGAAAATATTCATCATACAAGGTATGTTCTCTGACCACAATAGTATTAAATTAAAATTTAATACAGAAAGATCTTCGGAAACTCCCTGAATACTTGGAAACAAAATTATTTCTCAAGTAAATGACCTCAGAGTCAACCTAAGAAAACAAAAAGGGAAGAGAAAGTTAAACACAAAGTAAGCAGAAGAAAGGAAATAATAAAGATCCAAGCAGAAACAATTAAATATAAAAGGAGGAAAATAAGCCAAAAAGAGAGACATCAGTATAAGAGAGACCAAAGATACACCCATACATATATGGAAAAACTGATTTTCTACAAAGATGTAAAGGTAATTCAGTGCAGAAATAAACAGTCTTTTCAACAAATATTGCTGGAACAGTTGAAAGTTCATGTGCAAAGAAAATAAAACAAACAAAAATAAAACAAACTTAAAACCATACATGGCACTGTGTACAGAAATTAACTCAAAATTGATCATAAACCTAAATATAAAAACTAAAGCTATAATATTTCTTGAAGAAAAAGTATGGAAATAATGTTTTCGATCTTGAATTTGGCTAAAAATTTCTTAAGTAGAACACTAAAAGCTTGATTTATAAAGGGAAAAATGATAAACTAAACTTCTTCAAAATCAAAGGCTTCTGTTCTTTGGAAGATACTAAGAGGATGAAAAGACAAGTCTCAGACTAAAGAAATATTTTCCAGTTATCTGATAAAGTCCTTATATTCCGAATGTAAAGAATATATAAAGAACTCTCAAAACAATGACAAGAAATCAAATGACCAATCAAGAAATGGTATAAGCATAACATGTGAATGGAAACTTTAACAAGGAAGAGATATGATTCATGTTGATGTATTGCAGAAGCTATCACAATATTGCAATTATCTTCCAGTTAAGAATAAAATACAATAAAAAAAAAGAAGAGATATTGATGTTCAAAAAGCACGTAAAAATGCCCAACATCATTCAATTCAGTTCAGTTCAGTTCAGTCGCTCAGTCGTGTCCAACTCTTTACGACCCCATGAATTGCAGCACACCAGGCCTCCCTGTCCACCACCAACTCCCGGAGTTTACTCAAACTCATGTCCATCGAGGCGGTGATGCCATCCAGCCATCTCATCCTCTGTCCTCCCCTTCTCCTCCTGCCCCCAATCCCTCCCAGCATCAGGGACTTTTCCAATGAGTCAACTCTTTGCATGAGGTGGCCAAAGTATTAGAGTTTCAGCTTCAGCATCAGTCCTTCCAATGAACACCCAGGACTCATAGTCATCAGTAAAATTCAGATTAAAATAAAAATAAAGCACGACTAAACAGTTCTAAAATTAACATGCCTGGATGTTAAAGTGTTGGCAAATATGTGGAGTAGCAGGAATTCTCATATAGCTGATAAATATCTTTTACTATTGTGATTATGTAAATATTATTTGTTTTAATTCCATTGTATCATGATTGTTCAACAGAAAATAACAGAATTCTATACCACTAAAACTAACATTTAATAGAAAAACTTGTAACAATTTTTAAAAATCCAGATGCACATTATAATTATCTTGGAATTTTTTGAAAAATGCAAATGCCTGGGTATTATTTCTTTTTTCCAAAGCTCCAGGTATGATTTTAATGAGCTGCCATGTTTGAAAATTGGATTATATGAAAATCTTTTATTTTTATCTAGTTTGTTTCACTTTTACTATTTCATATTCAGTGCTCATATTGCATTTAGTTTATGTTTTCCAATTTCTCCATCTTTTCTTTGTTGTTCTTTCTGAAGTCTTTATCAAGTGTAGTAGAAAAGCTTTCATATCCCCACACATGTATATAAATACTATGTATAACATATATTTTAGAAAACATGAATTTTTGCTTATCTAAAGAATTTGACATTTTACACTTGTTATACTAAGTATAAACAGAATGTTAGATTTCTAATTTATATTCACTCAAAACTTTGATATAGTTCCATTTATTCTGGCATCTAGTATACTGCTAAAAGTCTAGAAAGTTTATTATTTTAGTGTTTAAAAAAATCTGAATGAGGCTAGAAACTTCTAATCTGATTCCGAGAATATAAAGAAATATCATGTTGTAAAAAAAAAAAAAAACCCAGAAATTAACATGTGATACAGTAATACTAACTAAAGTACAGATTTTGTTCAAATTTCACAAAATTTTATGCTGGTGTCCATTAATTGTTTTCATACCTTATTCAAGATTCTACATTGTATTTAGTTGCACTGAGAAACTTCACCTGCATGCGACTAATTCTAAGTTCTCTCTTCATTTTTATTGTTACAAATATTTTCTAATTTTCCTTGTTATGGCTCCTTAGATATTTAATTTGAAAGTGGAAATTTAATTTCCAAATACACGGGTTTTTTTTTGTTTGTTTGTTTTTTCCTTAAAGAAAGCACTTTATTTTCCCTTTAAACAACTTGGTCACAGTACATTATTTTACATGAATGGCAGTCATTTTTTAAAGCTCCACTTAACAGGCCTTGTGTCTGAGTCTGAGGTGGTAAGAGGATATGAATACAAGTATAAAAACAGTGCAAAATGTTTAGCCCACAGCCTCCAGAGTTGGCTTCAGAAATCCCCTCTAACGTTAGTTACATCGAGTCGGTGTACAGTTAGTTGAGTTAGTTAGTTACATTAAATATGAAATTTAATATTAAATAAATTTTCCTGGGCTTCCTCTAGTCTAACATCAGACCCAGAAATGTAATCATATGAAAAGTCTCAGAAGCCCTAACAACTCAAACCGTCAAAATCATGCAGACCATAGGATCACAACAGGATGAGTTTGTGAGTTCTGTAACACAGCATCTTATTAGTGGCACCATCTGAAGAAACAGCGGATTTTAGTTGCATCCATAACTAGAATAGACTAGCTGTGGCTTTAAAGCTTTGCTCTTAAAAGTATGATTTTTCTATAAGTAAAAGATGCCATCAGGAAGGTTAGAGTAGTGGCAAGTCACAGGCCCGACAGGAATAGTCACAACCCCTAAAGGTCTCTGTTCAACCAGTTTTTGACCTGCTGCTGATACTACAGTGAAAAGCTTTGTGCCAACTGAAATGGGAATAACTATCCATTAGAAACAGGATTAAATGTAGCTGATTTTGGGGGTTTTAAAGTATACTTGATATTAATTTCTCATTTAAATGCTTTCTTCTCTGCAATTGCCCTCTTTGTTTTTTCAGTCTTTTAACTTTATTGAACTAAAGAGCCTCTTGATCAAAGTGAAAGAGGAGAGTAAAAAAGTTGGCTTAAAACTCAACATTCAGAAACTAAGATCATGGCATCTGGTCCCATCACTTCATGGGAAATAGATGGGGAAACAGTGGAAACAGTGGTTGACTTTATTTTTCTGGGCTCCCAAATCACTGCAGATGGTGATTGCAGCCATGAAATTAAAAGATGCTTACTCCTTGGAAGGAAAGTTATGACCAACCTAGACAGCATATTAAAAAGAAGAGACTTACTTTGCCAACAAAGGTCTGTCTAGTCAAGGCTATGGTTTTTCCAGTGGTCATGCATGGATGTGAGAGTTGGACTATAAAGAAAGCTGAATGCCGAAGAATTGATGCTTTTGAACTGTGGTGTTGGAGAAGACTTTTGAGAGTCCCTTGGACTGCAACGAGATCCAACCAGTCCATCCTAAAGGAGATCAGTCCTGAAGGTTCACTGGAAGGACTGATGTTGAAACTGAAACGCCAATACTTTGACCACCTGATGCAAAGAACTGACTCTTTGGAAAAGACCCTGATGCTCGGAAAGACTGAAGGTGGAAGGAGAAGGGGATGACAGAGGATGAGATGGTTGGATGGCATCACCGACTCAACGGACATGAGTTTGGGTAAACTCCGGGAGTTGGTGATGGACAGGGAGGCCTGGCATGCTGCAGTCCATTGGGTAGCAAACAGTCAGACATGACTGAGCGACTGAACTGAACTGAATTTTATTGACTCTTTCAATGGCTAAGTCAAGGATCTGTCTTGGTAAATGTCATATTGCAGTTGAAAATATGCAGGTTATTTTTGAATATTTTTTGATATTGCTTTCTAACATAATTCCACAGTGATAAGAGAACAGACTATCATTTCAATATCTTTTAGGCCATACATTTTTTGCATCTTGTTTATATTCCTGGATATGTTCCAGGGTCTCCTGGTTTATAGTCTATGGGAAGTTGAATAGAATTTGTATCCTGCTGTTGTGTGAAAATTGTATAAATCTTAATTATGTTGAGTTGGTTCATAGTGCTTTTCAGGTCTACTATATCCTTCTACTTTTCTGTCTATTGATTCTATTAATTTTTGGGAGTTTGATATTGAAACACCAATAAAAATCTTAATTTATCTACTTAAAAATAATTGTAATATATAGTGGAACTATATGTAACTTTGTTCTGCTGCTTCCAAGTCTCCTGTAAATGCGTTATCGTATTTTCCTAACAAAAGAAAAACAAAAAAGAAAGAAGAAAAAAGGTATCTATGAAAAGAAAAGAACATAAAAGGAAAATAGTTTGGCACTTAATGAAAAACTTAAACATACTCCTACTATAAGATTCACCCATTCAAATTTTAGGTATTTACCTAAGAGAAACAAAAGTGTATGCCCACAGAAAAAAATGACATATGGATGTTCAGAGCTGCCTTATCTGTTAATATTCAAAACCTGCAAACAAACCAAATAACTCAAATGGGCATCAATACCAATAACTCAACTGTGTTATATCTATATAATGGAACACCATCCACCAATGAAAAGGAACTAATATATCCCACCACATGGATGAGTCTCAAAACAATCACACTGAGTGAAAGAAGCCAGAAAAGAACACACACTATAGAGCTCTAGAAAGTGCAAACCACTCTACAGTTCAGTTCAGTTGCTCAGTCGTGTCTGACTCTTTGCGACCCCATGAACTGCTGCACACCAAGCCTCCCTGTCCATCACCAACTTCCGGCGTCCACCCAAACCCATGTCCATCGAGTCAGTGATGCCATCCAACCATCTCGTCCTCTGTCGTCCCCTTCTCCTCCTGCCCTCAATCTTTCCCAGCATCAGGGTCTTTTCAAATGAGTCAGCTCTTCCCATGAGGTGGCCAAAGTATTGGAGTTTCAGCTTCAGCATCAGTCCTACCAATGAACACCCAGGACCTTTAGGATTGACTGGTTGGATCTCCTTGCAGTCCAAGGGACTCTCAAGAGTCTTCTCCAACACCACAGTTCAAAAGCATCAATTCTTTGGTGCTCAGCTTTTTTTATAGTCCAAGTCTCACATCCATACACCACCACTGGAAAAAACATAGCCTTGATTAGATGGATCTTTGTTGGCAAGGTAATGTCTCTGCTTTTTAATATGCTGTCTAAATTGGTCATAACTTTTCTTCCAAGGAGTAAGCATCTTTTAATTTCATGGCTGCAATCACTATCTGCAGTGATTTTGGAGACCCCAAAAATAAAGTCAGCCACTGTTGCCACTGTTTCCCCATTTATTTGCCATGAAGTGATGGGACCAGATGCCATGATCTTAGTTTTCTGAATGTTGAGCTTTAAGCCAACATTTTCACTCTCCGCTTTCACTTTCATCAAGAGGCTCTTTAGCTCCTCTTCACTTTCTGCCATAAGGGTGGTGTCATCTGCATATCTGAGGTTATTGATATTTCTCCCAGCAATCTTGATTCCAGCTTGTGCTTCCTCCAGCCCAGCGTTTCTTATGATGTACTCTGCATATAAGTTAAATAGGCAGGGTGACAATATACAGCCTTGACATACTCTTTTCCTATTTGGAACCAGTCTGTTGTTCCCTGTCCAGTTCTAACTGTTGCTTCCTGACCTGCATACAGACTTCTCAAGAGGCAGGTCAGGTGGTCTGGTATTCCCATCTCTTTCAGAATTTTCCACAGTTTATTGTGATCCACACAGTCAAAGGCTTTGGCATAGTCAATAAAGCAGAAATAGATGTTTTTTTGGAACTCTCTTGCTTTTTCAATGATCCAACGGATGTTGGCAATTTGATCTCTGGTTCCTCTGCCTTTTCTAAAACCAGCTTGAATATCTGGAAGTTCACGGTTCACATATTGCTGAAGCCTGACTTGGAGAATTTTAAGATTTACTTTACTAGTGTGTGAGATGAGTGCAATTGTGCAGTAGTTTAAGCATTCTTTGGCATTGCCTTTCTTTGGGATTGGAATGAAAACTGACCTTTTCCAGTCCTGTGGCCACTGCTGAGTTTTCCAAACTTGCTGGCATATTGAGTGCAGCACTTTCACAGCATCATCTTTCAGGATTTGAAATAGCTCAACTAGAATTCCATCACCTCCACTAGCTTTGTTCATAGTGATGCTTCCTAAGGCCCACTTGACTTCACATTCCAGGATGTCCGGCTCTAGGTGAGTGATCACACCATTGTGATCATCTGGGTTGTGAAGATCTTTTTTGTACAGTTCTTCTGTGTATTCTTGCCACCTTTTCTTAATATCTTCTGCTTCTGTTACGTCCATACCATTTCTGTCCTTGATTGTGCCCATCTTTGCATGAAATGTTCCTTTGGTATCTCTAATTTTCTTTTTTTTTTTTTGGTATCTCTAATTTTCTTGAAGAGATTTCTAGTCTTTCCCATTCTATTGTTTTCCTCTATTTCTTTGCATTGATCGCTGAGGAAGGCTTTCTTTTCTCTCCTTGCTATTCTTTGGAACTCTGCATTCAAATGGGAATATCTTTCTTTTTCTCCTTTGCTTTTTGCTTCTCTTCTTTTCACAGCTATTTGTAAGGCCTCCTCAGACAGCCATTTTTCTTTTTTGCATTGCTTTTTCTTGGGGATGGTCTTGATTCCTGTCTCCTGTACAATGTCACGAACCTCTGTCCATAGTTCATCAGGCACTCTGTCTATCAAATCTAGTCCCTTAAATCTATTTCTCACTTCCACTGTATAATCATAAGGGATTTGATTTAGGTCATACCTGAATGGTCTAGTGGTTTTCCCTACTTTCTTCAATTTAAGTCTGAATTTGACAATAAGGAGTTCATGATCTGAGCCACAGTCAGCTCCCGGTCTTGTTTTTCTCTATAGTTTTTGCTGTATAGTGGCAGCAAACAAATCAGTGGCTGCCAAGCATCAAAGAAGGTTAGAGGGGTTGGGATGGAGGGATTACAAAAAGCATGTGAAAATATTTGGGAGTGACTGATTGACAAGTTTGATTGTGGTGATGGTTTCACAGGTGTACATATATGCCCAAACTTTTCCAATTGTATACTTTAGTATGTGCAGTTATTGTAAGTCAAAAACTGTTAATAAAGAAAGTTGCATGATATTATGCCAATAAAATGAAAAAGTGAACTGAGTAGCGACTGCATCGTAGGTAGGAAGCTTTCTTTTTCTTAACTTCAGCAAAGTCTGATAATGGACACTGTGAGTTTCTATGGATGATATTTATGTAACATACTCTGTAGTAGGAGAGAGGTCTAAGTACTACAGTGCCTAATGCTTCCTCCATTTTTCATATTGCCAAATACACAGACTTTTTATTCAACTATTGAGTGGATAATATTTAGGCAATGAATTTTTATTGTTTGCTTTGTTTTCCTCAGCTTCTTATTTACTTTTATGTGGTAATTCTAAACCTTCCTTATATGGAAGCATCCTTATGAATGGTATAAAAGATTAGTAAAAAATGTAATGAGACTTTTTTAGCTTCTTTAAAAACTTTTAATTTTAGAATAGTTTTAGACTTACAGAAAATTTGCAAAGGTATTACAGTATCCACGTATCTGCACATAGGATACTCCAGTATCATCATCTGATAATTCTATAGTGCATGTGTCACAACTAATAAACTTATATAAACTACATTATTTTTAACTAGACTCCAAATTTTATTCAGATTTCCTTAATTTTTACTTATTATCCTTTTTTTCTGTTCCAGGATATCACATTGCATTTAATCATCAGGACTCCTTAAGATCCTCTTGACGGTGACAACTTTTCAGATTGTTCTTATTTTTGATGAACTTGACAGTTTTGAGGACTATCTAGGAATATCTATCACATACTTGGTAGAAGGGCCCTCAGTTTGGGTATGTCTGATGTGTCTAGTTTTTAGGGGCAAGGTATTCAGCTTATACTGATCCCACTTCTCTCATTCAAACTTGGAGACCCTAGGAATTAACAACAGTGTCTTAAAAGAGAATGTTAATAATGTTGTTAAGTGGATATGATTTAGAACTATCACCACAAAGGTGAAAACACCCAGACACCCAGGTTTCTGGTCTATATTGCTCCCATTTATTCAATTACTTTTCCATGAGGTTATAAATGTTATTTCCTAAAAGCAACAGAGCTCAAACCTTATTGATAAAGCTATGTTATCAATTAGTTCAATGATTTTCACAGTGCTATTAAATATTTCTTAAACAAATTAATGTGTATGAAATTTAATTAAAAATATGAAAGGGCACATATAACACCTCATGTTCAAAGGAGAATGTGGGGAGAGAGAATGTTGTAAAATCAAAGTTTGGAGATTGCCGCTAGAAGAGGTCTGAGAATGGTGTGCAGCCTCTTGAGACAGAGTCAGAATCACAAGGTTTCCTTATGTAGCTTTGTCTAGTCCTTCTCTTCTTCAAAGAGGGACTCACATTTTTACACACATATATTCTCGTATTTCTTCATGTATTAGGCATTACACATGGTATGGGTGTACTTATTCTGAGAAAGTTCATACTGTTGTCTGACACCTGAAAACTGACACTAAGAGCTAACCATTTCTACACTGATGTTCCCCCAACAGGAATGGCCTGAGCTTACACATGTGTATCATCTTTACTCTGTCAGAATCCTGATGTAAACTACAAACATTTGATTAATGTATATATTATGTTGGGGCTTGCCAGGTGACATAGTGGTAAAGAATGTGCTTGCCAATGCAGGAGACTTGAGTTCCATCCCTGGAACGGGAAGATTCCCTGGAGGAGGAAACGGCAACCTGCTCTAGTACTCTTGCCTGGGAAATCTCACGAACAGGGGACCCTGGCAGGCTACAGTTCATGGGGTTGCAGAGTCAGACACAACTGAGCCCAAGTACATATATTATGTTACAATTAATTTATGATATCATGAATCAGAATCTGAGTATTTCAAACAAATTACAGAAATACATAATACTTTAAAAGGGAAAAACTGCTCCAAAGGCCTATAAAATGGAGCCTGCAAGCATCATGGTATGCACTTAAGGTACCATAAAGTACACTGTGTGTGTATGTGCAGGTGCTCAGTGGTATCTGACTGTTTGTGACCCCACTGACTGCAGCCTGCAGGCTCCTCTGTCCAAGGGATTTTCCAGGCAAGAATACTGGAGTAGGATGCCATTTCCTACTCTAGAGGATCTTCCTGACCCAGGGATCAAACCTGAGTCTGTTGAGTCTTCTGTATTGGCAGGCAATTCTTTACCACTGTGCCACCTGGGAAGCCCATAAAGCACAATTTCACTACGAGAATACAATTTCACTATATCATAAGTGCGACCTAAAACTCACACATGAACCATAGGGAACAAAAAAAATTTTTGGCACTAATCATTTCAGACTTAGAGAAGAGATTTTGGAAGCCAAGGCCTCTTAGAAAACTGACTGAAGAAGTTTGAGCTGATGTTTTGTCTTTTAGCAATAATTACTGTATAGATGGGCCTTCCCTTGTGGCTCAGCTGGTAAAGAATCTGCCTGCAATGTGGGAGACCTGTGTTTGATCCCTGGACTGGGAAGACCCCCTAGAGAAGGGAAAGGCTACCCACTCCAGTATTCTGGCCTGGAGAATTCCATGAACTTGTATAGTCCATGGGGTCTCAAAGAGTCGGACACAACAAAGCGACTTTCACTTCACTGTAAAGATAAGGAAGGTAGTGCAATTCATTCCACACTTTTTTCAGATGCTTAGGTGTAGTTGATTTTCAATATGTCATTGTTGCTATTATTCCTTCTAGAAAGTAATGAATTTCCTAGCATTTCCTCTGTTCCTTCACAGTATGTACAAAGCAGAAAGACAAACCATTAGGTATTTGACCAAAGAAAGGTCAACAGAAAGATTTCTACTTGACACTTTGCTGGCATTTTCAGATTACTTCACAATTTCATGCACAACCATAAATCATTAGGTAATTAGCTTGGATTTTGAAAGACAGTGTGCTTTAAAACATCTCTCCCAGAATTGCTAGGGTAGAGATAAGGGCCTGAGGAAGTCAGCTAGCTTCTCACCATTGGCAGCCATAGGCCTTGAACAAGAGTGAGTAGCAGGAAAAGAAGGGAGAACAATAAAAAGCTGTGAGCATTTGAGAGGGCCTGCATTTGACTGCTGGGTCAATTAACAGGGGTAATAGACTCTCTGGAGAAGCCTGTAAACACAGAGTTCTAGTGTCTAACAGTAAGCGTGGTGTAAGAAACCTACAGAACCACAAGTTCTCACTGACTGCCTCCTAGAAGATTGCCTCAGGTGGACTTGGGGCCCACTGATGACAGGTGCTCCATGACCCAGGCCTGTGGTCTTCAGACTCTTTTTCTTTAAGATGAAAAATACTTTCATCAAATGAAAGCACACATAGAAACTTTATATGTTTAAATAAACAATACAGATTAATGAGTAACTCCTCCGTATGAACTGTTGACCATAGCTCTACCCACTCATAGTATCCCACCTCCCCACCTTCTTCCACACCTCAAGAGGTTTCTGGAAAACTCTAGTACTTCAAAAACAAAGTCTGACAAACCTCTCACTACTCTTTTGCAAATTTCCATCTTTTTTAGCTACCAAATTTTAACTCATCTGCTATAAGAAGTTCTATATATGGGCTTCCCTCATAGCTCATAGTGAGTAAAAGAGGTAAAGAATTTGCCTGCAATGCGGGAGACCTGGGTTCGATCCCTTCGTTGGGAAGATCCCCTGGAGGAGGAAATGGCAACTCACTCCAGTATTCTTGCCCAGAGAATCCCATGGACAGAGGAGCCTGGCAGGCTACAGTCCATGGGGTCACAAGAGTCACACACAACTTAGTGACTATATGTATGCATATATGTATTGTAGTTATACGGGAAACACAGGATTTTGGAAGTCTTAACTACCTCATTATGATGTTGAGAGCCCATTGGCTTGGTGTTCTGGGTCAATATCAGTTCCACAGCTAAATAATAAGAATTTACTGTCCCATCTCATCACCTGTCCAAGAATGCTTTCTCTTTTGTAAAATGTGGTGATGAAAAGAAAAATATTAAGCACTTAGAAGCTATATATAATAAGGGACTCACCTCCTTCCCAATCTCTTTCTTTCAACTTGCATGTGAATATGTATGCATGCTTAGGTTAAGACCCTTTAGAAAGTAAAACACATTCAAAATCTAAATTCTGCTGAGTTGAAGCCATATGGACTACCTAGTTAGTAACTTGGAATAGGACTCTATAGTACAAAATTTTCTTTTTATATCCTAGAATCTCTTCATTATGACTTCTAAATAACTTAACAACTTGGCAATTGAAGATAATAAAATTATTTATAATCATTTAATACTTTTTTCCTTCTTTTAACTTTATTTTCTTTTTTTCTTTTTATTTCTTTTAACTTTATTAACAAGCTAACATTTGTGGATAAACTTACAACAAAAAGTAAATGAAAAAGTAAACAGTGAATAAGAAGAGAAAATGTTACAATAGTTAGCTCATCTTTTTTCTAAGAGGAAATAAAGTCTAACCTAGCTCAGAGCGCTGACCAAAAAACAATACATTAAAGATGTCTTATTTGCTAACAGTTGGAACCAGAGAACAGTTACCAATATCCACTGGATCACAGAAAAAGCAGAAAAACTCCAGAAAAACATTTGCTTCATTGACTACCCTAAAGCCTTTGACTGTGTGGATCACAACAAGCTGTGGAAATTTTATAAGAGATGGGAATACCAGACCACCTTACCTGCCTCCTAAGAAACCTGTATGCAGGTAAAGAAGTAACAGTTAGAACCAGACATGGAACAACAAACTGGGTCCAAATTGGGAAAGGAGTATGTCAGACTGTACACTATCACCCTGCTTACTTAACTTATATGCAGAGTACATCATTCTGAATGCCAAGCTGGATGAAGCACAAACTGGAATCAAGACTGCCGGGAGAAATATTAATAATCTCAGATATGCAGATAACACTGCCCTTATGGCAAAAAGTGAAGAGGAACTAAAGAGCCTCTTGATGAAGCTGAAAGAAGGTAGTGAAAAGCTGGCTTAAAACTTGACATTCAAAAATCTAAGATCATGGCATCTAGTCCCATCACTTCATGGCAAACAGACAGGAAACAATGGAAACAGTGACAGACTTAATTTTCTTGGGCTCCAAAATCACTGCAGACAGTGACTGCGGCCACAAAATTAAAAGACGCTTGCTCCTTGGAAGAAAAGCTATGACAAATCTAGGCAGTGTATTAAAAAGCAGAGATATTACTTTGCCAACAAAGTCCATATAGTCAAAGCTATGGTTTTTCCAGTAGTCATGTACAGATATGAGAGTTGGACCATAAATAAAGCTGAGCACTGAAGAATTGATGCTTTTGAACTGTGGTGTTGGAGAAGACTCTTGAGAGTCCCTTGGACTGCAAGGAGATCAAACCAGTCAGTCTGAAAAGAAATCAACCCTGAATATTTACTGGAAGGACTGAAGCTGAGGCTGAAACTCCAATACTTTGGCCACCTGATGTGAAGAGCTGACTCATTGGAAAAGACTCTGATGCTGGGAAAGATTGAAGGCAGGAGGAGAAGGGGACAACAGAGGATGAGATGGTTGGATGGTATCACCAACTAAATGGAGATGAGTTTGAGGAAACTCTGGGAGATGGTGAAGGACAGGGAAACCTGGCGTGCTGCAGTCCATGGGGTCACAAAGAGTCAGACACTACTTAGCAGTTGAACAACAAGAAAAACAAGGAAAATCAATATCTTATATAGAAGTTTTCCTTATTTGTGGGGGAGGACAAAGCTTAGGAATAATTAAATTCACAGAAATCACTAAGATAATTATCCATATCATGAGAAAATATTTTCATATATTTTAAAGGTTTCTTGCTATGTTTTTTAAGACTTTGAAGTATCCTGATAAGTAAAAATGATTTAAATTCATTTGTGGAAAAAAATTTACTAGCTATATATACAATAGGATCAAAATAAGCAACTTAAGAGGACAAAAACAAGTTTATTATAATCTCAGATGGGAGTCTCAATTTGGGGTACAGTCTGAGTTTCTTTTCGAAGAAGGCAGTATGGTTTGGAAAGAAGATAGTTTCTTTTTAAATGCTGGCAAAATATACATAACATGAAATTTACCATTCTAACCATTAAAACAATTTTTTATTGACATATTCTTGACCTACAAATTATATTAGTTTCAGTTATATAACATAGTGATTTAATATTTTTATGGATTGTATTCCATGTAAATTTATAAATTAAAAAATATTAGCTATATTTGCTGTGTTGTCACTGTGTGTTGTGCATTTTTAAGGTTAAAGTCCTCCTGGATCGGAGTGGTCAATTTTGTCTGTGTCACTATTCTTCTATGCTCAGACTTAGATCATTCCTCTTTTGTGTAGTAAAATAACACAAAAATTTAAACTAATTTTAACATTTTTAAGTGGACTTTAGTGGTTTCAGGTATATTCACATTGTTGTGCAACCATCACTGCTCTCCAGTTCTAGAACTTTTTCTTCATCCCATACTGAAACTCCATACCCTTTAAACCATAATTCCCGATTCCCTCTTTCCCTTAGCCCCTGGTAACCTCTACTCCACTTGCTATGAATTTTACTGTTCTAGGTATCTAAGATAAGTGTAATCAGACAATGTTGTCTTTTTGTGTCTGTCTTGTTTCTGTGAGCATGTGTCTTCCAGGGTCATCCATGCTACAGAACATATCAGAACACTCCTCAGTCTTAAGACTAAGAACTGTTCCACTGTGTATACTTTCCAGGTTTTGATCCTTCATTCATCTGTCAATGGATATTTGTGTTGTTTCCACCTTTTGTGAATGATGCTACTGTGAATGCTGGCATGCACATATCTGTTTGAGTTCCCACTTTTAATTCTTTTTGGTTATATCCAGAGGTGGCTTTCCTGGTGGCTCAGAGGGTAAAGAATCTGCCTGCAATGCAGGAGACCCAGGTTTGATCCCTGGGTTAGAAAGATCCCCTGGAGAAGGAAAGGAAACCTACTCTAGTATTCTCGCCTGAAGAATCCCATGGACAGAGGAGCCTGGTGGGCTAAAGTCCGTGGGGTCACAAAGAGTTGGAGGTGAACATGACTGAGCAACTTTCACTTACTCACTTCACCCAGAAGTGGAATTGCTGGATCATTTAAGTAAGTTCATAAGAGGCTAGATTTGAAGAGCAATCTGGTTTCAAATTTAGCCTCAAGTTCTAGCAGATCAATGAGGCAATATACCATGGTGGCAATATACCATGGTGGTGCACTCAATATGCCAGCAAATTTGGAAAGCTCAACAGTGGCCACAGGACTGAAAACCAATTTTTCATACCAATCCCAAAGAAAGGCAATGCCAAAGAATGTTCACTGCCACACAATTGCCCTCATCTCACATGTTAGCAAAGTAATGCTCAAAATTCTCCAAGCCAGGCTTCAACAGTATGCAAACCATGAACTTCCAGATGTTCAAGCTGGATTTAGAAAAGGCAGAGGAACCAGAGATCAAATTGCCATCATCTGTTGGGTCATCAAAAAAGCATGAGAGTTCCAGAGAAACATCTACTTTTGCTTTATTGATTATGCCAAAGCATTTGACTGTGTGGATCATAATAAACCATGGAAAATTCTTAAAGAGATGGGAATATCAGACCACCTTACCTGCCTCCTGAGAAATCTGTATGCAGGTAAAGAAGTAACAGTTAGATCCGGACATGGAACAACAAACTGGTTCTAAATTGGGAAAAGAGTATGTCAGGCTGCATACTGTCACCCTGCTTATTTAACTTATATGCAGAGTACAACATTTCGAATGCCAAGCTGGATGAAGCACAAACTGGAATCAAGACTGCCGGGAGAAATATTAATAATCTCAGATATGCAGATAACACTGCCCTTATGGCAAAAAGTGAAGAGGAACTAAAGAGCCTCTTGATGAAGCTGAAAGAGGGGAGTGAAAAAGCTGGCTTAAAACTTGACATTCAAAAATCTAAGATCATGGCATCTAGTCCCATCACTTCATGGCAAATAGACAGGAAACAATGGAAACAGTGACAGACTTAATTTTCTTGGGCTCCAAAATCACTGCAGACAGTGACTGCAGCCATGAAATTAAAAGACATTTGCTCCTTGGAAGAAAAGCTATGACCAACCTAGACAGCATATTAAAAAGCAGAGATATTACCTTGCTAACAAAGGTCTGTCTAGTCAAAACTATGGTTTTTCCAGTAGTCATGTATAGATGTGAGATTGGACTATAAAGAAAGCTGAGCACCAAAGAATTGATGCTTTTGAACTGTGGTGTTGGAGAAGACTCTTGAGAGTCCCTTGGACTGCAAGGAGATCCAACCAGTCAATTCTGGAGGAAATCAGTCCCGAACATTCATTGGAAGGACTGATGCTGAAGCTGAAACTCCAATACTTTGGCCACCTGATACAAAGAACTGACTCATTTGAAAAGACTCTGATGCTGGGAAAGATTGAAGGCAGGAGGAGAAGGGGACAACTGAGGATTAGATGGTTGGATGGCATCACTGACTGGATGCACATGAGTTTGAGTAAGCTCTGGGAGTTGGTGATGGGTAGGGAAGCCTGGCTTGCTGCTGTCCATGGGGTCGCAGAGTCAGACACGACTGAGCGACTGAACTGAACTGAACCATGGGGGTTACATGGATGAGCGAGAGGGCTGACTGTCTGGGTCCAGGTTCTGGCTTCACTGCTTCCTAGCTATTACTCAACCTCCCTGTGCTTCAGTTTACACATCTGTGAAACAGGAGAATAAATATGCAACTTTCACTGGGTTCTTGTAAAGATTAGTTTTTCTTATTCATCTGTTCCATTATTACACCTAAAATAATGACTTATGAATGGCTTCAGGGGGTCTATGAACCCCTCAATATTGTACATAAATCTTAGTGTACAAGTGCATTTGCAGATTTTTGGGAAAATTTACAGTGGTTTATTTTTCCCTTTCTTAGATTCTCAATGGGCCCTTGATCTATCAAATGGGGAAAAACACTATTCTAAAAGGAGTTAGTGGCCTATAACTTAACACCAAGGCTTATGCATGTGAGCTTGATTAAGCAAGCTTGTAAAATGTCTCATGATGCTTTGGGATGAGGTATTATCTATATTACCTTTGTTTTCCTAATTAAATTGCAGCCAAGGAATTTCCCTCGTAGAAATTCCCTTTCTGTTCCCAACTATTAACAAATAGTTTTAAGAACAGGGAGGGCAGAAAGAAAAAGATCAAAAGTATTTCTAATTCTACATATAAAGAGAAAGATATTTAACACAGACACACCAAAACATATGTGTGTGTGTATGTATTGGTGTGCATCTGTGTGTGTAATATAATTAACCTCACTTCTTGGGGCTTAATTTAATAAAGTAGTCCACAGCTTAATATAATATACCAACTTACTTATTAATTCTCCAAGTAGTATAAATATAATGTAAGGGACTTCAGAGGAAGACCAACAAAATGCATCATATCAGAAACAGAAATGATGATAAAGAAAAGCCCATGGTTGTTGCAACAAAATAGCTCAGACTCTTCAAAGAATAAAGCTGTGATGGAAACCCATCTTTCATAATCAGCAAAGGGCCTTTTTAAAGGTTCTCCACTGATGTGGTATAGCTGAACCTCCCTTAATAATTATTCCTTAGATTTGCATACAACTTTTAACATTTCAAAGAGCTTTCACAGGCTTAATTCTAAAATCAACATGGGCTTTCTCTGCTTCCCCAGGGGCTTGCAGGTGTTCATGCCTCCTCATAGTAGGACAGCTTGGAAGCCTGCTGCATTGGCATACCAGGCCCAAACCAGTAGCAGAGTAAAACTCCATAGCTGTTGTACAGATCTTTATCCACTGATCCTAAATCCTCCTCTTGAACAATATTAGTGAAGCAAAACTAGATGGTAGCAAGCCTAAACTAAAAAAATCCAGAAAAGAGCACTTCAGGCCTTGAAACTCTTCTATATCACAGTCATCCAAACACTACTCAACAAATATTTATTGACTGTCTAATGAGGGCCAGGCATTGTTCTACTGCTGAGTATGCTGCAGTTAACCAATCAATGCCTTTGATAATGGAGAGCAGATGTTTTAGTAGAGGAGAGTAGATATTTTAGTAGGGGAAGAGAGAAAATAAACAAATATGTGTATAATATATTAGCTGACATAAAGGGCTATGGTATGTTTAAGGGGTACCCAATGTGGGACAGAATGGTAGGATGTGAGGTTCCAGAAAGAGCCTGGTGCCCAACTCCATAGAACCTTATAGCTCCTGTAAGGAGTTTGGTTTTTACTTAGAGTGAGAAGAAAAGGAGCCATTGAAGGGTTTGAAGCAGAAGGGCAACATGATCAAATTTACATCTTGGAAATATTGTCTGCGTGCTGTGCTGAGAACAGACTGAAGTGAGTAGTATGCGAGATGCCATGTTATGTGTTAGTCGCTCAGTCGTGTCCAACTCTTTGTGACCCCATGTACTGTAGCCTGCCGGGCTCCTCTGCTCATGAGATTCTCCAGGCAAGAGTACTTGAGTGAGTTGCCATTTCCTTCTCCAGGGGGTCTTCCCAACCCAGGGACTGAACCTGGATTTTTTACCATTTGAGTCACCAAGGAAGCCCATGGCAGATAGCTATTGCAATAATCCAAGTAAGGACAATAGTAATATTTCCCTCATGCCCCTTTTCAGTCAAAACCCACCCCCTTCCTCCAGTAAACTACTGATTTGATTTTTTTTTATCACTGTAGATTAGTTTTGCTGGTTCTAGAGCTTCATACAAAGGGAAGATGATGGGGTAATGGAGAGGAGGGGTTGGGAGGATATCTGAAGGCTGGGTATGCAAGGAGGTGGATGCTGCGTTCACCAATGAGAAAGAATACATTTTATTGTTCCCTCTTTGTTGGCTAGTGGTTTACATGATATTTTGAGCTATAAAAAATCTGTTAACTGCTGTGGATTAGGCTGTATCATGCCACAGGGTTCTAGAATTTATAGACAGATGTCTGAGCAGAAATGAGACCTGTTGGATGCCCTACCCTCTTTAGGTGGGGACCTCTTTAAAGCTTGGTTCCACAATCACCATCTGTGTAGTGGGTGTACAGAACTCTCATGGCACTGGAGTGTTCATAGCTTTTCCTGTATTTTAACTCTTCCTTTCATGTGTGTGTGTGTGTTAAGTCGCTGTGGTTGTGTCCAACTCAGTGCGACCCTATGGACTGCAGCCTGCTAGGCTCCTCTGTCCAAGGAATTCTCCAGGCAAGAATATTAGAGTGGGTTGTCATGCCCTCCCCCAGGGGATCTTCCCAACCCAGGGATCGAACCCAGGTCTCCTGCATCTTCCACATCAGAGGCGGATTCTTTACCACTGAGCCACGAGGGAAGCCCCAACTCTCCTCTGCACCACACGCAATTAAATACCAAGGCATATATATTTAACGAGCTGTCACCCCAGAGTAACCATTTACCCTCACCTCACAAAAGATCAGCAAAGTCTCCTTATAGTTTCACACCTATACATCTCTATAACGCTGATTTAATGACACCCTTTAAAAACTGGAAAAGAGTAACAGTAATTGAATTTTTGAAATATATACTTGGAATAATCATTTACAAGCATTTTTTGTGTCTTTATCTTTTACCTTATGATATAGATTTCATTTCAAGCAGTAGAAAAAGATATTGATTAGTTTATCGTGACTCTAAGCAACTATTTACAGTAAGTCCCCCCTGCAAGTTGTGAACTTTCAAAGATGTTTCTCATGTCCAATCATGTAAGTCAGTTCACATGTCTGGTATATATCATCACTTGTGTGCGTTCTCTACAAGTGGCTGTGCTTTACTATACAATACTACATAGAGTACAGTGTCTTTATTTCAAGCCAATGATGTCTGGAAGCAAGTGTAAAAGCAGAGGTGATATAGCTGGTACTGTACCATACTTTTCAAGATACTGTACTGTAAGATTAAAAATGTTTTATTTTTTGTGTTTGTTTTTAATGGATTTGTTGTGTGAAAAGCATTATAAACCTATTACAGTACAGCACTATATAGCCAATTGTATTAGTTGGGTACCCAGGCTATCTTCGTTGGATTTACTAACAAACTGGACTTAAAAATGCACTCTCAGAATGGAACCTGTTCATATGTAGGGGATTTACTGTATTTTTAAAAGTCTGAATAAGTTTTGATTGCCTGAAGTGATTAACATATCGAATGAAAAGGCAATGGGCACAACATTTAACCTGTAACCAACTTCAGAGCCTAGTATAATATTAAAAAAATCTTATATATATATATGTTGATTATATTTCAATAAAACTAGAAAAGTTATGTAATTTGAGACAGTTAAATGTAATAATTTTTTAGTACATTCAAGCCTTAAGTAACTAAACATCACCATTAGTATACACAATTTGAGTGTATTCTATAAATAGAGCCCTGTTTTAGTTATTAAGTGTTAAGAAATGAATAGAGTATGAGTCATGCTTTTGAGGATATTATCATTTCTTCACCAAAATGAACCAAATTGGCAAAGTGTCTACAATGAACATGGATTTTCATATTATTCATTTTATGAAAATAAGAAATACGATCAACTTGTGGTACTCTTATCATGTGAGGTGGAAACAAGGTAAAAATTTATAAACTCTGATTTGCAAGTTGATAATAGTAGGTACTAGATTTTTCAATAATCAGTTGGGACTCTGGTTGCCAGTGTCCATATCTAGTCATGCAAACTCAGTATTTAAAAAGAAAAGTCTGTAATTTTCTTAGAAAAACACAACCCATTTTTAGAGAAGCACAAAGTAAAAAGTGCCATTAAGCCTTCTAAAGGGTTTGAAGACCATGACTGCAAAGAGGGTTTGGCTATTGGAAAAAGTATTCTATAGTTTTTCATGACACCACCACTAACTACCTTCCCAGATGCAGTGCATTTTGGTAAAAGGTCAATTCTGCATTGTGGCCATGAAGCTATTTAGCAGCTTATAGTGAGTAGGGGGCTTCGTTACTCAGCAGTAGCGAATCTGCCAGCAATGCACGAGCCGCAGGAGATGTGGGTTCAATCCCTGGGTTGGGAAGGTCCCCTGGAGGAGGGTATGACAACTCACTCCAGTATTCTCGCCTGGAGAATCCCACGGACAGAGGAGCCTGGCAGGCTATAGTCCATAGGGTCTCAAAGAGTCGGACACGACTGAAACGACTTAGCATGCATCCACACAGTGAGTAGGAAGGCAGCATCAGGGCCTTAGGGATGTTGAAGGAGGATGGTTCAAGGTCAAGGCAAACCACATGGTATACTTCTCTACTTGAAGTGAAATTAAGTTAAAATGAGTACTCTGGGATTACCCTAGAGAGGAAAAAATGGTCAGAGAAGAGAACCCCATAGCTGTATATGGAAGAGACAAAGGGTGGACATGATTATAATTGTGGTAGGGGTATGGAGTTACCCTGGGGAGGTGGAAAGTGTACACCTGTTGGAATGGGATGCAGACCTATATATATGGGATGATTGCTTGGTTATGAGCCTCATATACATTTTTAACACCAAGCATAGCATCTTCTTTTCTCCTCCAAATCACTTCCTATAAACATTACCGAAGCTTTTACAAGGATGAACACTCTGCATTCATAACTTAAGGAGGGCTCTGAAATGAATAAATAATCCACTATGGAGCCATACTTTCTTGTATTTAAAAAAAATGCTGAACCAGGAATATTAAAATAATGAGTCTGCTTACTTACCTTCACCAGTGCAGCTTGAACTACTGATTCGCTTTCTGTATCTAAGGCAGACGTAGCCTCATCTAAGATCAGAATCTTCGGGTTTCGAACTAAAGCTCGAGCAATTGCGATTCTCTGTTTCTGTCCTCCACTCATTTGAGCTCCTTTTTCCCCTACCAAGGTATTAAATTTCTAATGAAAATTAGGAAACAAAACAGAAACAGAAGGCCGCATGGTCAGATAATTAGAACAGGAAATGGCAGTCACAGTTGTGGATTTTTTTTCTCATTTATTTACTGATTGAACTTTTTATTTTGTTTTGGGGTATAGCCGATTAACAATGTTGTTAACAGTTCAGGCAAACAGCAAAGGGACTCAGCCATATATATGTGAATTCATTCTCCCCCAGATAGTTGTGTTTTAATGCCGGATTAATCACTGCTGCAGCCTGGATAGTATTTGATCTATGATTTGTTCTTTGTAAAAATAAACAACCATTTTAAAAAGAATCTATTGAAGAGAAGACCAAAGAAAAATTTGGCTAGGACTAAGAAAAATGAGGACATAGCATAACCTAGGATTTTAAGGAAGATTAACAATAATTTTAACCAATTTTCAAAGTTTTAAAGACACTTTTAAAATGCACTGGTATCTTTAATAGAAACACTGTAGTACAAATAATTTATTTAAAATGTTTATTAGTAATTTAATGTATTACCCATAATTTGCTTTACATTCTGAAAAATAGTATGAAAAAGGTTATTGCAAAAACAAACTTCTTCCTCAAAACGTTTTTTCAATCTTGGGAGACTTTTTGGGCCTTCTTTTACTTTTTTTTGATATACATGTCTTTAACAAAGTAGATATTGTTAGATATTTGAAGTTGGAGGTAATTTCTAGAACTAATGAAGCATAATTAGTAATATTCTATTGTGCTAAGTCCCTGATTCAAACTTCATTTCTTCAAGGACTTACTTTCAAATAATATTTCTAAACTTTTAACTTCTAGAGTTTGACCTTTACATTAAAAATGTGCATGCTAAGTCGCTTCATTCATGTCTGACTTTTTGCGACCCTATGGGCAATAGCCTGCCAAGCTCCTCTGTCCATGGGATTCTCCAGGCAAGAATACTGGAGTGGGTTTTAATGCCCCCCTCCAGGGGATCTTCCTGACCTAGGGATCAAACCTGTGCCTCTTGTGTCTAACCTGCATTGGCAAGGGGGTTCTTTACCACTAGCACCATCTGGAAAGCCCCACATTAAAAAAAAAAAAAGTATATATATATACACACACCTTATTGATGAATAATTTTTCATAATAAAATGCATCCATTTTAAAAGAATAGTTCTATGAGTTTTGAAAAATGCATGTATCCATGTTATTACCACCCAAATAAAAACAGAAAATTTCTATCATCCTAGAAAGGTTCCAAATGACCCTTTCCAGTCAAAACCCACACCTTGCCTCAGATACCACTGATTTGATATTTATCACTATAAATTAATTTTGCTGGTTCTACAATTTCATAAAAATAGAATCACAGAGTGTGCACTTACTTTTGAAGTTTGATGGCTTAAGTTTCACTTGGTCTAAGATTCATGGTAAATTATATGTGTATATAGCATGAGGTAAGGGCCACATTTCTTTTTTTTTAACACATGGATATCCAATTTTTCCAGCACCATTTGTTGAAAAGACTTTCCTCTCTCCCACTGAATTACACTGGCCTTGTCAAAAATCAGTTCACTAGGTATATGTGGGTCTATTTCTAGACTCTATGCTGTGTTCCACTGACTTACACCTCCATTGTTATGTCAACGTGTGTGTATGCTCAGTTGTGTCTGACCCTTTGTGACTCCATGGACTGTACCCTGTCAGGCTCCTCTGTCCTTGGAAATTTCCAGGCAAGAATACTGGAGTGGGTTGTCATTTTCTACTCCGGGGTCTTTCCAACCCAGGGATCGAACCTGCATCTCCTATGTGTCTTGCACTGCCATCGCGCCACCTGGGAAACCCGCTGTTAGGTAATTATCACTGTCTTAATTGCTGTCTTAAAATTAACTATTGTAGGTCTTCCAGTTTTGCTGCTCTTTTTCCAAAATTGTTTGACTATGATTGGTCCTTTAGATTCCTAAATAAATTTTTAATCAGCTTGTTGACTTCTGCACATGAAAAAGACAGCTGAGATTTTGATTGAAATAGCATTAAATTTATAGATTGATTTGGGGAGAATGCATATGTGTAAAAATATTCAATCTCTAAATCAATGAATAAGATACATCTTATTTATTATATTTAGATATTCTTTAATTTCTCTAAGCAGTTTTCTATAGTTTTCACATAGAAGATTTACAGATCTTTCATTATATTTATTCTACTTTATATTTTTAATGCTATTGTGAATGCCACTTTTAATTTCATTTGTAGTTGTTGCTACTATTCTGAGAACCAGTTTATTTTTTCCATAGTTATACGTCTTACTAAGGTTACCTATCCACTTCTATTTGAGTGAGTTTTTGTGGTCTGTGTCTTTCAGGGAATAGAACCTCTTCTATATTGTCAACATTATAGGCATATCTTTGTTCATAGTATTCCTATATCAACCTTTTAATGTCTTTGGGATTAATAATGATGTACCTTCTTTGATCCCTGATATTTGTAATTTCTCTTCTCTTTTTTGTTTCTTCGTCAGGCTTGCTATAGTTTTACTGATTTTATTGATCTTTTTAAGGAAACAGCTTTTAGTTTCACAGTGACTGTTTCTAATGTTTTATGTTTTTAATTTCACTGTTTTCTGCTCTAGTCTATATTATTTCTCTTCTACTTGTTTTGTGTTTTATTTGCTCTTCTTACTCTAGTTTCTCAAGATGCAAACTCGGTTAATGGATTTTAGATCTTTTCCTTTTCTAAAGTAAGCGCTTGATGCTGTAAGTTTCTCTTCAAGCAGTTGATCCTTGAACAACGTAGGTGCTAGGGACACCAACCCCCATCCAGTCAAAAATCCAAGTATAGCTTTACCATCAGTCCTCTGTGTCCACATCCTTGAATTCCACCAGCTGGGGGTCATGTAGTACTACAGTATGTATTTTTTGGAAAAGATTCCTGTATAAGTGAATATGTACAGTTCAAACCCATGTTGTTGAAAGATCAAGTGTATTCCACAAATACAGATACCTTGTATTGTCATTTTTATTTACTTCAAAAGTTTTTAATTTTTCTTGAAACTTCCTATTTGTGCCATATATTATTTAGAAGTAGGTCCTTTAATTTTCAAATATTTGTGGATTTTCCAGGTATATTTCTGTTATTGATGTCTATGTTTTAATTCTATTGTGGCCCAAGGACATACTTGTATGTTTCCTTTGAAATTATAAGCATTTTTTCTTTCAATGTCGAAAATATTGTTTATCTCAGTGAACATTCCACATGCACTTAAGAAAAATGTTTTATGCTGTTATTGAGTGAAACTGTCTATAAATATCAGTTATATCTAGTTGGATGATAGTATTGTTGAGGTTATCTATATCCTTAGATCTTTTGCCTACTTGGTCTAGCAAGTATTAGAGCCTTCAGCTAAAATTGTGGATTTGCCTGTTTCTCCTTTCAGATGTATTGTTTTTGCTTCATGCATTTTGAAATTTTTTTTGAAACTTTTAAAAAAGACTTCTTTTTTATAGATTAAAAAAAAATAGTGTTATTTATTTGGCCGTGCTGGGTCTTCTTTGCTGTGTGGGCTTTTCTTTGGTTGCAGTGTGCAGGCTTCTCACAGTGGTGGCTTCTCCTGTTGCTGATCATGGGCTCTAGGGCACATGGGCTTCAGTATTTCCGGCGGGAGGGCTCAGTAGTTCTATAGTACAGGCTCAGTAGTTGTGGTGAGTGGGTTTAGTTGCTTCGAGTCATGTGGGATCCTCACGGACCAGGGATTAAACCTGGGTCTCCTGCATTGGCAGGTGGATTCTTTACCACTGAGCCACCAGGGAAGCCCTAAAGATTTTTTTTGATGTGGACCATTTTTAAAGTCTTTATTGAATTTGTTGTAATATTGCTTCTTCTTCTTCTTTTATTAATGTTTTTGGTTTTGGGGCCCTGAGGCATGTGGGATCTTAACTTCCTGACCAGGTATCGAACTTGCACCCCCTGCACTGGAAGGGGAAGTCTTAACCACTGGACTGCCACGGAAGTCCCTTGAAATTTTGCTTAAGTGGACAAATATCGAGATTATGGGTTTTTTCTTTTCGCCTGTGGATCATTGTTTCCTGTTTCTTTGCACATCTAGATATTGTAGAATGCACATTGAAATTTGTGCATAATATGTTGAAGAGACTCAGTTCTGTTTTATTCTGAGGAAAATGTTGATTTGACTCTCACGTGCATGCGTGTTTGCTAAGTCGCCTCAGTCATGTGCAACTCTTTCCCACCATATGGACTGTAGCCCACCAGGATCCTCTGTCCTTGGGATTCTTCAGGTAAGAATACTGGAGTGGGTTGCTGTGCCCTCTTCTAGGAGATCTTCTCAACCCAGGGTTCGAGCTTGCGTCTCTTAACGCCTCCTGCACTGGTAGGTGCGTTCTTTACCACTAGCACTACCTGGGAAGCCCTTTCACCCTCCTAGGCAATTCAAATATTGACTGATCATCCTGGTTTTATGCTTTGTTGTGGTGAATCTGTTGTTGTTCAGTCACTTACTCTTTCCAACCCCATGGACTGCAGCACACCAGGCTTCCCTGTCCTTCACCATCACCCAGAGCTTGCTCATCTAAAGAAAGCCTCAAAACTTGGCAGGACCCAATATCCAAGTTCTGTCTCCTTTAGGGTCTTGTCATCACTTGGTTTTAGGATTTTGTTAGAGCAGATTATTTAGAGTCAGCCTTACTCTAAGGTGTGGTCTTTACTTCTAAGGTGTGACTTTTTTTGGTGTCTCAGCTATATGCCTGAGGTATAAAGAGGTGTTAATGTGACCTCTCCACTCTGGCTCGGTTGTGTTTTCAACAGCTCCACCACACTGCCTAACTTTGAGTATCTCTGCTCTACTATAGCTTTGTAGCAGCTGCTCTTCTGTAAGCCAGGGATAATCTTATATCTGAGAAGGATTCCCAAAGGATGCTTACATGGACATCTGCCCCCCATCTCATGTCCACAACTCTTTTATTTTGGCTCTTCAATTTCTTAAGCTGCCCTGAAATTCTGTCTCTATCTTTTATCTCAGTGGGACTGACATGTTCTCTTTGAATTCCATTTTACAGAGATGTGATGGGGTCATAATTTGTTCCCAGGAAGCATGCTGGACATTCATGGACTTTCTTCGAGTTTCCTTCCTCTCAGGAATCATAGTTCTGTGCTACTGCTTATCTAATGCTTGGAAGCAATTGTCCTATGCCTCATATATTCTAGTCCATTTTATGGCTGTTCATGGGGAAAAGATAGCAAGTATCAGTTAATCCTAACATACTAATTAAAAAATATGTGTGTATCATAGTTGGGTTTCCCTGGTGGCTCAGATGGTAAAGAATCTGCCTGTAATGCGGGAGACCTGGGTTAAATCCCTGGGTTGGGAAGATCCCCTGGAAGACGGCATAGCAACCCATTCCAATATTCTTGCCTGGAGAATCCCCATGGACAGAGGAGCCTGGTGGGTTATAGTCCATGGGTCACAAAGAGTTGGACATGACTGAGTGACTAAGCACATCATAGAAGGATTAATGATATTTATTTTTCTTTTTAATTTATTTTTTTATTAAAGGATAATTGCTTTACAGAATTTTGTTGCTTTCTGTCAAACCTCAACATGAATCAGCCATAGATATACATATATCCCCTCCCTTTTGAATCTCCCTTCCATCTCCCTCCCCACCCCACCCCCTCAAGGTTGATACAGAGCCCCTGTTTGAGTTCCCTCAGCCATACAGCAAATTCCTGTTGGCTATCTATTTTACATATGGTAATGTAAGTTTCCATGTTACTCTTTCCTTATATCTCACCCTCTCCTCCCTTCTCCCCATGTCCATAATTCTATTATCTATGTCTATTTCTCCATTGCTGCCCTGTAAATAAATTCTTCAGTACCGTTCTTCTAGATTCTGTATATATGTGTTAGAATATGGTATTTATCTTTCTCTTTCTGACTCACTTCACTCTGTATAATAGGTTCTAGGTTCATCCACCTCATCAGAACTAACTCAAATGCATTGCTTTTTATGGCTGAGTAATATCCCATTGTATATATGGACCACAACTTCTTTATCCATTCATCTGTCGATGGACATCTAGATGGCTTCCATGTTCTAGCTATTGTAAACAGTGCTGCAATGAACAATGGGATACATGTGTCTTTTTCAATTTTGGTTTCCTCAGGGTATACACCTAGGAGTGGGATTGCTGGATCATATGGTTTTATTCCTAGTTTTTTGAGGAATCCCCATACTGTCTTCCATAGTGGCTGTATCAATTTACATTCTCACCAACAGTGCAAGAGCATTCCCTTTTCTCCACACCCTCCCCAGCATTTATTGTTTGTAGACTTTTTATGATGGCCATTCTGACTGGTGTGAGGTGATGTCTCATTGTGGTTTTGGTTTGCATTTCTAATAATGAGTGATGTTGAGCATCTTTTCATGTGTTTGTTAGCCATCTGTATGTCTTCTTTGAAGAAATGTCTGTTTAGGTCTTTTTCCACTTTTTGATTGGGTTGTTTGTTTTTCTGGCATTGAGTTGAATGAGCTGCTTGTATATTTTGGAAATTAATCCTTTGTCAGTTGTTTCAGTTGTTATTATTTTTTCCCGTTCTGAGGGTTGTCTTTTCACCTTGCTTATAGTTTCCTTTGCTGTGCAAAACCTTTTAAGTTTAATCAGGTCCTACTTGTTTACTTTTGTTTTTATTTCCATTACTCTAGGAGGTGGGTCATAGAGGATCTTGCTTTGATTTATGTCATCAAGTGTTCTGCCTATGTTTTTCTCTAAGAGTTTTATAGTTTCTGGTCTTACATTTAGGTCTTTAATCCATTTTATCTTTGTGTATGGTGTTAGGAAGTGTTCTAATTTCATTCTTTTACATGTAGCTGTCCAGTCTCAATGGTGAAAAACTGAAAGCATTCCCCCTAAGATCGGGAACAAGACAAGGGTGTCCACTTTCGCCACTATTATTCATAATAGTTCTGGAAGTCCTAGCTTCAGCAATCAGAGAAGAAAAAGAAATAAACGGAATCCAGATTGGAAAAGAAGAAGTAAAGCCCTCACTGTTTGCAGATGACATGATTCCCTAAAGATAGTATCAGAAAATTAGTAGAGCTAAGCAGTGAATTTAGCAAAGTTGCAGGATACAAAATCAATACACAGAAATCACTTGCATTTCTATATACCAACAATGAAAAATCAGAAAGAGCAATTAAGGAATCAATCCCATTTACCATTGCAACAAAAAGAATTAAATATCCAGGAATAAACTTACCTAAGGAGAGAAAATTATAAGACACACAGAAAATTATAAGACACTGATGAAAGAAATCAAAGATGACATAAACAGATGGAGAGATATTTCATATTCCTGGCTAGGAAGAATCAATATTGTGAAAATCACTACACTACCAAATTCAATCTACAGATTCAATGTGATCCCTATCAAATTACCAATGGCATTTTTCACAGAACTTGAACAAAAAATTTCACAGTTCATATGGAAATGCAAAAGACCCCGAATAGCCAAAGCTGTCTTGAGAAAGAAGAATGGAGCTGGAGGAATCAACTTTCCTGACTTCAGATTATACTTCCAAGCTACAGTCATCAAGACAGTTTGGTACTGGCACAAAAACAGGAATATAGACCAATGGAACAAGATAAAAACCCCAGAAATGGATTTATTTTTGAGTATAGCTTTCCCTAAATTTTCACCTATATGAAACCACTTCTGTAACTTTTATTTATTATTATGTTTATTCTTATGTCCCAGTTTAACCATCATGGCTGTGGAATTTAGCTTCTATCATAATAAACCAGCAATTTTAATTTGTTCTTTGGATTATATTTTTAGCATTTACTATTAGATTTATAGTAAGGAACACCTTTGTGTAAATATTGGACTTTTAGTAAAAATAAGTCATAACTTACAGGGAATGACTTCAGTTCAGTTCAGTTCAGTCACTCAGTTGTGTCCGACTCTTTGCGACCCCATGAACTGCAGCACGCCAGGCTTCCCTGTCCATCACCAACTCCCAGAGCTTACTCAAACTCATGTCCATCGATTAGGTGATGCCAATCAACCATCTTATCCTCTGTCATTCCCTTCTCCTCCCACCTTCAATCTTTCCTAGCATCAGGGTCTTTTCCAACGTGTCAGTTCTTCACATCAAGTGGCCAAAGTATTGAAGTTTCAGCTTCAGCATAAGTCCTTCCAATGAATATTCAGGACTGAGTTCTTTTAGGATGGACTGGTTGGATCTCCTTACAGTCCAAGGGACTCTTCAAGAGTCTTCTCGAACACCACAGTTCAAAAAATGACTTAAGAGGCACCAGAAAACTCCTTAATTCCAAGTGGAAAACTGAGGATCATTTTTTTTTTTTGAGGAAAAAGTGTCAGTGAAAGTGTTGAATGAAGGTCAAAGAAAGGAAGTTTGTGTTTTCCCAAACCATAAGGCAAAGAATGACCTCAAAGAATAACTTTTCTGTCCTAAGTATGACCCTAAATAATGGGGGAAGGAGGTAATAAATAGCATAACAAAAATTTTATGGAAAAAAAAAGAACAAAATTATTATGACCTATGGAATGTGGTTTGTAAAATATATTCATTAAAATAACTTTTTTGTTATTATTGCCTTCTGGGATGTTAGAATTTTATTTGTATTTTAAATTCACATATCATCCTTTCTTGCTTCACAAGGTGCTCCCCATAATAATTTCAGGTGATACTGGGATGAAATTGAAAATGAAATGAAAAACTGAAAATGAAATGCTACTAATGAACAAATACTTTAAGAAATATAAATGTTTTTATAGCTATCAATTTTAGATATCCATTAGGATCTTATATGTCCTAATACCCCAAATTATAGTTTACTGTATCTCTTTCCAACTATAATTTCACATTTCTTATCCAATAGTAGTTCCATATACTTCAAAGACAAAATTTTTTCCTTTGCCTTAACACAGAACCAATCTGAACTTTGCGTGTGACATTCCCACTCTTAGCCACAAGATGGCCTTGCAAATCAACATTTTGCAGATACACATTTCTCAGGATGCACCGATGATTTTGTTTCATGTTTCTTTGTTATGTTTTAATATATCCTTTATTTTTCTTTTCCATTAGCAGTGAGAACTAGTAAGAACAAAACATATTTAAAAATTGACCTTTCAACAATGTTTTCTTTGGGTTTTATCATGCTCTCTCATTTATAGATGTTTCATCTAGGACAATGCAAATATTAATCACACTTCCCTTACTCTGTAGATGTTACCATTATTTAACTTATTTTGGAATATCTCAGTGCTTTAGGTTTAAGCTAAGAATATAGGTTACATAGTGTACTTACCTTGGGAAATTCCATTATAAAATCATAAGCATTTGCTTCCTTTGCTGCTTTCTCAATGTCTTCATTAGTCACACCATCTTGTCCATATCTAATATTGTTATTAATGGTAGTTCCAAACAAAACAGGCTCTTGGCTGACCACTCCAAAATGTTTTCGATAATGCTGCACATTTAAAGTTCTGATGTCGTTACCATCCACTGTGATCTACAAATCCAAAGGAATGAATCATTGTGGTGCTTTTCACTGCATTGGGTTAAAACCTTTTTTTACTACTCCAAAACATAAGCTAAGAAGCAGGTTGTTTCAGGAAACAAAGACTGACTATATTTTGATAAAGTATGTATAGCAAGTACATTGCCAATAGACTTTTTCTGGTAGTTGGGAAATAATAAAACGTAAAAAAATGGACTTAAAATTTGGTCAAACTGTATGAATATCTTTACCCCACAGACTATAACCTGCCAGGCTCCTCTACCCATGGAATTCTCTAGGCAAGAATATTGGAGTGAGTAGTCATTCCCTTCTCCAGGAGATCTTCCTGACCCAGGGATTGAACCAGGGTGTCTTGCATTGCAGGCAGATTCTTTACTGTCTGAGCCACTAGGGAAGCCCTGATGCTAAGGCTAACATGATCCACAGGCCCTGACATGATCCACAAATTAGGTATGATGATGATATATACTCTAGGAGTCACAAATGTTATTATGCAGACACATGTAAAAACCTTCAGTTTTGTTATTTTAAGACTTATGAGACCTCTGCATTGTTTTCTAGGAAATGTCCTTCCTTCCCTTCAACACCACAATCCTCTGCAAAAGATAAAAGCGCTTTTTACTCCCTGCTATAAATAATCTTAAATGAACATTGTATTCTCCATAAATAATACCATTATCCATTATCCCTACATATTTCAATGACAGAAGCCAAGGTATGATAATCATAACTCTGGTATTTCACACCAACTGGTATTCTGTCAGGTAATGGGTATTCCATGCAACTGCTTTATATAGGGATACTTAGCCAATAATTTATTCAATATTAGCATGAATACATAGGTCTAGTATACTCCACATAAAGACTTAAGAAAATGTCAAATTTATGTTTCAGAAGAGTAGGTTTTCTTTTAAAAGTAACAGTTGAAAAACTGAATAGAAGCATTACAAATTATGCTTCTGTGACTATCATAGTCTTGTTTTCTATGCTATTCACAGGTTAAAAAATTAAGTGCAACATATGGATGATGCAAAAAAATGAGAGTGAATATTTTCTATAGATGTTATTCTATTGGGATGTTTTGAGAGACCGAAATTCTTGTTAAGTTCTGGGTATTACAAATTACTAGTTATTTTTCTCTACAGCATTTATTATCTTCTAACATTATATAATTTACTGATTTTATTTATGGTCTGTCTTTGCTTATTAGAATGTAAAGTTGATGAGGGCAGAGAGGTTTTTTTGCTTTGTTCAGCAGTGTATTCCCAGCACATAGAACAATGTCTGGCTCTTGGTAGGTGCTCAATAAATACTTGCTGAATGAATTAATATGCAAGAGAGAAAACAATATGGATCCTCTCCCAGCCCCACTGTTAAAAATTAAAAGTTGACATAGCTGTAAGTTCTCTGTAGCAGGTGGGCGTTTCCACATCTCGTTGTGTGGACTGTACGTGATCTTGCTAGGTGCACTTACAAAGCCGTCATCAGGATCATATAACCTCTGCAGAAGCTGGACGGCTGTACTCTTCCCACTGCCGTTGGGGCCGACCAAGGCTACTGTCTCTCCAGGCTTAATTTTGAGATTCAGACCTTTCAGAATCTATTGAAATGTATGGGAGGGAAATTCATAAAAGTAGGATAAGTAAGAATATGATTTTCCTATCTTCAGAAATTTAATGTATAATTACAAACAGAAAAATTTTGGCACTTAAAAACAAATTTAGATCTTGCTATATTTGTTTCATGTATGTGTATAATTACCTACACAATTTTGGAAAGTAACAGTAGAAAACTAATCATCTCTCTATATAAAAAGAAGATCTAAGTTGAGTACTCATAGACTAGTAACGAGCCACAGCAAACTTTTCAACTTTTCAGTCAAAATACTTCATGTGAATTTCATGACTACCAAGTTAGAGAAAGTTATATCTTCTAACTTGCAACAACAGGAATGAAACCTTGCCAGATATCTCTGTGAGCCCTTTAAGGAAGTTCTTTCTTAGAATATATTTAACACTGTTGCAAAATATATTCTAAAGTAAAACAACTGGCAGACTTCTTAGGGATTCGCTGGAATAGGATTTCACCACTAGAAAGCCTCCTTTTCTAGTGGTAGATCTCACAGGAACATTTTAATTTAGGGGGAGTAAGTACTTCTATACTTTTCTCAATAACTGGGAGTTGCTACCAGCAGTCAATGTCCTGGAACCTGCATTATGAGAGAAACTCCAAAAACCTACCCTCTCAAAATGACAACAGTAATCCTGTTGAGAAACTGTCACCTATCTTTGCTTACATTTTCCCCAAACATAGGAATATTCTCTTGAATTCTTTCACTTTGATCTCCACATTTGTAAAGAAAGAGGCTCTTTAAACAGGCCAAAAGTAAAACCTTCAAAGGGCCAAGCAGAGAAAAATTCTCTAAAAGAGATGAGAAATAAAGGAACCCAGTTGGGAGTACCTCCTCTCCCATCTGCAATTTTACTCTAGAATTCACTTCTGTTCTCTCTTTCGAAGAATCTGTGTTTTGTTTATTTAAAGTGGGTAGATTTTTTTTCGCGGGGGGGGGGGCGGTTATTCATTTTTAAATTTAACAAAATAGGCTATGTTTCAAAGGTTCATTTGAAAAATAGTTGTTTAAAACCCAGAGAGCTCTTTACCAAGCAATGTACCGGCAAAACTGCTGCTTAAGTCTCCAGAAAGCCAACCCAAATGTAGTTGCAAAATGGAATTAAAATGCTCTATTTATATTAAGAAAAATGATGGAAGACAACACTATTCCAATCATGGTTATTGAGTAACAAATTTTTTTTTTAAATAGTGATCTTTGAAAAAAATAATTTCAATCAAAGACCTAGAAAAAAATAAGGTAGTAGGAGTAGGTAAATATCTTTTTTCAGTGCAAATTATGCAGGGGGTATTTGGACACTTTAAAAGACAGTAAAGGTTGATGGCATTAGTAATTTTACCTATTTCACTTAAAATCATCCCTTTTCTATAAAACAGGTATTTTATTAGGAGTTATTCCTTGCAATCTTTAACAGTAACTACTTTTTTAAATAAATACACTAATAAGATGAAAGGATGAAAACAACAGAACAGATATATTTTTACTAGAACTTGTCCAAGACTGAATGATAAAAGGAGAAGGATGCACTTTATGCTGAGTGGTGTGTGTCTGTGAGTGAGTGTGTGCTTGTGTAAAAGAGACAGAAACTGAGGCACAAAAGCTGGTGTAGTAAAGGCCTTAGGGAAGGGAAAAGGGAAAGACACGACATATACACAATTGTCTATGCTGAGTGGGAAAATATACAAGGACCACCAATAGGTGGCACCATCAATTCAAGACATTTTTTCTGTGCTCCCAAATTCAGAGTGAAGGAATTCCAAGGAGGTGAAAATACTTTAGTCAGTTGAATATGGAGAAGAGGCTGCAAAATGCAAGTAGTTTTTCCAAAGTTATTTGTGCATTTGTGATCTATCCTTCCTTCTTTCCTTCTCCTCTTTCTCTATGTGTCTCTATCTCCATCTCTCCCCTCAAATCTCTAAACAAAACAGCCAAATCTTGGTCAGACTAATCCTAAACAATTTCATAAGAAGTGATCGGGTCAGTGGAAAGTAATATTAGAAAATGGTACATTTCTGTAATTAAATTTTACTTACCTTGATAGATGGTCTTGATGGATAACTGAAAGAAACATTTTTAAATTCCACAGTTCCTTCTATGCATTCCAATTTATAGCCTGTTGTTGAAAAGTTATCTATAGTGGGTTTCTTGGAAAAACAAAGAGGGCATTATAAATCTTAGAGAAACTAAGCTGACACTCTCTATATTCTAAAAGTAGTTTAAAGATGTGTTTTCTTTTACAATATTTTCCTTTCTGCTTTAGAAGTGCATTGAGTTGGATATAAAGGTTTTGATAAAACACAATCTCCTTATAGAAGAGTTAAAAACAATTCCTTTTTCCATAGCCAATTGGTCAACATGGATTTTGTCCATCTTTTCATTTTAGTGAAATGAGTGTGCCTGTTCTTTGGTTTCCTTCTTGCAATAATGATAGTTATCTTTCAAAGCAATTGGGAGTCTTACCTTATCAATAATGTGGAAAATATTAAAGGCGGCTCCTCTGGCTATAGTGAACGTTTCAAAGTTAGGGGCTGCTGCTCCAATACAATAACTACTATGGATTACACTAAAAAAAACCTACAGAAACAAAAAATAATATTTATCCTTCACAGTTGTATCAGAGGGACAACAGAATGAACTGTATACTTGGTTGAGATTCAGAGGGATTTTAGAGAAATTAGATAGGAAAGATTGGAAGATGTTGTCAAACAGAAAGGAAACATTAGTTACTCCAAGTGCAGTCGGCCTTTTCTTAATGTTGAACAATTCCTAACTGTCCCGTAATCATCTTGTTATTACCTGTGGGGAGGCTGAGCAGAAAAATCTGCCTACTGAGGACTGCTAGCCACACGTGAACCTGGATAGGTGAGGAAGTGAGCTGTACTCTCCTGCATGCTGGTTAACTTCTTAACTTTAAAGGGAAGGATTTTATAGATTTCATTGTCTTAGAGATGCTGTACTGTTCTTCCCCAACTTTTCTGATTACTTGTATTAGTGGACAGTTGTCCATTTTCAGACAGACACATCTCTGTCAAAAGACAAATAAGCAAAGAATCTCACAAGCTAAGTGCTAGTTTCCCTGTCTTATAGATGAGGAAGCTAAAGCTTAGCAAGTTAGTTATACACCTAGAGTCACACATAAATTGAGGAGGAAAAAGGTGCTAAAAATTTCTCAAACTCAAGTTTTGTTTACCAGAAATTAATGAATAGCTTAAAGGCTTAAAAGTAAGAGTCAAACTTTAAAAGATGACTTTAGTCGATAGAAAAGAAATCTACATAGAATGGGAAGGCCAAATGAGAACTAAAGTATATCGGCTGGATCCATTTAGTTCATCAAGACAAATGACTCAACCCTGAACTGATATGTTTATTATTGAAACTTAGGAGTGTAAGTGAAAAAATTATAATTTAATGTATAACCATTAAGAGTTTAAAAAACTCCAAGTTGTGATGTTGAACATAGCTCTATATAGTTTGTTTTAAACATTACTATGAGCTGAAAGGACAGAGGAAGAGTAGGAGAGTCCAATCTACAGAATATTTCCAGAAGAAGACATTTAGCAAGGTGAATGCACGGCGCCCTCTTATCTCAGCAAGATGGAAAGAAAACAGTCTCACAAGAGACTGGTCTTTTTGAATCCTGGATTAAGATGGCTCTAACTCCCAGTGGAGAATTCAATTATGATTCTTTCAAAAGCATCATGCTTTAGAAGACACTAAATCACACTGGATGAGTAAATCCTGACAACCAACAACTATGAAGGTGCATACAAATCATTTAAAGGAAACAAATATTTGTTTATAAAAACACTCATCTTTAGATATTCACTATCATTCAAAGAGAAATTTTTAATAAACACTAGGTAAGAAAAGATTATCTAAGCCAGTTACCTTTGTTCTCAAATAAGACTTACAGCAAGAACAGTTCCGATGGTATAATCAGGTTCTCCACTAAGAATCAAGGAGGTTCCATACCAAAAAGCAAGTCCATAGGTTCCATTCATAAAGAAGTATACAGCTCCAAGAGAGAGTTTTGAAGCAATAGCTTTTTTTATACCAACATCCTTTGCATCTTTTAGATTCTGTGTATACCTTTAAAAGACACAACAAAATATAATAGTCTTGAGTGATAGTCGCTCAGTCGTGTCTGACTCTTTGCAACCCCATGGACTATAGCCCATCAGGCTCTTCTGTCTATGGAATTCTCCAGCCAAGAATACTGGAGTGGATTGCCATTTCCTGCTCCAGCCTTGATAAAGTGAAACAAGTAACTGAAAAACAAAGATTCTAGCTGTGAGATGAGTCTGTAATTTTCTTCTTCACTTTAGAGGAATAACTTGGGGATGAGGATTATTTCTGGGAAGAGATTTGCTGTCTAAATTTTGACAATTTCTTCAAATTCCATTTCCATTTAATTTTCTTCAGGTAAAAGTTAAAGTAATTATTTTTGTTATGAATAAGATGAAGAGCAGCCTCGCACTTGGAATAATTTCCATTGATCTCTGCACTGACCTCCCTCTTCAGATGTCTGTGTATATATGTGAAAAGATGCCTGGAATTATAGTCCTAAATACTAATTATGTTTTTCTGAAGAGGGTGAAACAAGGTGAGTTATTTTTCTTCTGTATATTTCTCCAATGACTTGAATTTTTATAATATGGGTGCAACACTTTTACACAAATAATAAAGTTATTGATCTTATTTAACAAAACAAAATAACAACCACCAAAAAAAAAAAAAAGTTGCAGCTGTGACATCAGACAGAGATGTGTTCCCATCGCAGCTGGACCACTGACTCCTGGTGGAAATAGCCTCGGGGGAAAATCATAGCAAGTGTATATTATCATAATTAAAGAAACAGACCTTTGAATTTCTTTCTCCTGGGCCCCAAAGGCTATGACTGTTCGGATTGATGACAAGACTTCTTCTGCTACAGCGCCAGCTTTGGAATAGGCATTTAATTCCTTACTGGATAATGAAATAACTATCTACAATAAACAAAGACCACAGTTAACCTAAGAATAACTTAGGGTAGACAAATACCATATGATATCACTCACATGTGATACAAGAAGGCTACAAATGAACTTATCTACAAAACAGAAATAGAGTTACAGATGTAAAAGATACATTTCTGGCTACCCTGGGTAAGGGTAAGGGGACAAATTAGAAGATTGAGTTTGACACATACAAACTTATATATATATATAATAGATAAGTAATAAGGATCTACTGTATAGCACAGGGAACTCTACTCAACACTCTGTAATGGCCTATATAGGAAGAGACACTAAAAAAGAATGGATATATGTATGCGAATAACAGATTCACTTTGTTGTACACCTTCAACTAACACAATATTGTAAATTATACCCCAATAAAACATAAAGTGTGATTGATCATCAGAAAAAAAAGAATAACCTGAGATACTAACAATGTGCAGAGAATTTAATTCAGGTAGAATCTAGAATGACAAAATTTTACTATTGAAAAGATACTTATAACATTCTAACCCAGTCAGTTTGCGAATGAGGAAATCAATGATGACAGATACTGACTTTTTAGAATCTCACAGCAGTGAATAAGTTTAGCTTAATATAACCTAGAGTCTAAATCTCTGTTTTTCCTTCTAATGGAGCTTCACTGTTTTTTCTCTATATTTTTAAAAGCTTAGAAAATGAGTATCTATCTCAATACAGTTGGGAAAAATTTGATTTGGAGAAGGATATTAGGGACATGGTTCTTCTTAAGTGTGTTTTGAAAATTAGTTTACCCGATTTGACTTGATTTGATTTCTTACTATGTAAAAAGAAAAAAAGAAAAAGAGTTCCCAAGTGTGAGTTAGAGAGTTGTAGCAAGAAGTGGAATGAGAGAGAGAGAGAGAGAGAGAGACTATTTCTTGGTGATATTAGTCAAGTTTACTTGATATCTCAAAATATTTAATCAGCTTGTGCCTTTTTCTCTATTATTCATCTCACTTACTATTCCTTTAATAAGTGAAGGATTTAATTTAGTAATTAGCATAAGAGTTCAATGAAAGGAAGCAGGGAAATTGTCCTTAGGGTTATAAGTCTGTAACTGTGGTTTACTCACATAACAAATCAATCCACTTTCAAAATACACTCCACATAATTGGAACTAATTTTATGTAAGACATGTTTAGATGTTTGCTAAAGCAGAAGGTATTATAAACTGAGTAATCCTCATTATTTACCAAATTCACTAATAAAGATAGCTATTTCTATAATGTATCACTGAAGAGGAAGCTGAACATAGCAAAAAACCTTGTAATGGGTTGGCCAAAAAGTTTGTTTGGGTTTTTCAATAAGATGTTACAGAAAAGCCCAAATGAATTTTTTGGCCAACCCAATACATATCCAGTATTTAATAAACACTTATTGAATTAAATTGAATTAAAAGATGCTAGAAACCATCCAGCCTGGCTTCTTCAGTCATTTAGATAATTTTGACTTTGCTTCCTATTGCAACCAGTTAATAACAAGAGCAGACTTTAGTTTTCCCCACTGCTGTTCTTTTTAAACTCATTGTCCACTTCACTTCACTTCTTGGGAAGTTAAAGCTCTGATTTTAGTAACATGGGTAATTTTCCTACTGAGGGGTCCTCATTTCTAGTAAGCTGGGGATGAAGATTTTGACAAGGGTTACCAGGTCAACACTAGAACTCACTAAAGATCTGTGGTCTAAACACCCAAATCTATTGTGAAGGGATTTTTAATCACAGAATATTTTTTATTGCTGAAAATTCTTGTTTGGTTGAATTTGTATATAGCTAACAAAGAAACTCAGTGAATTTTATGGTTTTGACTTCCATAAAGAACAATTAGCTTTGAAAAGTTTTAAACTCAAAAAACCCCAAAACAAAACAAAACTCCATCTTTCAAGAGTACACTGTGCCTCCAATCTAGGAAATGGGTATACACATTGGTAGTATTGCTGAAGACTTAACATGGAGAGAAATATTAAGGATATGTTGGTGCAGGGGTATATATATTTTGCCCTTCACAAAGGGCACTGATTTCAAAACCAGGCTGTAAATAGATTAATATCTTGTAAAGAGATTAATATTCACACTATAACAATGATAAAATATAACTTGTATAAATACATAATTTGTTTTAAAAAATTGAAACAGATTGACATAAACATATACATTAGCAGACATTTTAAATGGTAATTCAGAGCCTTATAAAATATAAATTTGAAATGGTTGACATAAAATAGTCATATAACAGCTTAAATGTTTACTGTTTTAGGATTTCTCCATTCTGTTCTGGTGAAATTAATAGAAACACATTTATCTGGGAATTTAGAATACACAAGATTTTCCCAGCATTCAATGTATAGTGGCATAAAACTTTATCCATGCTAGTATCTGAAACTGCATTAGGTTCTAAATGAAAGGAATATTTTTAGATGTTAGTAAGATATTAAAACCAGACTTCATTGTAGTCAAATTACTTGAAGATAGAAAGGTGGTTAATGATGAATGAAATCAAAAGTATTTGTGGCATATAATATTCTTTCTTATTTGGGGACACATAAATAAACAGAACTGCCTTCTTTTTATACAATCTCAGTAAAATATCTTCACATTCTTCCTCTCAGTCAACACTGCATTAGCTATCTTACCTACCCTAGAGAATATGGCTGCTGAAGCAATTATAAGAGGGGATGTGGACAGAGTCACCAGTGTGAGTTTCCAGCCCTTCACCAAACCAATTGCCAGGCCAACAGAAAAAGTAGACATGTTTTGAAACAAGAGAGCAATCTTGTCTCCAATACCATCATTGATTTTGTTGATGTCACTGAAATAAGAAAATACATGAAATTAAGTCATTTATACATCATGTATAAGAACAAAGTTGATAAACTGCACATCCATTCTCTTACTCAGTCATGCGAGTATTAAGTTCACCGATGTCACAACTGTCAAACCAGCTGATGTCCTGAGCCAAAACTGAATGAAAAAACTGTTTTCGAATTCTCTTGGTCTGTCGTGCTGCAGTCATGACCCAAAACGAAATCTGTATGTAGCCAAAAATCAAGGCAGTAACTCCTATTCCAACATAATACAAGGTTAACCTGAAAAAAAAAATCATTGGAAATTTTAGTGAGACTGAAGCACACCTTTTTTTCCTTTGTTACCAAAAAATGAAATTTGTCATATTTGATTAAGAGAGTTTATGCTAAAGCACATAATTAAAAATAAACCACCATCAGAAAGACTGAGTATGTGGATAGAGGAATCTCAGTTACCCTTGTATGACATTCAGAATATATCTCTCTTATATTATTAGCATAGATTAGTATTTCAAAATATGTTTGTTAGTTATAGCTTCTTTCCATATTTTTAATACTTTCATTTGAAAGTGCTACATTGATGTAATTATTATAGTTGTATGTGGAAAAGGGAGAGTAAAGAAAGGATAGTAGTCAAAAGTATTTTATAAAATTCTTTAAATATATATTTAAAATGCTTTAAATATATATATATATACCATTAAATCCAAAATTATCCAACTTAAATAATTTACCCTGAGGAAATATGTACAAAGATTAATCTAGATGAATGCTTATTGTAGCATTAATACATACAATTGTAAATATTCTAAATATCTAACAGTGGGAGACCAGATAAGAAATGTTTTCATTTCATACCAAAATCTAAGGGACACAGCAAGTTCAGTACTAAGGGGAAGTTCACAGCAGGCCTATAAATAAGAAAAATCTCAAATAAATAATCTAACTTAAACACCTCATGAAACTAGAAAAAGAAAAAGAAATGAAGCCTGAAGACAGTGGCGAGCAGAAATAAATGAAATAGAGACTAAAAACAACAGAAAATATCAGTGAAACTAAAAGCTGGTTCTTTGAAAAGATAAAATTGACAGACCTTTAGCTGAACTTGCTAAGAAAAAAGAAAAGGCTTAGATAAAATCAGAAGCAAAAGAGGAAGAATTACAATAGATACCAAAGAAATGCAAAGGATTGTAAGAGAATATAATGAACAGTTATTTGCCAACAAGTTGGACAATCTAGAAGAAATAGATCAGTTCTTAGAATCAGACAAGCTTTCAAATAAACAAATGGGATGACATCAAACCAAAAAGTTTTGCAAAGCAAAGGAAATTATCAACAAAATAGAAAGACAACCTACTGAATGGGAGAAGATATTTACAAGTCATATATCTAATATTATATATATATATATCAGGAGATGCAGGTTCAATCACTGGGTTGGGAAGATCCCTGGAGAAGGAGACAGCAACCCACTCCAATATTCTTGCCTGGGAAATCCCAAGGACAGAGGAGCCTGGCAGACTACAGTCCATGGAATCCCAAAAGAGTTGGACGAGACTTAGCAACTAATGAAAAGGTGAGTCGGGAGAGTTAGTGAAGGTAAAAAGAGTGATTAAGAAAATTTCCTTTGAGGAAATGATATAATAGCTGGGATCCAAGATATATAAAAATTAATGAAAATCAACAAGGTAAAAACAGACAATCCAAATAAAAAATGGGCTGAGGATCGGGAGAGACATTTTTCCAAAGAAAGCATACAGACGGCCAAGAGACACATGAAAATATGCTTAGTATCACTTATCATCAGGGAGATGCAAATCAAAACCACAGTGAGATATCACTTCACATCTGTTAAAATGGCTATTATCACAAAGACAGGAAATAACAAGTGTTGGCGAGGATGTGGAGTAAAGGGAATCCTTGTGCACTGTTGCTGGGAATTTAAATTGGTGAAGCCACTATGGAAAACAGTATGGAGATTCCTCAAAAAATTAAGAATAGAAATATCATATGATCCAAATATTCCACTCTGGGTATTTATCTGAAGAGTATAAAACCAATAATTTGAAAAGACATATGCTCCTCTACATTCATCACAGTATTATTTACAATAGCCAAGATATGAAAACAACCTAAGTGCCACTGATGGATCGATGGCTATATATTTATTTATATATATATCAGGAGATGCAGGTTCAATCCCTGGGTCAGGAAGATCCCTGAAGAAGGAAATGGCAACCCACTCCAATGTTCTTGCCTGGGACATCCCAAGGACAGAGGGGCCTGGCAGACTACAGTCCATGGAGTCTCAAAAGAGTTGGACAGGACTTAGCGACTAACAAAAAGGTGAGTCAGGAGAATTAGTGAAGATAAAAAGAATGATTAAGAAAATTTCCTTTGAGGAAATGATATAATGGCTGGGATTCAAAAGAAGAAATGGAACTAGCCATAAAAAAGCAAGAAGAGAATTGCAGGAACAGAGAAGAGCAAGTAATACATTCAGAGGCAGGAAAGAGCTTACCATATTCCCAGAATAAAAGAAATCCAAAGTGGTATGGAATTATGAGGCTGGAGAATTTGGCATGTCATAGGGCTCTTAGCTATGGTGCACTGCACAAGTTTTATTCCAAGAGAACAGAAGACCATTTAAACATACAATGTCTTTATCTATTCACCTTTTAAAGATTACTCTGGATCCTCTTTGGAGAATGGATGAAGGCAACAACAAAAGAAAAAAAAAAAGACAGTTTAGATAGGAGGCAATTGCAATGTAAGTATGAAAGTAAGTAAGATAGAGTCAGAAAGATGGAGGCTTGGATGTAGATGGTGGAAGCTGATTGCAAAGAGGTAGACAGATTCTAGTTATATTTTGGAAATACAAGAACAAACAAGAATTGCTAATGTACTGGATGTGAGGGAAGCAGGAAGGGAAGAAAGCAAGCATAACTGTTTAGATTTTGTCTTGAGCAACTGGTAAATGGGGTGCCATTTACAGATGTGGGCAGCTGACGGAGGAACAGATTTGCAGGAGATAGCAAGTGTTTTGATTTAGACATAAGTCTGACATGCCTATTAAACATCAAAGTGGATATCAAGTAACAAGTTGGAAAATGAGAAGCTGAAGTGCTGGAGAGGGGTATCGGCTGGAGATGAAAATCTGTGTCAACAGCTGAGAGGTGGCAATTAAACTACTGTCTGAGATCATCCACAGAGACAGAGAATAAAGTGTAGATATCAATAAAAAAAAGAGAATAAGACCAAGGACTGAGCTCAAGTACTCTCCAAACATAGTAGAGTTTAAGAAGACAAAGAGCCAGTAAAGAAAGCTTGAGAAGTGGCCAGTGAGGTAATTGGAATGCCAGGGTAGTAAAGTACCAAGAAAAGCACAAAGAAATATACACTTGAGTCTCATTATTCCCAGATTCTCTGTTGGCAAATGTGCCTGTTCAATAAAATTTACTTGTAATCCAAAAATCAGTTATTGCTGTTTTCATTGTTATTTATGGACATATGCAGAGTGGCCAAAATTTTGAGTCACCCAACATAGATAGATGTTCGCAGCTGAGGCTGAACAAGGTAACATTCTGCTTTTCTGTTTTAGCTCTCATCGTTTTTTTTTTGTTGCTGTTCAGTCACTAAATTGTGCCTGACTCTTTGCGACTCCATGCACTGCTGCACACCAGGCTTCCCTGTCCTTTAATGTAATTTTTGTGATCAGGGTAGTGGCAAATTGTTCTCATTTTTGTGTTTTTTGTTGATGATTTCACTGTTTAAAATAACTCTCAAGAAGCAAGTTGAAGTCCTGTCTAGTGTTCCTAAGTGCAGGAAGCTGTGAAGTGCCCTATGGCACATGAAAATACATGTGAAAGGCAAGTGTCATTCCAACATGAGTTACAGTGCTGTTGACCAAGAGTTCAATATCAATTGATTAATGCAAATGTTGTGACTGGAGGTTCACAGAAACCTAGAAGTAATGGTTTAGTATTGGTATTTCAGTGTTCATGATGACTTTAATAGAAGATAATTATTACAATAATGAGAATTGACGGTTTTCTAATAGAAGGGACTGCTCAAGGACACCACAAAATGCTACTGAACTTTTTATAATGTGGGGAAAATGTTTTATAATGTGGGGAAAATGTTTGCAATATCCTAAGAGGAAACGGGTTAAGAAAACCAAATGCAAAGAAGAAATGGAAGACTTGTACACTGAAAACTATAAAACATTGTTGGGAAAAATTAAAGATCTGAATAAATGGATTGGAGGACTCAGTGTTGATAAGATGATGGCTCCCCAGATTGATCTATAGATTCAATCAACCCCTGTCAAAAACCTCAGCAGGCTATTTTGCAGATTTTGAAAGGTAATCCCCAAATAGATGTATAAATATATGTAGAGATGAGATGTCTAAAGAGAAGAACAAAGTTGGAGGATTTTCATTACCTGATTTTTAAAAATTTATTTATTTAAACTCTAAATCTACAGCATTCAAGGCAGTGTGATACCAACATGTGCTGTACTTAGTCGTTCGGTCGTGTCCAACTCTTTGCGACCCCACGGACTGCAGCCCGCTAGGCTCCTCTGTCCATGGAATTCTCCAGGCAAGAATACTGGAGTGGGCTGCCATGACTTCCTCCAGGGGATTGCCCCAACCCAGAGATCGAACCCAGGTCTTCTGCACTGCAGGCGGATTCTTTACTGTCTGAGCCACAAGGGAAGCCCAACAGTAGTATAAGGATAACCGTATCAATAAATGCAACAAAAATGGGAGAACAGAAGCCCTTACATTTGTGGGCATTTGATTTTCAGTAAAAGTGCCAAGGCAATTCAATGTGGAAAAATGGCTTTTTTAAGAAACAGTCTTAGGACAAATGAATAGCCACATGCAAAAAAGAAGTTAGACCCTTACCTTACAATAGTCACAAAAATAAACTCAACATGGATCAAAAACCTAAGGATGAGCTAAACTGTTGAAATTTCTAGAAGAAAATATAGAAGAGAATTTTCATGATCCTATGCAAAGAATTTCTAAATCCAAAAGGGAAATTCATAAACAAAAAACTTGATAAACTGTACCTAATCAAAATTTAAAATTTTGCTGCCTCAAAAGGAATCTTTAAGAAAATGAGAAGATGAGCCACACACTAGGAGAAAATTTATGCCAGTCATATATCTGACAAAGAACTCACATCTAGAATTTATAAAGAACTCTTACAATTGAATATTTAAGACAAATACAACAACATAGGCAAAATATTTGAATATATATTTTACCAAAGAAATACATGAATGCTTAAAAAGTAAATGAAAAACAATGCTCATTATTAGTCACTAGGGAAATGCAAATTAGTCACAATACCAAACCACTTCATACCTACAAAATAGCTATAATAAAAAAGACAATAACAAGTGTTGGTGAAGATGTGGAGAAACTGAAACACACATTGTTGGTGGGAAAGTAAAATGGTGTATATACACTTTGGAAGACAGTTTGGCAGTTTCTTAAAAAGTTAAATGTAAACTTACCATATGACCAGCAATTCCACTCCTAGGTATCTACCCAAGAGAAATAAAAACATATGTCCACACAGAAACTTACATATCAATGTTCATAGAAACATTATTTTTAAATTGCAAAAAAAAAGAAAAAGAAAACGGAAACAGTCCTAAAGTTCATCATCTGGTGAACAGACAAACAAAATGTGATATATCCTTGCAGTGGATTACTACTAAGCAATGAAAAGAAATAAACTACTAATACACATTATAATATGGATGAACCTCAAAAACATTACATTTAATAAAGGAAGCTAGGTGGGAAATCCTATATACTGTATGTCTCTAAGCACATGCAATGTCTAAATTATGCAAATCTTTAAAGATAGTAGAGAAGTATTTGCTTGGGGCTAAGGGTGGAAATGGGAGCTGATTGCAAAGGAGGAATCTTATTTTCAGAATAATTGTCTAATTAGTAAGACAAAGGCACAGACAACATCAAAACATTAAAATTACATAAAGTTATGAGTGATTGTCTTTGTAAAATGACTGAGGTAGAATAAAATTCTTCAGTTCCTGATTATTACTGAGGTAAGAGGCACAACCTTATCCCTACCAAAAGAGTTCTATAAAAAACTGTTTCCCAGATAGCTGTTCATCAAAACATTAGCTCAGCAGGATGTTTAGTTTCCATAGTTAAAGAGGTTTGAAACTGGGTTAAACTGAGCCTTATTTATGCTTATCTGTCTGAAGTGTCCAACAAGGGTATCATATATAGTGTTTTCTAAACCAGTTTGACTGTGGAACCATTATTCATTACATACCTCAAATATTTCCAAAACAATACACTAGTTTGAGAAACAATAGCATAACAAATACTACATTATAAATGTTAGGAGTATTTCCTCATAAATTTTGTAATCTCTTAATAACTGTGCATACTACATAGACATATTTTACTCTAGCCCTTTTATTATCTCTTTTTTAAATAGATGTCCCTAATTTTAAAGGTTCCATGGAGAAGGAAATGGCAATCCACTCCAGTATCCTTGCCTGGAAAATCCCATGGACAGAGGAGCCTGGCAGGCTAGCTCAGCCTGCTTGGCCATGTTGCTCCCAGCTAAAGCTGGTGGCTACTGCCAGTCGGGATCTGCTTTGCAGAACAGAATGTGAATTATTTAATTAAAAATGAAAACACGCAACAAGCAGAAAAAAAAAATAAATAAAATAAAGGTTCCAAACTTTTTTTGTAAGAAACTCATACTTCATGATTATAACATCAGAGCCCTGTTCTAATACTGTAAGACTAGTATTCAGTAGAAGGAAGTTCCTGGATCCTAATTAGGAATTTTCAAAAGATCCAATACAAATAAATTTTATGAAAAATTTGCTAAAAAAATTGGAAACTTTCCCTCAAAGAAAGCTGAGACTGCAGCAAAGCAAAACTTGAGGCAGTACTATTCATATTTAGTTGCAGAACAGCACAGCCCAACTGAATGTTCTGTGATGAAGAAAATGTCCCATACTGATGCTGTACAATATGGCAGCCAGCCTTACTTGACTTGTGAGCACTTGGCATGTGACTGAGGATGAGGAACTGATTTTTAAATTTTATTTAATTTTAATTAATTGAAGATCATGAAACCACAGTCACATGAGGCTGTGGCTAACAGCGTGGAAAGTCAAGAATTATGGCCTAGACAGTGCCATTGCAATGTCTTAGGGTTGTGTAACATGGAGGCTTCACTTCTGGGGGAAAAGAATAAGCGATCCCCTAGGTCTGATAAGGGCTTCCCTGGTAGCTCAGATGGTAAAGAATCTGCCTGCAATGTAGGAGACCCAGGCTCGACCTCTGGGTCAGGAAGATCCCCTGGAGAAGGGAATGGCAACACACTCCGGTATTCTTGTGTGGAGAATTCTGTGGACAGAGGAGCCTGGTAAGCTACAGTCAGGGGTTGCAAAGAGTCCAACACGACTGAGCAATTAACACTTTCACTTTCACTTTAGGTCTGATAAGACATAGTTTTAGCGAGACACTACAGAAATCCAGTGACTATCCCCAGTAAGGTTGCATTTCTCTAGCAAACTCAACACATGCGACAGAGGAAAGCATATTGCTTAAGACACAAGCCCACAAAAGCAAAATGTTCTTATAAATTATCTATTTCAGAATTTACAATTTTTAGTCTGAACACAATTTACTATAAATAGTCTGAGACTAGAGATCTCTTCAAGAAAATTAGAGATACCAAGGGAATATTTCATGCAAAGATAGGCTCAATTAAGGATAGAAATGGTATGGACCTAACAGAAGCAGAAGATATTAAGAAGAGGTGGCAAGAATATACAGAAGAACTGTACAAAAAAGATCTTCACAACCCAGACAATCACGATGGTATGATCACTCACCTAGAGCCAGACATCCTGGAATGTGAAGTCAAGTGGGCCTTAGAAAGCATCACTATGAACAAAGCTGATGGAGGTGATGGAATTCCAGTTGAGCCATTTCAAATCCTGAAAGACGATGCTGTGAAAGTGCTGCACTCAATATGCCAGCAAATCTGGAAAACTCAGCAGTGGCCACAGGACTGGAAAAGGTAGTTTTCATTCCAATCCCAAAGAAAGGCAATCCCAAAGAATGCTCAAACTACCACACAATTGCACTCATCTCACATGCTAGTAAAGTAATGCTCAAAATTCTCCAAGCCAGGCTTCAGCAATATGTGAACCGTGAACTTCCAGATGTTCAAGCTGGTTTTAGAAAAGGCAGAGGAACCAGAGATCAAATTGCCAACATCCACTGAATCATCAAAAAGGCAAGAGGGTTCCAGAAAAACATCTATTTCTGCTTTATTGACTATGCCAAAGCCTTTGACTGTGTGGATCACAATAAACTGTGGAGAATTCTTAAAGAGATGGGAATACCAGACCACCTGACCTGCCTCCTGAGAAATCTGAATTCAGGTCAGGAAGCAACAGTTAGAACTGGACATGGAACAACAGACTGGTTCCAAATTGAGAAAGGAGTACCTCAAGGCTGTATATTGTCATCCTGCTTATTTAATTTATATGCAGAGTACATCATAAGAAACGCTGGGCTGGAGGAAGCACAAGGTGGAATCAAGATTGCCGGGAGAAATATCAATAACCTCAGATATGCAGATGACACCACCTTTATGGCAGAAAGTGAAGAAGAACTAAAGAGCCTCTTGATGAAAGTGAAAGAGGAGAGTGAAAAAGTTGGCGTAAAGCTCAACATTCAGAAAACTAAGATCATGGCATCTGGTCCCATCACTTCATGGCAAATACATGGGGAAACAGTGGCTGACTTCATTTTTGAGGGCTCCAAAATCACTGCAGATGGTGATTAAAGCCATGAAATTAAAAGATGCTTACTCCTTGGAAGGAGTTATGACCAACCTAGACAGCATATTAAAAAGCAGAGACATTACTTTACCAACAAAGGTCCATCTAGTCAAGGATATTGGTTTTTCCAGTGGTATGTATGGATGTGAGAGTTGGACTATAAAGAAAGCTGAGCGCCGAAGAATTGATGCTTTTGAACTGTGGTGTTGGAGAAGTCTCTTGAGAGTCCCTTGGACTACAAGGACATCCAACCAGTCCATCCTAAAGGAAATCAGTCCTGGGTGTTTGTTGGAAGGACTGATGTTGAAGCTGAAACTCCAATACTTTGGCCACCTGATGCGAAGAGCTGACTCATTTGAAAAGACCCTGATCCTGGGAAAGCCTGAGGGCAGGAGGAGAAGGGGATGACAGACGATGAGATGGTTGGATAGCATCACCAACTCAATGGACATGAGTGTGGGTAAACTCCAGGAGTTGGTGATGGACAATGAGGCCTGGCATGCTGCGGTTCATCGGGTCGCAAAGAGTCAGACATGACTGAGCGACAGAACTGAACTGAACTGATGATAGTCTGAATAGTTCGTTTCCAAAATTCATCTGAATAAAACTTTACTATTCTTTATTTTTTTTTATTTAACTATTTGTTGCACACATATTTTTGTCTTTTAAAGTTTACTGAGGTGGCACTTTTTCTATAAGTTTTGTAAGAAAAATAACTTGAAAAAAAGGAAAAATTAGTCACTAAACCTCTAGGATATGTACCTTCAGTTCCAAGAAACAAAGCTGATATAAAAATGCAAATCCCAAAACAACATTTCTATTATGACACTTCTGTCAAAACTGAAAGCATATGAAGCTATACACTTTTCAAGTAGGAGAAAAATTAACGTGTAACTATGTTTATATATCTAACGAAAGAAGAGGACATGTTTACTTTACTTATTTATATGTAATATTAATAATCAGATAGACATTTCAGTTTTTTCCATATAAAGCAGTATGCAATGAATATGATATTAACATTTCATTAGTACTCACATAATCATATCTTCATTCACCTTCTCTTGAGACTGAGTACAGTTCCGATAATTTGCTGTAGAGAAGTTTTTTAAATTATAAGGATATTAATCAATTTATAATTGGCCATGATGTGTTTTATATATAGTCCTCCAAACAAAACATAATGCCTTCTCAAGAAAATGGACTTAACACAATAGCTAATGATCATCTTTATTTTCTATTCTTCCACCTAAAATTTGAAATTATTATCTCTGGTCACAAGAAGTACACATGCAACATGAAAAATTACAAGGACACATTAACCAGATAGCTCATACCTGGAAAGAATTCTTTAGGATATCTCTGATTTCAGGTAACAGGAGTGTAAGTAATAGTAACAGAATTTCCTTTCCTGTTGAGATTATGCATTTAGAATTCAGTTTGAAATACCCCAGCAAATAAAGAATATGAATGAAAGTTGTAGTAGTCATGGAAAAAATTTAAAAGAAGCTCACTGAAATTTGTTGGGTACAAGAATGGCAGCATCATAAAACAGTATTTAAATAATCCTTGGTTCACCTGTTTCCATGTAAAATTTCCATATATATTCTTAAAAAACCTACATCATACCCTAATTAGTATACCAAGGTTGTAATTTCACCAACAGCACAAAACAGAGGTCGATATCAACTATCATAATTTTCTTTCTTAAATGGCCATAATATGTGTGCATGTGTTAGCCACTCAGTCATATCCTTACTCTTTGCAACGCCATGGACTGTAGCCCACCAGACTCCTCTGTCCATGGGATTCTCCTGGCAGGAATACTGGAGTGGGTTGCCATTACTTCTCTGATCATAATAAACATTTGTAATAAGTTGACAGACATCATCCTCTTCATTTCTTACATAAACACAATGACATCCTGTATGATGATGTATATGATCTTTATGTGCATTTTTCCTTTATTCCATTTTTGGAACTGATAGGGAACATTTTTAAAGCAGCTTATCACAAATATCAAAGTTGACATAGAAATATTAAACCTCAGTAGAAAGTTTTAAGGAAATTTAACTGAATTAACAAAGAGAATACATATTGTTTCTAAAAATCGTACCTAGAATCACATAAAAATGGCATAATTTCATTTTGGAGATTATATTAATAGGGGTAAAATGTGCAAAAGTTCAGTGCTGGCATAAAAATGGGCCTCTGATCAATGATAGTTATTATTTATATCTTCAATTGTAGGAGCAAAAAATCCTCCTCTGTTATCCTTCAGAAAACCAATGTTATAAGGCTGAAGATATACTCCTTAATATTTCCACTTCTTTTTAATAATATGTTATACCAACAATAGGATGTGTGCTTAGTCACTCAGTCATGTCCAACTCTTTGTGACCCCACTGACTGTAGCCCACGAGGCTCCTCTGTCCATGGGATTTTCCAGGCTAGAATACTGGAGTGGATGCCATTTCCTCCTCCAGGGGATCTTTCTGACCCGGGAATTGAACCTGCATCTCCTGTATCTCCTAAATTGGCAGGCGGATTCTTTACTGCTGAGCCACCTGGGAATCCCTATACAAACAAAACCCATTATTTATCTAAATATTTCTCAACCTCTTTATGTGTTCATTACATTTGAAAGAACACACAATGAAAACCTGAGTAACATGGAGAAGGCTCAAACAAAAACAAAATTAAAATTCAGCAGTATCAGTCAGATACTCATGACTACGGGTTTGATCCCTGAGTTGGGAAGATCCCCTGGAGAAGGGAACGGCTACCCACTCCAGTATTCTGGCCTGGAGAATTCCATGGACTGTACACTCCATTCCCAAGGAGTCAGACAGGACTGAGTGACTTTCACTTTCACGCATGACTACCCTATCTAAAGTTAACAAAGTAATCATTTACAGAGCAGATCTAAGACTGAAGCGACTTAGCACATACACATGCAACGGAAGGAGTACTCGCAAAGAGATTGCCTTAAGTTGCTAAGTTTGTCCTTACTCCTTCCCTTCTTTCCCCCCTTTCCTTCCCTTTCTTCACTCACTCATTCAGAGAAAGAGACAGACAGACATAACTGGCAGTCAACAAACATATGTTCAATGAACTGGCAGCTCCATTTGTCTGCCAAGTTAAATGACATCTTTAGACTCTATCATAAAATATCAAAAAATTAATAACTGTGTAGACAGGATATAATCACATGGAAGGAAATAGAGATGGAAACTATGAATTTATTCCACTTGAACAAAACTGGGGCATTTAAAAAATTAAACTTTGGGTGGAAAATAAGATGGTATAAATTAGTATTTAAAGTCAAATAGGGAACATAAAGTCAAATAGGTCTGCAGTCTGCAAATTTACCTTACAGATTTTGGACATACGATCTCTGCTAATCATGTGAGCTTGTTTTGTTTTTTTTTTAAATAAATGTCTCTCTTTCTCTCTACATAAACACACACACACACACACACACACACACACACACATTCTATTGGTTCTGTTTCTTTGAAGAAAGCTGACAAATATGGATTTTGGTTCTTCAGTCCCTGGCAACACAGAAGAATAAATATTACATAGTTTGACAAGAGAATAATCTGTATAATGAGTTTAATGTCTGCTTTCCTTAATACTTTTGAGTCCCTAGCAACATAGAAAAGTAAATATTGTACTCACTTGTGTTGGTTTTGACTAGACATCCACTTATAAGGTTATCACTCATTTCTCCTAATATCAGTGACATTACAGGAAGACAGGCCCCATTTACTAGTGATGCTAGTAATCCAAGGATCATGAGTGTGATATCCAGTCCATCAGCAAAGCGAAACTGAGGAAAATGAATAAAACATGGTAGCATGATACTGTTAAAAAACAGACACCAAAAACCAACCTTTAGCTTTTGCCATTATTTTTGGCAAAATTGAATCTTTGTACAGGTACTGTGGTTTTTTTTTAAACCTCTTATTACAGCATTTATGGGTTACTTACATACATTTTTCCTGTTGGAAATAATAGTTTGGTAAACTATTTTTTTTAGATCCCCCAAAACACAAAAATAAATTATGTTTGCATGAGAAAAACACAATTATCCTATATTCTCCTGACAATTCCCTAAAATTTTCTGATATATAGACACACTTTCTAACTAATTTTACTTACTATTTCAATAGGTCCAACAACTTGCTTTCTTACTTTAGGCAGTTCTTGCAGTTTTCTGGAAAACAAATGTTTAAAATGGAAAGATTACAATGTGAATATAATTTGTAGAATTTTGTAATTAAAACTGTGTTGAAGTATCAAATTTTACCCTTGGTAACAAGTTTATATCAACACTGAAATTTTAAAATCAAATGATGATATACAGCACGAAGATTTTTAGTATAATCACTGGGAAAGTAATTTATTACTGGCTGTCTCTACATTATTAGTTAGGTAACAACTGAAGGACACACATCTGAAGCAGAATTTTTTTTTATAGTGATAAAATACACATAACATAGGACTTACCATCTCAACTATTTTAAAAAATATAATGGTATTAAGTACAATCATACTGCTGTGCTACTATCACCATCAGCCACTCATAGAACTCTCGTCTTGGCCAAAAGAAACTCAGTATCCAATAAATAAATTCTCCCCCATAGCCATTGCCAATCACCATTGTACCTTCTTTTTCTAGGAATCCGACTACTTTAAGAACTTCATTTTGGTGGAATAGTACAGTATTTTATTGTTTTCTGAAAGGTTTATCTCACTTAACAAAATGTCTTCAAGGCTAACCCATGTTGTAGTACTTGTCAGAATTTTCCTCTTTTTTAAGTCTGAATACTATTCCATCGCAAGTATTAGCTCACATTCTGTTCATCCATTTACCGGCAGTGAGCACTTGGGTTGCTTCTACTTTTTGGCTATTGTGAGCAGTACTGCTATGAATATAGGTATAAAAAATATCTCTCCAAGTCCTTGCTTTCAATTCTTTTGGGTATCCAACCTGGAGTAGAATTTCTGGGTCATGTGATAATTCTTTTAATTTCTTGAGGAATCACCATACTGTTTCCTACATCATTTCACAGTCCCATCAGCCATGCACAAGTATTCCAATTTCTCTATATCCTCAACATCACTTCTTATTTTGTGTTTTATATTATTATTACTATTTTTAGATAGGAGCCATCCTAATGGGTATGAGGTGGTGAATTAGAATTTTTAACCCTTTGAAACAAATTGCCCAAGAGAAACTGTATGCTTTAAATGAAAGAAGTTCTATTAAGTACACATTAAACAAGGGTACTGAGAAATTTGTACCCAGTGAAAATTTCATTTCTTAGCTCACTTTCAAGGAGTTCCAGAAGAAGAATGTAAATTTTTGTCCACTGATTTCAGGGAATCTGTAATCTGTCATTAAACACACACACACACACACACACACACACACACACACATATACACATAAGACAAGACTTTGAAACATTAAAAAAAGGGTGGAGGGGATCAGATTAAATTTCCTAAAAAAGATGTCACAGAAGGATGAACTCCTGACTCCTCTCTTCAGCTTCATAATATACTGTTCTGGCAGCTTTGATAAGTGACAAGTCACTTAATTTTATTCCACCTGAAGTTAATAATTTACTAACATATTGGGCCAGTTTGCTCTGAGTAATTCATGGATGACAAAAATTATTGCTTCAAGATTAAAAAGCCCTACAACTCCTTCTCCCAGCTCAAATGTGGACTTTTAAAGCTCTAGATCTAGTAAGCCCTATCTTCTTTTGATAAATTTTGTTTCAGGAATATATAACTAGTGATCTAAAGCAGGCCTCTACAGTTTTATATTTATACATTGAAATGTAACTCAATTATTATGGCAAAAATAGAAATAAAATATTTAAAATAATTTCCATTTTACATCTCCAAGTTAATGAATTACAGATGTAGGAAAATTTTATAACACACATACAAATATACATGTAGGCACCAACTTATTGAAAAAATAATTAGAATCCAATATTTTCTTTTATTAACTGTACCACATAGAATGAAGGACTCACAAAGAATTAAAAATATTTAAGTATTTTCCCTCTACATGTTGGTAAGAGATAAGAAATTTGGAAGAATAAATATCTGAAGTAAATATGAAATCAAATCCTGTAGCAATTACCCTACCTAAATTTACTATTAATCCAGTTATAACACTGACTATGTTAAAGTCCAGCAAAATGCAAACAGCACTGTTATTTTTGGAAAATATTATTGACATTTTGCTACAGTTGAGAAAAGGATAAGATATAATTGAAGTTGCAGAACATGTTTTGTAGAATTTAGGCAAAACTTACCCATTTCTCTGATAATTTTTTCGCATTTCTTCAGCTTTTTCAGAATTTGCCATCTTATTTACAACTTAATTCTTCTGAAATAAAATATTAACAAGTATATCACGACAATATAAACTTTTATCACTTAATTGATATGAAGCATTCTTTACATCCCTAGGGGTTTCTGGAAAAGCATGCTGCTGAGTTTCACCATGCCCCCACAACCCTGAGACACCAAATGAAGTTTCTGGTTACCTAGCTCACCTATTCAGAATTTAACATGAATGTATAACTTCTTTGCTTCATTCTGGGCTTAGATTTGGAGCTAATAATATTCTAGAGATAGAAGGAAAAGGAGAAAAGCCAGATTTCATGAACAATGCGTGTTTTCCCAGGATATTGGATTTTATTCCTCCTCTGACACTGATTTTTTGTTACTGATGAAAACCTTTAAATTATCTAGTGCTTAGTTTTCTCTGTTTAAAAAAACAAAAAACAAACAAACAAAAAACCTGATGCAATAGTTTCTGTTAGCCAGTAGTTTGAGGGAGCAGAGTGCTCTAGTTTACTAAATATGAGGAAGTTAGAGCTTCTACTATATATGAGTTAATAGCTCTTAAAAATTAGAATATTTAAAAAACCTCATTATATTAAATATAGTGTATTCTTCCTTTAGATGATGTTTTAGGGTCTTAGGTGGTCATTTAGTCGCTAAGTTGTCTCCGACTCTTGCGACCCTATGGGCTGTAGCCCCGCCAGGCTTCTCTGTCCATGGGATTCTCCAGGCAAGAATACTTGAGTGGATCACCATTTCCTTCTCCAAGGGATCTTTCCGAGACAGGAACTGAACCCTAGTCTCCTGCATTGCAGGCAGATTCTTTACCATCTGAGCCACCGATGAAGCCAGTTAGGATCTTAGCTAGTCTCAGGAGTCCAATTATCAACCTAAATTATCATTTTTTTGCAAATACACAGATATTTTTGACTCAATCTGATTTGTTAGGTCATGTAACATCCATGGGCTTCCCTGATAGCTCAGTTGGTAAAGAATCTGCCTGCAATGCAGGAGACTGCAGTTCAATTTCTGGGTCAGAAAGATCCGCTGGAGAAGGGAAAGGCTACCCACTCCAGTATTCTCAATATCTATATTGAGAAGATTATAACATATATGAACTTAAACTCTAGAGTGGAATTAGTAATCAATTAAACACTACCTGAAAGTGTTAGTTGCTCAGTTGTGTCTGACTCTTTGAGAACCATGGACTGTACTACCTAAGCAACTGTAAAAACCTGTAAAATACACTTTCAAATAGTAAGTTTCTCCATGAAGAAATGCATCCAGTGCATCAGAAATGGCTCTGTCCATGTGGATTCTCCAGGCAAGAATACTGGAGTGGGTTGCCATGCCCTCCTCCAGGGAATCTTTCCAACCCAGGGATAGAACCCAGGTCTCCCGCATTGTAGGCAGATTCTTTACTATTTGGGCTGCCAGGGGAGACCTTGAGAAGGAAGGCATGATACAAATACAGTGGCATAGTCTTCCTGTTTTGGAAACCAATGTTCATAACTTCATACAAGAAAACTTCATAATTGCTATACTGATGTTATACCATCTCCAGTTATTTAACATATGTGTAAATAATTAAATAGACTCTATCAATCATTGCATTTCATAGAAATTAGCAATTATATAATAAAACTCATAAATTCATTAAAAGAAACCAAAACAATTTAGGCTCACCTTGGTAAGTGCATGATCTGCTGATTTATACCAAACTCATGGGTGGTTTCTCCTCTTCAACAACAACAAAAAAACCAACTGCACTTTCAGAACTGTGCTTTGCTAAAGCCTGTTTTCTGCCCACACCTTAATATCTGATTACAGCAAGGGTGAATTTCCAAGTAAAGCACACTATGTTCTTGTCATAGTGTACTTGGGAAACAAAGTGAGCAAAGAAAATTCATTGAGCCAAATAAACACTTTTTTAAAAAGATGTGTAGTGCCTATATACCCAGTTTTCTATTGTTTAGTCCCATATAATTTTATTAGCTGAATTAGTAATTGTAATAAGTAAAATAAATGTCTCTAATGTCAATGGCACATTTGCACAAGAAATTTTCATTGACTGATATTATACTATATATTTATCTGCTGGTGGCTGAACACTTAAGTTGTTTGCATATCTTGGCTAATGTGAATAGTAAGAAGCAACTGATTTTTGCATGTTGATGAACACATGTATTAGCTATGACAATTGTGTGTGTGTGTGAGTGACAGAGAGAGATATTCAGATTCACTATATAAAAGATCTTGTCTGAGAACAGAGTTCTTTTTCTAATTTTGATGTTTTATGTTTCCTTTATTTGCCCAAGTGTGCTGGCTGGAACTGTGTTGAGCAGAAGTGGTGAGAGTAGGCATCCTAGAATTCCTCCTGATCTTAAGGGGAAAGTTATCATCTTTTTCCATTGAGTATGATGTTAGCCGTAGGTTTTTTAATAGATGAAAGAAGTTTCCTTTTATTCTTAGTTTGTAGAATGTTACTATCATTAAATGGTATTGAATTTTGTCACATGCTTTTCCTGTATCAACTGAGATAGACACAGATTTTTCTTCATTCTATTAATGAGGTGTATTAAATTGGCTGGGGCTTTCCAAGGGGAGCTAGTGGTAAAGAACCTGCCTTCCAGTGCAGAAAAGATATGAGATGCAGGTTCCATCCCTGGGTTGGGAAGATCCCCTGGAGGATGGCATGGCAACCCACTCCAGTATTCTTGCCTGGAAAAACCATGGACAGAGGAGCCTGGCAAACTACAGTCTATAGGGTGGCAAAGAGCTGGATGTAACTGAAGTGACTTAGCAAGCACGCACGCAATAAATTGATTGCTTTTTGAAAGTTCACATATCCTTGCAATTTGGCAATAAATCTCACTTGTTCAAGGTGTAAAATCACTTTAATAAGCTGTTGAGTTTGGTTGCTATATGGTAAATCCCCTACATATGGATGAGTTCCATTTCAAGAGCGTGTTAAGGTCCAATTTGTTGTTAAGTCCAACAAAATTAGCCTAGATACTGAAACTAACACAATTGGCTATATAGTACTGTACTGTAATAGGTTTATAATACTTTTCACAAAATAATACACAAAAAACCAAGCACAGAAAGTAAAGAAAACATTTTTAGTCTTATAGTACAGTACTCTGAAAAGTACAGTAGTACAGTGAAACAGACAGTGTTTCTTAGCAGTATCAGCTACATCACCACTGCTTTTATGCTTGTTTCTGGACATCCTGGGCTTGAAATAAATAATCTATACTACTATACTCTCCACAGTACTGTACAGTAATGTACACCAAGGCACAAACACTTATAGAGGATACACGAACATCACAATGTACATCAGACACGTGAACTAACTTATGTGATTCAACATGTGAATGCATGTTCCCATCTTTGAAAGTTCAGAGCTTTAGGTTCATAGATAGGGAACTTACTGTATTTTGTTGAGGAATTTTATATAAATATTCATAAGGGATATTTGTTTGTCGTTTTCTCTTTTTTTCTAAAAAGGAAATAACTCTGCTTCTAGACTGTCTTCAGGCTCAAGACACCAAGTTCTTGCTAGAGTTTCTGACTTTTGTCCTTTCCTGAAGATTTGGGCTTGCCAGCCACCACACTCATGTGAGCCAGTTTTAAGACTTAATGCTCCCCTGTCTAACCTCTCTCTCTAGATAGATAGATACAGATAGACATAGACAAAACCAATAGGCTTTCTTCTGGAGAATCCTGACTATTATGCCCAGCAAGACAGGAAGTTATATGATGAATAGTACATAGAGTGACTTTTCTAGCATCTAAGAAGAACATTATGACCTAAACTGTTTCACCACACAGACGAGAAGGGCCCTGAGGTTAATCTTTGGAGGACAGTTAATATGTCAATAAGTAGAGATGTGTGGAGGAGGAATGAGAACATAATTTCAGGAATGCAAAGGTGAATTATCTCACAATAGAAGAATGAGACCGGTCTGGTTAGAATGAACAGCTCATGCAAAAATCGAGAAAGAGACAAAGTAGATAAGATTGTAGAATACACTGAACCAAATTTTAGGGCAACTGTGATAATTTTCTGAGAATGAGAATGACAGGGCCATTGATATTTGATACAATTAACCAGATAAATGTTGATTGTAAGGACACGGGAAGAGAGAAGATTCAGGTTTACCCATTATGATCTAGTTTAACAGCAATAAGAAAGTCCTATCTGAGAAATATTTTTAAGGAAAGATTGACAAGATATAGATTCAGGGAACAAGAAATAAGGAGTCAGAACAAGTTCAATAACTAAACTTCAGAAACTGGAATAAAAGAGTAAGAAAGATGATAATAGGGAAGTCAGGAGAGAGTTGGTTAGGGGAGAAAGTTACATTCAGATTAAAAATGAAAGTTTGGTTAATATTAGTGTGTCCAAGTGAACATATCTTTCATACAGATGGAAATGTGGCATTGATAATTAGGAAAACTGTTAAGCTAGATATATACTTGTGACAGTCATCTGCACAGAATGAATAATTAAACATTTGAGGATGCGTGCATGCGTGTGAAGTTGCTTCAGTTGCATCCGACTCTATGTGACCCCATGGACTATAGCCCACCAGGCTCCTCTGTCCATGGGATTCTCCAGGCAAGAATACTTGAGTGGGGTGCCATTCCAATTTGAGGATAAAATTGCTTTAATAATCTGACAGTGTTATATACAAGTACAGGTGAAGTGGTGTAGTAGAGAAGTCAAGAGTTTTGCTTCTAGTGCAGTGTTATCCAATGGAAGTTTCTGCAGAAATGGAGATATTCTCTATATCGCCCAAGATGTAGTCACTAGGCATGTGTAGCTATTTGAGCACTTATAATGTGGCTATTAGGGGTATTCCTCATAGCTCAGTTGGTAAAGAATCTGCCTGCAATGCAGGAGACCCAGGTTCAATATCTGGGTTGGGAAGATCCCCTAGAGAAGGAAATGGCAACCCACTCCAGTATTCTTGCCTGGAGAATCCCATGGACAGAGGAGCCTGGCAGTCTATAGTCCCTGGGGTCCCAAGAGGTAGACACGACTTAGTGACCAAATCACCATCACTACAATGTGGCTACTGAGGGAACTAAATTTCTAGTTTTACATAATTTAACTAATTTAAATTTTAAAAACCACACATGGCTAGTGGCTATCATATTAGAAAGTACATTTCTAGAGTCAAACTGCCTAGACTCAAATTCTGCATTCCCCATGAATATAACTTTGGGCAAGCCATTTAATCCTTACTATAACACTAAGCACAGTGTCTACAATTCAATACCTCTCTTCCTTTTCTGAAGTATGTAACTACTTGCTTCATTTTGTCAGCTTAGGACAAACAAGCCATATCAATTACCATAAGATGTCAGTGTAACATCAGGATTAAAAAAAAAAAAGAAGTGAAGGCAGAGGTCGAAATGGTGAAATAGGAGCTTTCTACCATCTCTCACCCCCACAACACTGATTTAGACAATTACTCACAGAGGAAAGTGCCTTTGGAGATGTCTGGGATGGTCCGGCAGAGAAGTTTCAGCTCACTATTGCAGGAAAAATCTGAGACTAAATGGACTAAAGAGAGGCAGAGAAATAGTCTAACTTTCTCAGCTATACAGGAAGCCACTAAAGATACCCATTTCTTTCTGGCCCTATCTAGACTACTGAGGTGTGCTGCCTGACTAGGGGGCTGGGAGCAGCTGGGATAATAGCAGCCAGGGCTCAGAATGGAACATATCAAAGGGAAGCAGATCCTACTAGTGATATGGCAGATCCCACTAGTCTTGATATGATCCTACTAGGCATATCAAGAAGCCAGCTCAAAAGTCTCTTAGGATGCCTTGCCTATGGATTTCCTCAATTGGCCCACGAGTACCCCCTACATTCTGCATGCCTCACCCACTCTCTACTACCCCCCCAACCTGTGACTGGCTCCCTGTGTGCACCCTTGAGGATGGTGTAAGCAAGGCTTTACGAACAGCTAGTGAACATGCATGCACATGCACAGAAAACTGAGGGAAGTCTACAGGATTGTGAAAAACCAGGCAAAACTGAGCACTGCCCTAGGAAGATAAAGAAAATGAGAAGCTGTCAATATGTGGACTGGATGTGCAGGATCAAGAGAAGGCACACAATCTTAAGAATCTCCCTCCATGAGGAAGCAAGAAGTGTAAAGGAGACATATCCATAGAAAAGGTCTAAGAACACCTAAAATTCCCTAACAGGGCTGAAGAAGTGTATTTCTTTCCTGAAGTCAGTCAGGAAAGACTAGAAGAGATGGTTGCTTCTTCAAATGCAAAGACAGCAATGTAAAACCTCAAGACATATAAAAAATCAAGGAAACTGGATATCATCAAAGGAACACAATAATTTTCTAGTAACTGATCCCAAAGAAATGGAGAACTGAGATTTTCCTCATAAAGAATTCAAAATAATTGTATTAAGGAAGCTCCGTGAGCTACTAGGAAACAGAAAGACAATTCAACAAAATCAGGAATAAAATACATGGACAAAATGAGAAGTGTAAAAGAAATAAAAATCATAAAAGAGAAACAAATTCTCGAGCTGAAGAATACAATGAATGGAGATACATGAAAAAGAAAGAATCAACAGCCTATCAGTCAAGCAGAAGGAGAAATCTATGAAGTAGAAGACAGGTCATTTGAAATTACCGGTAAGAGAATAACAAAGAAAAAATGAAAATAAAATGATGAATGAATGAAAAAGAGTGAAGAAGGTGAAGAAGGCTTACATGAACTGTAAGACACTATGAAGAGAAACAACCCAGCATTATGAGTTATAGAAGGAGATGAGACAGAGAAAGGGGTAGAAAGCTTATTTAAAGAAATAACAACAACAACAAAAAGAATGACTGAGAACTTTCAATTTCTAGGGAGAGATTAGACATTCTAGTTCAAGAGGCTCATAGGTCTCCAGTTTCAACCCCAAATGATCTTCTCCAAGATACATTTATATAATAAATTGTTCAAAATTAAAGACAAAGAGAATTTTAAAAGCAATAAGACAAAAGAAATTTCTCACGTACGAGGGAACTCTCATAAAGGTAACAGCAGATTTTTCAGCAGAAACCTTGCAGACCAGGAGTAAGTGGGATAATATATTTAAATCACTAAAAGGAAAAACAAAAACAAAAACAACTTTCAACCAAGAATACCTTGGCAAAGCTGTCATTCAGAAATGAAGGTGAGATAAAGATTTTCCCTAACAAAAGCTGAGGGAGTCCATCACCACAAGACCTGCCTAAGCTGATAGGAATTCTTAAAGCTGAAATGAAAGGACACTAATTAGTCCCTTTTCCAGGGAATCTTCCTGACCCAAGGATTGAACTCTGGTCTCCTGCATTGCAGGTAGATTTTTTACAATCTGAGCCACCAGGGAAACCCTAAGTGAAAGTTGCTCAGTCGTGTCCGACTCTTTGTGACCCTATGGGCTGTAGTCTGCCAGGCTCCTCTATTGATGGAATTCTCCAGGCAAGAATACTGGAGTGGGTAGCTGTTCCCTTCTCCAGGGGATCTTCCCAACCCAGGGATAGAACCCATGTCTCCTACATTGTAGGCAGATTCTTTACGGCCTGAGCCAGCCTAATAACGTAAATATATAAAAACAAAGAACACTGGTAAGGTTAAGTATATTGTTAAGTGTAGAATACTCTAATATGGTGGTACTACTTAATTCTAGTGTAAAGGACAAAAATATTAAAATAACAGTTGCTGCAATATTAGTTAATGGATACACAATATAAAGTGAGTTAAATTATTATATTAAAACATAAAAGGTGGGGGAGGAGGAGTAGAAGGTTAGAGTTTCTGGATGTGATCAAAGTTAGCTTGATATTAGCTTAAAACAGACTGACAAAAGATGTTTTAAATAATCCTCATGGTAACCACAAGGTAAAAACCTACAGTAGATACACCATAGATAAAAAAGGGAAGTAAAGCACATCTTTATGGATAATCATGAAAATACAAAGGAAGATACCAAGAAAGGAAGAGAGAAGCAATGGAACTACATAACAGCCAGAAAATAATAATACGGTGTTAGTAAGTCCTCATCTATCAATAATTACTAAAATATAAATGGATTAAATTCTTCAGTTGAAAGGTATGAAGTGGCTGACAGAGTAACAAAAAACCCCCAAGACCCAACTACATGCTGCCTACAAGAGATTTCACTTCATCCTTAAGGACACACAAAGGTGCAAAGTGAAGAGATGAAAAAAGATATTCCATGCAAATGGAAATCAAAAGACCACAGGAGCAGCCACACTTATATCAGACAAAATGGACTTTAAATCAAAATTGTCATGAAATAAAGAAGGTAATCATTATATAATGATAAAGAGATAAATTCATCAAGAGGATATAACAATTGCAAATATTTATGCACCTAGCACTGGAGCACTAAACATGAAAACAGATACTAGCAGATTTAAAGGGATAAACAGATAGCAATATAATAATAGTATGAGACTTCAATATTTCACTTTTAACAGTGGATAGCTAAACTAGATAGAAAATTAATAGAGATACTGAACCAGAACTATACTTTAGACCAAATGAAACTACCAGACTCATGTATAACTTTCCATCCAATGGCAGCAGAATACACATTCCTTTCAAGCATGCATGGAACATTCTCCAGAATATATCATATGTTAGATCACAAAACAAGTCTTAGCAAATTTAAGCAGATTGAAATGCCAAGTATCTTTTTGGACCATGAGAGTATGGAACTAGAAGTCAATAATGGAAGAAAACTGGAAAATTCACAATGTGTGAAAATTAAACAACATACACTGAACAACCACTGAATCAAAGAAAAAGTCAAAAGAGAAACTTAAAAAATCTTGAAACAAACAAAACTGGAAACACAGCATGTCAAAATTTATAGTATGTAGCAAAAGTAGTTCTAAGAGAGATTATAATGATAAATGCCTATATTAAGAAAAAGAAAAATCTCAAGTAAATAGCCTAACTGTACACATCAAGGAACTAGAAAAAGGAGAACAAACTAAACCTAAAGTTACTTGGAGGAAGGAAGTAAGAAAGATCACAATGGAAATAATTGACATTGCGACTAAGAGACAACAGAAAAGAAACTACGGGCTAATTTTTTAAAAAGATAAGTGAATTTGACAAATCATTAGGTAGACTAAGAAAAGGACTCAAGTAAAATCAGAAATTAAAAGTGTTAAAAAAAGATTAAAAATTTATTAAAGGGACTTACTTCCCTGGCGGTCCGGTGGTTAGAACTCTGTGCTTCCGCTGCAGCAGGTTCAGGTTTGATCTCTGGTCGGGGAACTAAGATCGTGGATGCTGTGAGGTGTGGCCAAAAAAGAAAAATAAATTAAAGGAGATACCACAACTGATAATATGGAAGATCATACTATGAAAAATTACATACCAACAAACTAGATCATCTATAAAGAACAAATGGATAAATTCCTAGAAAAAGATACAACCTATCAAGACTCAAGACAACCAATCAAGAATCATGAAGAAATAGAAGAGCTAAACAGATCAGCAATAAGTAAGAATATTCAACCAGTAATCCAAAACCTCCTAAGAAAGAAAAGACTAGAACCACATAGTTTCCCCATAAATTCTACCAAACAGAGAAGAATTAATGTCAATACTTCTCAAATTCTTCCAAAATTTGAAGAGGAAGGAACACACCAAACTCATTTTGCAAAATCAGCATTACCCTGATACTAAAGTCAGTATGGAGGTTCTTCAAAATATTAAATGTAAAATAGCCATAATGATGCAGAAATACCACTTTGTGTAGATAAACAAAGAAAATAAAAACAGTATTAAAAAGAAACCTGCTCTTCATGTTTATTGCATGTATGGATGTGAGAGCTGGACTAAAGAAAGCTGAGCGCCGAAGAATTGATGCTTTTGAACTGCGGCGTTGGAGAAGACTCTTGAGAGCCCCCTGGAGTGTAAGGATCTCCAACCAGTCCATCCTAAAGGAAATCAGTCCTGAATATTCATTGGAAGGACTGATGCTGAAGCTGAAACTCCAATACTTTGGCCACCTGATTCGAAGAGCTGACTCATTGGAAAAGACCCTGATGCTGGGAAAGATCGAAGGCGGGAGTAGAAGGGGATGACAGAGGATGAGATGGTTGGATGGCATCACCAACTCAATGGACATGAGTTTGAGTAAACTCCGGCATACCTTGTTTTACTGCACTTAGCTTTATTGCACTTTGCAGATATTCAGCTTTTTACAAATTGAAGTTTTGTTGCAAGCCCTGTGTTGAGCAAGTCTATCAGTGTCATTTTTTTCAACTGCATTTGCTCATTTCATGTCTCTTCTGTGTCACATTTTGGTAATTTATGCAACATTACAAACTGTTTCATTATTATTTTATTTTGTTACAGTGATCGATGATCAGTTCTATCAGAGGCTATTACTGCAAAAAGATGAAAACTTGCTGGAGGCTCATATGATGGTTAGCATTTTCAGTGATAAAGTATTATTTAATTAAGATATGGGCTTGTTTCTAAAGACATAAAATAGACTATAGTACAGTGTAAATGTAACTTTTATAATTTTTTGAAGACCAAAACTTTTATGTGCCTTGCTTTATTATGATCTTTGCTTTATTGAAGTTGTCTGGAACCAAATCTTCAATATTTCTGATGTATGCCTGTATATAAAATCTAAAAAGGTTAATTCAGAGAAACAGAGTAGAATGGCTGTTTCCAGGGACTGGGAAGTGGAAAAAAATGCAGAAACAGTAGTCAAAGGGTACAAATTTATAGTTAGAAGTTAAATAAGTTTTGAAGATCTAATGTACAGCAGTGTGATTATAGTCTGCAATCATGTACTATATGCTTCACAGTTGTTAAAATATTAGATATTAAGTCTTCTCACACAAAATGAAATTATAATTATGTGATGTGCTAGAAATGTTAGCTAATGCTACAGTGTAATCATATTGCAATATATAAAGGTATCAATTCAACATGTTGTACACTTTAAACTTACACAATATTGTGTGTCAGTTATATCTCAATTAAAAAAAATAAGAGTTAACAAAGTAAGAAATTTGATTATTAAAAGAAGAGAATGTACTTCAGCTAGACAGATTTAGGAAAACTATTAAAAATAATCACTATATGACTTTAAAGATAGAGTATAAAAGAAATAAAATGGTTTATACTTTTAATCTTTATAGAATTATTGGATACTAACATTCATGGGGTCACAAAGAGACGGACACGACTGAGCAACTGGACTGAACTCAACTGAACATTCATCCAATACTAAACAATGTCATCATTAGAACATATATTGCATAACTTTTAGAATATATTTGAGCCTTTAGTTCTTTCAGGAAAAAAGTCCCAATTAAGATTCTTCACAACTTATGAGAAGGAATTAAGAGCAGAATACCAGTTTGCCATCTCAAATATTCCTGAGGGTGAAAAAACCCCAAAACCATCTACAATTTTCAGATCTAAAAATGAACACAAAACCTATGGGGGCGAGAAAACAAGTATTGTGGGAAAATATCTTTGTCTTTCACTTAGAAAAATGGCTACTTAGTAAGACAGATGTGCTGTATAATGACCGTGGGAGCATTTAACAGCTGACAGTCTTTCGAAAATTATAGGTCTTCACTGTCATCTTAGACCTTTAAGTTTTCACTACTATTGTCAATAAAAAAAATTTAGAGTTTTTTTTTTGTACTAGAAGTTTATTTTATGTTCAGCAAAATATCACTTTTATGACAATCTTTGGCACTGATACAAGGTATATAAAGTATGTGTGTGTATACATATATGTACATATTCAAAACACCTCTAATATTATGGGAGCATAATATAGTAGGAAATTTGTGAGAAAGTTTCTTTGTGAGAAAGTTGCTTTTAGTGACACCATGCTCACTTAATGGCCCCCAGTATCAACCAAATTCTCAGTAGGCTTTGCTTACCACATTTCCTCTGAATTCTAACCCTTGTTCCTCTAAAATCCATGGGAATAGATTGGTCAGTTTACTTTGGTTTGAGCCTGAATGAATGTTTTAAAGTGACTCTTTAAAGAAACCCATTAAAAATCCTCCCACTCTGGAAGTCTTCTGCCAAGACTAACTCAAAGCCACAAAAGATTTAGGGCTGGTTCCAAATTGTAACCTGTAAGAACTGTGTAGGCCTTTAACTCTGCAAAAACTCCATCTTCAACATAAACACAGAACATTAAACACAAGGTAATCTAACATATTAAACAAAGTAATCTTTAAGACCTCAGAGCATTTGGTATGAAACCATGGAACTCTATGAGGGAATTCTTCAAGTGTAAGTACTTCTTCTGAGTAAAATGAAAGGATCACAGTGATCCCTGGAGAAGAGACAGGATCCTGGACAGGGCAGAAACCTGACCCTGCCATGGAGTCATTTTGTGATCTGGGTCTACCTACATAGTTTCTTCATGTTTACTTTGCTTCCTAATAAAGTTTGTGGTTATAATAGTAACTAATAATCTGTCCATTAGCTATCTCTTCACATTAAAAAATTTATTGCTTTATTCTTTGTTAGCAACAGTAATAACTGGTCGCATACATCAGCAGTACTTGTACCATGTGTGAGTGGATGGTTTCTTACATACTAGCTCTATTATGAGCATTACTCTGCTAAACACTCTACAAAATATTTTATGGAGGCTTTGATAAATATTAGATATCATTATTACAATTATGA